>NC_090935.1:1453100597-1453403628 GCF_040938575.1 Ambystoma mexicanum | reverse complement strand
ATCATTTAAAGACATCAGAAATAATTATGTGCTTGTCACACATTATTACTAACCTCACAAAACTGTCACTATATGAAAATTGTGGCTTTGCTCAACTATTGAAAAATATGACCGTCACATGAGATTATTTTATGTGATTTCTTTGTTTGTTTACAAAATGCATTTTTTGTCCACTGTTTTATACGGAAAACATTCCGGTTGTTTTTACATGAACTGATTAAAATGTTTTTCTCTATTTCCCCCGTTTGGATCTTTTGACCAACATGATAAGTAGCACTTGTTACAACCAGGCACACCTTGTGTGTGTATAGGTGGGTAGCTGTTTGTGGTACCTCCCTTATATTTGCCCATTCGATAATGCCGCATTCCCCATTGGGCTCAATGGGGAATTTTCGTGCTCTTACCGCCGGCGGATTTCCCGCCGGCGGTAATAGCACAAATTTTCGGCGGATTTCCACTCAGCTCAGAGCTGGGTCGAAATCCGCCGAAGTCCTGATTTGGCGGACCCTTAAATCGGCAGTAATAGCGCGACTGCCGGATTTAAGGGTTACTGCCAAAGTCGTGATGAGGCCCACAATCTGGTGTCTCCTTCAGCCTGCTCTGCTCCCACCTTGTGTTTCAAGGCCTCTCCTGTGTTTGAGTTCAGGGGTCTCTCGCCTTCAGGCTTTCGCTCTGCATTGCAAAGAGCACTTGTGGTTGTTCCCAGCCCTTGGGTTTACCGTAGGTATCTCCCAGACCGCAGCTTTAACAGGATTCACAACAGGTCCCTCTCAGAACTAGCAAGGTTATGATTTACAACAGGTCTCTCCCTGACTATCGCTTTTTTCTCTCAACATCTACAACAACAGCAATGGGTAATACCATCCTCATTCGGGTATTTGTCAAGCGGCCAATATAATGTGACCCTCCTGACCCGGGTTCAGTCTCTCTCCCTTTTACCTTAGGGTCAGTGGTGGATCACCTTGGGGTGGTCTAAGTCCCTCAAGGTTTGTGACATGATTGCCAAGCACCCTGGTCAACTTTTCCGCTCAGGGCCTGCAGGCCTGGAATGCATCTAGTCTGTACCGTCCATCCTTCCTTCAGGTGATACTCCTTTTACTATCCTGGTTCTTGCTTTAGGGGTCTCCTCTTGTGTTAAGGGAGAATGTGTACATATAGACCATGGAAATCTTTCCAAGAAACCGTGTGCTCACAAAATCTGTGCTGAAAAGCTACTTAAACAGTGATCAAATAGGAAATTATATTTGTAAAAGAAAATCTATGTGTACATAGAAATATTGTGTAGTCAGAATTTTAATCTAACAAAATCCATTCTAGTTTTTATTGAGTTTTTATTTCACTTTAATGTTATAAACTAACACACTTAATACCAGAAAGTGGTCTATAAGCACGGGATCGGAATTCGAATCTGTGCTGCCCCATGTTGTCTTGTTTCCAAGACAAACATGTTGCCCCTGAGCTATCCTCCCTCCCCAAAAGGAGTCGGACACAGCTGAAGCCAACGCATTTCGGACCAAGTCCGTCTTCAGGGAAAATTCTGTGCTCACGAATGATGTCCACCATAAGGTCCATCTAGTAGTACAATGGAGAAGCACTTTTTACTCACCACTGTCATGTTTTAATTGTTCGCCTCGCCCAAAGCCCTCCTGTTCTGGATCTTGTTCATCCTCTTCCTTAACGATAAACGACACATCCTCCTTTTCTTTTCCTACAATCAAAAGAGATACTTAATATAATAGTAAACAAATATAATACGTATTATTGCCCCACTCTTAAGAGAAAGCATGACTAGTACAGATCTGATCACACTATTCAGACCTTTCACAGAGCCTTTGCAGTATCTGTCAGAGACCAACGAAAGGAATGAGGCTGATTAGGTGCACGGTTACAAGCAGCCGGCTACAGTTAATACATTCCCACTTAGCGATTCAATACAGGAGTTGACTAGTACACACAGTTTTCCTGCCCTGAAGATTGAGTCTCTGTAGAAGCTTCCAGAGAATGCCTGCAAAGCACTCTGGTCAATTTGGCACTGAACCAAAGTACTGTCAAGCAATATTAAGGCCCAAATGTGTCTTTTCTTTGTTATTTAGGATGTGGCATTGAGGAACCTATGCTTTTTGAGTATTATGTTACAAGGTGCCTGTGCAGGAGCGAGGAGACCTTGCAGCAGAAAGCCGTTCTAATTTTGCAATTGCAGTTTAATTTCCTCAAAGCCAAAACACTGGGTCGGCATAAATAGAACCGATAAATACAGCACAAAGCAAGCACAAATACAAAAGTGATTCTGCAAAGCCCGAGATTGTTTGCTATCGGATATTGCCCAACTCAAATCCCACAAGTATCTTCTGCTCACTAGAGTCCTTTTCTAACTCTTCTTTCCACTGAGAGCTTTGATGTTCTGGGGAATTGGGGTCATCTTCTTTAATGCATGTAGATGAAATCACCTCTCGTTCTATTCCTAAAATGAGACCACAAGTGTTATACTTCTCAGAGACAAATGACACACTAATGGTACACACTTTTTAAAGATCACACTATTCATGCCTTTCAGAGAAGCTTCACAGCCTGGCATAACCTTAGGCGAGACCTGGTTACACGTTGCAAGTGCAGGGGTATTCGCTCGCCCATCTAATGCTTTCACCATCCATATGTGCTGCAAGGTAAAAGTAATTAAACACCACCATCTATAGCTTTGGATGCATTGGACAAAACACAGATCCAGCATTAACAGTGAAGCATGGGCTTGGAGAACAATCTTTTCTATTTGCAACAATAGCTGACATTTGATGGGAACCTAAAATGCCAATCTGCTGGAAAACAGTAAGCATTGTGTGGCCAAGTATATTCTGTGCCTGGCCTGCTGGCAGAACCATTACCACTAGGCCAACAAGGAGAACACCTCATAATCCCCTCTGCCCAGTACACCTGTGGAAGAACGATGGCGTTTACCAGCAATAGTATGAATAACAGGAGACGTGCTACATTCCTGGGGTCCTGAGAATAATACTCACACTGCTCAGTTGGTATTTTACTCTATGTCGGAATCTCTATTAATCTTGAACAACAATGAAATGCCACTCACATATGATAAACAGTGTGGTAACCATCTCAGAGGGTCATCCATCAGGGCGACCCACCTCACCCCAGACCATACCTCCAAGTCCATGTGCAGAGACAGCACTGAGGGTGGCTATAGTTAAGATAAATCCTCCCCGCCATTTAGCACTACTTCCAAAGTGAAGTCTGGAATATAGCAGAATACAGTCTTACCCAGGTTACACCACCCTATTAATTAGCATGAAGAAAGCACCAGCAGTGAGGTGGTACCTGAAGCATAAATGGTACGCACACCTTGTAGCGCTCTCGGCCCAAACGTGAAACAAGATAAAATGAACTGCCTCCTCACCTCATGTGCCCAAGAAGTCAATAGCAGTGGCTTATTCAGGATTTCTGTTGCCATAGGCCCAGTAAAGTGCTTGCATCCCTGCTTTACTCCACCCCCTTTACCCAAATCTGCCCCTCACCAGACTCCACCAGAAGAGGGTACTGCAAACCTATCCTGCCCATGATGTGTCTGGAGATAGGAGCAGTCAAGTACATTTCAGGATGTTTTATCAGACGAGTCCTGAGGAGCCTGCAGGAGCATTGCAGGAGTGGAGTAGCAGGAGTGGGAAACCGCTTCCCATGATTACCCAGGTCATTGCCCCCTGTAGACACACAGCGCAGCATACAGCACAGATGCTGCTCAGCACAGCACCATGGACTCCGATTCCATGATATACTCTGACTTGGCCTAAACAGCACGTGACAATAAAAACAGAATGCACGCACCTTAAGTGTATTTCTTTGTTCTGTGGAGGAGCACAGGGACCGAAATAAAAGAGCCACGGCCACAGCTCCATGCATGCAGTCAGAGAGGGCTAAATGTTCTGCTCAGATTAGCCTAAATCTGCAGTTCACACACGATGCAATTGTAACCTTTTCTCTTTCCCAGAAGGCGTTACATGGGAACACGCTTAATCGCTTTTATTGTATCCATTCACGAAATAACACCCGAGCCTCTGGACCAGGAAATAAGAACTACATCGCCTCCACCCACCTTTATTAAGGGAGAAGTGCCTGGAAACCCCATGCAATACCGAAAGATGTATCCCATTAACAAATGCAATTTAATTCAAGTGTCCGAAGTCAAACCGGATTTCGAATACAACAAACTCAGAAAGCCAGGACTGAGAGTTCACTACTCTGTATCTCGCCTCCAGGGGTCTTACATAAGAGCAAATGTATATACTGGACCCAAATGTTCAACACGCTACCTTCAGGCTCCAGCTCCCCTTTTAGATATCTGAAAGCAGTTCTAGATCCAATGATTTAAACTACAAATCCCAGAATACACATGACCATAGAGTCCAGAGGTGGAGAAGAAGTGGAAAGCCGCCCTTGGTTCCAGGATAACTGCCCTATGTAGTAGAACATGTAAAGAGGAAAAGTGAAATCTTGAAGTGTGCATGGCAAACCGATGTATGAACCTAACGCATTCATTGTCTGCAGACCCAGGACCTCCTTTGCTGCGGGTTCATTCATGCACGAATGTCGCACTGCACATGCACACTACACAGAACCTGGAGGTAACCCTCATGGACGGGGAACCTTCCGTATCCCTCAAACACTGCCTTTGGCCTTTTGCTTCTCAACAGCTGCATTCTCAGGATTCACAAAGTAGGGTGGGCAGGAATTTCATGCAATCAACTGATGCAAGTACAACATATTGCTTAAATCAAGTGGCAGAAGGCAGTGTTGATTAAGACATTTTTACTACAGCAGGAACTGGTTTAAAGATGAAATTAAGGCAGACCTTTCAGAAGACAGCTTAAAATTAACACTGAACAGCTATTAAAAGCACAGAGCTAGCTCAAAGAGATCCTTAAGATTTTCAATTCTGAATATTAGTCATTAAGAGTGATTTAGCTTATCCTGACCTAAAAAAGCATCACTCATGGTTTATGGCTGAAAATCGGGTCAGGGGTGCTCCTGCTTGATCCCTAGAAGAGCCTGGTTAACTTGATACCAACCTCTTCCAGGAGCTAGTTTTGGCTCCCCAGGCCAACCGATGTGTGAGGCCTTGGTGCGTCATTACTGTTCTCATGATCGTCACCCATGTACAAAGTTTACCAATTTGTGTGATTGTGCAGTTGTGAGAAAATGCCTAAAAAGCAAAGGGGATACGAAGCTCTTTTCCACTCCAACCAGAAGGCCGATTCATGGAATTAATCTGCGTGGAAAATTCCTGCGCAAGAGTGCGAAACCGTGCGAATCTCAGTGCAAGTGCGAAAATCGCAGCAAAACCCGCGCACATCGATTCATGGAAGTCCGTGCGCGCGTAAAATCTGAGATGTGCGTTGAAAATCTGCGTGGCGCACGCCGGCGCACAGGTCATCTAACGGCGTGCACTGCGGCCACAGCGAAAGCGCACGAATAGGGCAAACCAGCGCACGGGCAAAGACGCGCACAGGGACAAGCGAAGGCAGGCGGTAGCGTCCCTGCGCATGAAAAAAATGTGCGCCAAAATGTGCGCTAACAAAAAGCACGTATATACAGCTCTGATGAATGTCCCATACGGTGGCCCTCTCGGACAAATGACGTGCAAAGAGGTACGTGACAAACACGGACAGCCGCTGTGTCAAAAATAGCGTGTGCATGTATTTCTGGGGTTCGCGTGAAGTTTCACACACGATTGGCCTTGGGCGAGCGGGGTACGTGTAAATCTGGGGTTCGCAGGAAGTTTCACACGCGATAGACCCTGTGTGCGTGGGGTGCGTGTATTTCTGGGGTTCGCGTGAAGTTTCACACGCAATTGGCCTGGGTACGTGTAAATCTGGGGTTCGCGGGAAGTCTCACACGCGATTTCAGCAGGGTACGTGTATTTCGGGTGTGCCGTGAGTCCTACACATCAATAAGCAGTGTGGCTCCTCCCAGGTGTTCGCTCTACACCCTCCACGGCCCCTGCAGGCAGCCCACACCACAGGGGACTACCCTGCACCCCTGGTCATGTCCCGCAGGCAGCCAGTCCACCATGGGCATGCCCTCCAGGCAAGCCACATGTCAGCTTGCACTACTGATCAACGCATGACCCCCTCCACACCCACCCCCCAGCACTGAGGAGCACCTGCCAGCAGGCCCTGTAAGGGAGAATACTCTCTTTAGGCTGAATTTCCTAACCTAGTGAGTCCCCCAGCAGCTTTGCTGGATTTCTGGAGTTTGTTTTTTCTCCTGCCAAGAGTGAGACTCTTTTTCTCCCACTCTTGGACATGATTTATGGTGTTCCTTTGACTGCTAATGTGTTTTATGGGCTATGGGGTCCTTTACTCCATAGGGTCTCATGTGTTTTTTTCTATGTGTGTTACACAGCACCCTCCGTGCAGTAACACAGGGGTGACATAGTGACACCCCACCATAGACTCCATACCCTGGGACTGACTACTGTCTCCCAGGGCATGTAAAGTCACCATTGGCTTTACTAGTCCCAAATTATTAACAGAAACCAGTACAAACCATCATATTGTGGACGTACTGGTCGGGGCAATTCGATTGCCCTGGGGTCTGTTAGTCGAGGGGGCACGTCTCCGTCCCCCCTGATCGAGTTTTGGCTGGTGGCAGTGGATACTACTTTTTATATTCGACCGCAAATATATTCCTATGGGATTTTCCCATTGTTCGAGGCTACCAACTTTAATTATTTAATTCTCATAGCCTCGAACATACCGCCGGTTTATTTATTTAATATTAATTCGTCGGTTGGTATTTTTTGCCAGGACTCTATTCTAAAATGGCGTTTGTGTTCTCTTCTGTGACTCCAACCCAAGTCGAGCCCTTGGTTCCACTTTTTGGCGGGCTTCTCGACAGAAGCCTCCAAAAGTGGTGCCACTCTGTCTGGGTACCACAGGGGGTGTAGGAGGGGGTTTAGGCACCCTGGGCAGTTACCTTGGTAACTGAAGTCCCACTCTTGTGTGATTGGCCCAAGTGGTGAGCCAGCTGTTTGATTGACAGCTAGGCTGAGTAAATGGGGGTGTGCTGCATAAAAGCAGGGCTTTGGGGACTGGAACTTCAGAAGTCGCCACAGGACCTGAGAATCCGACGAGGGAGAAGCTGAGCCGACCTACCACGACAACACCACCGGTGGAGCCCTGCGGAACCGACTCAACACTTCCTGACGACAGAGAAGATCTCCCGGCTGGAGAGGCTTCTTCCCCTGACTGGTGGGCACAACCAGTTTACCTTCTTCTCTTCGCATCCTAGGCTGTCTTGTGGTCGAATTCCCTGTGCCAAGCACCCCGGCAACCGGAAAGCCACTTACCACTGGACCGCGAATAAAAGGACCGCTCCTTTTACCTGAGAACTCTGCGGCTAGTTTCTTCCCTGGCAGTGCAACGGACTACTGTCTTCCTAACCGACGAGATCCTCTCTTCCCCCGGACGAAGCACCGACTTGCATCCGCTGCCAGGTACAACTGCCTAAGGGAGTGTATATCTTTTAGTGCCTGTGTTTTTGAATTGCTTACTATTAGTGCCTGTGTGTTTTTCTAGATGTGGTTTTAAATAAATAATTATATCTCTTTTACACCAAGCTCTGGTCAGTGTTTACTTGTTCTACTGTGTTCTTTTGACCTATTGTGAATACTCTGTATACTGCCTAACTCTTCTTGAGGGAAGTCTGACTGCTCAGCCACAGCTACCGAATATGTGTGGTACAGACTGCTACCAAGTGGGTTTATTGCCAAACACCTGTAGTCTTAAATCTTTTGCAGTGGTCCCAGAGGGAACTGCACAGGTTTCTGCCTAACAGGCCCCCACTCATGTCCCCCAGCACCCCCACCCCCCAGTAGTGCAGGGCACCTGCCAGCAGGCCCCCACTCATGTCCCCTTGCGCCCCCCACCCCCCATTAGTGCAGGGTACCTGCCAGCAGGCCCCCACTCATGTCCCCAGCACCCCCAGCCCCCCAGCAGTGCAGGGCGCCTACCAGCAGGCCCCCACTCATGTCCCCCAGCGCCCCCACCCCCCTGCAAGGAGGGGCACCTGCCAGCAGGACCCCACTCATGTCCCCCAGCACCCCCACCCCCTAGCACTGAGGGGCACCTGCCAGCAGACCCCCACTCATGTCCCCCAGCACCCCCACCACCAGCAGTGCAGGGCACCTGCCAGCAGGCCCCCACTCATGTCCCTGAGAACCTTCACCCCCCAGCAGTGCAGGGCACCTGCCAGCAGGCCCCCACTCATGTCCCCCAGCACCCCCAGCAGTGCAGGGAACCTGCCAGCAGGCCCCCACTCATGTCCCCTTGCACCCCCAACACTGAGGGGCACCTGCCAGCAGGCCCCCACTCATGTCCCCCAGCACCCCCACCCCCAGCAGTACAGGGCACCTGCCAGCTGGCCCCCACTCATGTCCCCCCGCACTCCCACCCCCCAGCAGTGCAGGGCACCTGCCAGCAGGCCCCCACTCATGTCCCCCAGCACCCCCAGCAGTGCAGGGCACCTGCCAGCAGGCCCCCACTCATGTCCCCCAGCACCCCCACCCCCCAGCATTGCAGGGCACCTGCGAGCAGGCCCCCACTCATGTCCCCCAGCACCCCCACCCCCCAGCAGTGCAGGGCACCTGCCAGCAGTCCCCCACTCATGTCCCCCAGCACCCCCAGCCCCCAGCAGTGCAGGGCACCTGCCAGCAGGCCCCCACTCATGTCCCCCAGCACCCCCACCCCCCAGCAGTGCAGGGGACCTGCCAGCAGGCCCCCACTCATGTCCCACTCATGTCCCCTTGCACCCCCACACCCCAGCAGTGTAGTGCACCTGCCAGCAGGCCCCCACTCATGTCCCCCAGCACCCTCACCCCCCAGCAGTGCAGGGCACCTGCCAGCAGACCCCCACTCATGTCCCCCAGCACCCCCACCCCCCAGCAGTGCAGGGCACCTGCCAGCAGACCCCCACTCATGTCCCCCAGCACCCCCACCCCCCAGCAGCGAGGGGCACCTGCCAGCAGGCCCCCACTCATGTCCCCCAGCGCCCCCACCCCCCCAGCAGTGCAGGGCACCTGCCAGCAGGCCCCCACTCATGTCCCCCCAGCACCCCCACCTGCCAGCAGGCCCCCACTCATGTGCCCTTGCACCCCCACCCCTCAGCACTGAGGGGCACCTGCCAGCAGGCCCCCACTCATGTCCCCCAGCACCCCTAACCCCCAGCAGTGCAGGGCACCTGCCAGCAGGCCCCCACTCATGTCCCCCAGCTCCCCCACCCCCCAGCACTGCAGGACATCTGCCAGCAGGCCCCCACTCATGTCCCCTTGCACCCTCACTCCCCCAGCAGTGCAGGGCACCTGCCAGCAGGCCCCCACTCATGCCCCACTCATGTCCCCCAGCACCCCCACCCCCCAGCAGTGAAATGGCGATCTCATGACACAAACCAAAAAGTCAACTATGTACATCAACACACGTCTGCCACACGAAGGCAGGCGGTAGGGTCCCTGCGCATTAAGAAAATGTGCGCTAACAAAAAGCACGTATATACAGCTCTGATGAATGTCCCATACTGTGGCCCTCTAGGACAAATGACGTGCAAAGGGCTATGCGACAAACACGGACACCCGCTGTGTCAAAAATAGCGTGTGCGTGTATTTCGGGGGTGCGCGGGAAGTTCCACACACGATTGGGCCTGGACGAGCGGGGTACGTGTATTTCTGGGGCGCGCGGGAAGTTTTACACACGATTGGGCCTGGGCGAGCAGGGTATGTGTATTTCAGGGGCTCGCGGGAAGTTTTACATGCGATTGGGCCTGGGTGACCGGGGTACGTGTATTACTGGGGTGGGGGGGGGGGGAGTACAGGAGGCAAGTGCGCGGAACGGCCACACGCTCGCCTACAACACGTATTAATGGAATCGAACGGGGCTAAGGCATGCGCCAAAAAAGACGTGCCAATCCGGAAAGACATACGCCAGCAGGAAGCAGGCATACGTCGACCCACGCAGCATAAAAGTGCGCGCAAACAACAAACAAGCTCAGACGCCAGGATGAATATACCGTTCCTAGCAGCAGTGGCCGTGGGATATCACAGGAGGAGGAGGATAGTTAGGGCCAGAATTTTTACACCCAGAACCAGCCTTTTTGGGATGCCCGATGACCAGGTGTATGGGAGGTACAGGTTTCCACCTCACATAATACTCGACCTGGTCAGTGAGTGGGAGGATGACCTCACATCACCCACTCTGTGCTCCCAAGCACTCAGCCCCCTGGAGAAGGTCCTTAATGTATTGCACTTCATGACCACTGGATCATTTCAGCGGACAAGTGCCATAGTGGGGGGGGTGTGACAGGCCACTAAGTCACGCCGTCAACACCCGGTCTTGGCCATCATCACTGCACGCCCCTCAGTCCGCAGGCACATATACCTGCCCAGAACACCTGCAGAAAGGCAGGCTTCCGTCCAGGATTTCTACAGGGTGGCACAATTTCCCAAAGTGCTAGGTGCCATTGATTGCACCCATGTGGCCCTACGTCCCCCCAGGGCATCTGAGAACATCTATAGAAACCGCAAGCACTGGCATTCCATCAACGTCCAGGTAGTATGTGATGCCAAGGGAATCATCACCTCAGTATATGCCAACTATCCAGGGTCTACCCACAACAGTTTCATCTACAGAATGTCAACCCTAAACCGGGACCTAGAAACTGGGCGGCATGGTGACACATGGCTGCTTGATGAGTATAAATGCCACTGCACATGCATGCATGTCAGATACTGAGTAATGTCACAACCCCACTAATGATACCCATCACCACCTCCCCAGGGGACAGTGCCTACCCTCTGAGCACCCACATGATGACGCCAATTTGGAACCCCACAACACCACCCGAGGTAAGATACAACACAGCCCACATTGCAACACGGGGCATAGTGGAGCGCACATTCGGAGTGCTCAAGTCACGCTTTCGCTCCCTTGGCCGTTCTGGCGGGCAGCTGTTATACGCTCCCACAGTAGTGTTCAGGATCACAGTGGCAGCATGTGTCCTGCACAACGTTGCAACACGCCGGGGCCTGCCCGTGGACATGGTGGTGCCCCCACATCCCCAACCACATGCACGCCCGCTGCACATGGGAGGGGAAGGGCACGGGGTGAGGCCGCCCGTACGCAGCTGGTGGCTAATTACTTCACCTAAAATCACACCCCTGTGGAGTGCACACAGCCCTGGCACATACCATCTAACAATCAATGATGATGACTCACAAGACAGTCAACTGTCACTACCATACCAGCCTGAAATTGTTCACCTGGAAGTGTTACATTGTGTGCATCCCTACCGAAACACCACCAATTCTGTGTCATTAAAAGACATACATCTATGCCAGGGCTGCACAACTGATTTTGAGAGAGGGCTGAAAGTATCTTACATGAGGGCTATAGTGGCCCGAAAAGTAAATGTGCGTTAGTTGGGGCGTGGCAGGAGGCTCCTTCAAACCACAATTTGTATTAAAGACATGGAAAAAGAATATGTTGTTGAGGGGTAACGAATTTCATTTGCATTTCAAACGTACATTTAGTACTACACATTATCCATTGTCATGAATCATTTCAATTTAGTAATTGTATATCGTCTGTTCAATCAAAACATATATATATTTTATTGACCCTTGATTGGACATTCAGTTCTTTTTCACCGCTATAGTTTGCTGTTCGGGTTGGCCAAGAGGAGTAGGTCCTTCGTTGGGTCAGGTTTCCTCATAAAGCAAAGGATGTACATCTCCTAACTGTGCCTGTTTCAGCTTTATTATTGGGTTCACTCTTGGAGTGCAACACAATGCCCCATGGCCCCCTTACCCCCAACTAAACAATGCCCCATGCCTCCTACCCCCAACCAAACACTATGCCCCATGGCCCCCTCACCCCCAACTAAACACAATGCCCCATGGCTCCCACCCCCAACTAAACACAATGCCCCATGCCTCCCACCCCCAACTAAACACAATGCCCCATGGCCCCCTCACCCCCAACCAAACACCAAGCCCCATGGCACCCTCACCCCCAACCAAACACTAAGCCCCATGACCCCCTCGCCCCCAACCAAACACAATGCCCCATGCCTCCCACCACACTTCGGGCCAACATCTCCAATCAGGCACGAACTCGAACCCCCACCCCCCTAGCTCAGCACACACACTCTCAAGCATGCACCCATACAGACCCGAACCCCACACCCCCCAAATTGCTAAAACATGACAGTACTAAGTGAAATTAGTGGTAGTCTTACAACCTGAATAAGCCAGCACATCAACCCCTTCCAACTGTAGTGTTGCTGCCACGCAAATGTGCCAGTGTACTGCATACAACATGAACTCCATCTGCAAAGTAGACGGCCTTGTGAAGACATGAGGAAGGAACCTGCAAATTTGGAGGAAGACATGGATGCACAAGCACATATCAATACACCATGCAGTGTACAATACAACAACAATATCCACTAGGAATGTATACACAGTATTGACTACAGACTGCCCACACAGCTCATGGGAGTCCAACGTCACTGTGTAAGTCACTGTCACTTGGGCACACCCTTTGCAAGCCCATGGAAACGGGAAGGAGGGGTGTGTGTGTCATGAACCAAGCATCTAACCCAAACTCAGGACAAGCCTGCATGTGCCCAGCCGGAATACAGTGGATGCCCACGGGAGCCACACAAGGCAACACACTGTAAAAAAAATTAAAAATTAAAAATCAAAAATGGCCATGTGGGAACCAGAGGGGGGTGGGGAGGCCACCCAGGAGGTCCGAGGACAGGGTGCACATCAACAGCCACCTGTGTGGATGTTGGGGAAAAAAATACACATCCATGGGCTCATGGCCTGCACGGCTACGGTATTGTGAGAGAATCGCTGCTGTTGCTCTCCCCACCCTCTGCTGCTGCATCAGGAGGTGGTGGCACTAGGGGAGGCAGCCCACACAAAGCCCTGGTCCGCCATGGCAGCAAGCATGCGGGTGTGGAAGGTCTCGTTCTGGAGGATTATAGTGCAGAGATCCCCATGCACCACCTGACGTGATGCCCGGATCTGCTCCAGAGTTGCCTGCATCTCAGCTGAGAGCGAACGTGTGAGCCGCTCCAGCTGCTGTTCTTTCCTCAGGTTAGTGGAAGCCTCAAGGTCAACAAGAGTCTCCCTGAGGTGATGGAGTTCTCGATTGGCGTAGAGTCTCCAGTGCCGCCCGTCTGTCCCTGTTGGACGCCAACATGTCCTCCCTGAGTGATTGGCAAATGGAGTCTGTTGCCTGCTGTAGTTGCTCCATCTGCCTTTCAGGGGGAACAATGGAAGTGGCCACCCTCTCCATTGCTTGAGCCATCATCTCAGCTGATGCTGCCTGTTGGTTTGCCATACCATATATGGATTGCTCCCATGCGGTATTGCCTGGTGGCGTACGGCCACCGCGTCGGCGGGCACCACACCTGTTTGGGGCAAGGTGAACTGCGCCTTGCTGTGCCGGCACTGCCTGAGGCTGCAGGACTGCATTCCCCCTCTGATCTGCTTGCCCAGGAACAGGATCAGATGTTGCAGAGTGTGACCCTGCATCCGTAACCACCAAAGGCAGACCTACCAACACTGGCATCCCCATAGAGGGTTCTAGCCATGGTGCAGGTGGGTTGGACAGAACAGAATCCCTGCCAGAACGACTTACCTGCAACGGCACATAGGTCTCATCATCCGAATCAGCACCTGAATGGAGGTCTGGGGAGGTGTACCCAGAGACACCCCTGGAGAGAATGGTCTGCAGCAAGATTGGGTTCTCACCCACCACCACACCACGTCCCCCACTGGTGCCCGGTCGTACCTGAGATCTCTCCTGGGTCTGCACCATCTCCTCAACCTCAACAGCATCAAGTGCGTCATCCCCTGCAAAAACATGAAAGCCAAAAAATGGAAACGGGCATTAGCACAATGGCACACAAATAGGCCAGACAAGCTACAGAACCAGTACATGATTGACACATGTTCCACATGACTATAAACCTCCGTTGCATGCACTGTCACCGAGTTGGAAGGGGAGGCAAATGGCAGACACTGATGACACCAAGATGGAAGAGCAACACATTAGCTTCATGCTGGGTAGCAGTGCCATCACACATTGGCCTGTGAGTGGTATGTCCAATCCACATACATGACACATGCCATCACACAGATGGCATGTACCATAGGCATGGTGCATATGACAAGTACTGCCATATGTCAGTGAATGAGTACTGTCACCCATCCATGTGAGATGGACATGATGAGATGAAAAATGCTACATAGCGTGACAATATTACACATGTGCCACTCACTGCAACACATGCAGCGTACAAGAATACACTGATCGCAGCAGAGGTACACATCAATGGTTCTTCACTTAAACCTCCCATGAAACAACTATCATGTACCACATACAAACTGGTACCCAAAAATCAATGTCAGTAGGCCAATTCTCAATCAGCCTGAATGCTGTACTCATTCACCTAACAAGGTAACACATGTGGGCCAATGTGGTGTGTAATGAATGACAGAAGCATGTCACATATGCGACAATAGGGCTGAGAAATGTGTAGTGAAAGTGGGAGAATTGAAACAATCAGCCTGATGAACACTGAAAAATACGGAACAATGTTGTTGCAAGATGCCACTTAAAGGGCAACTGCCGTAGTGTTGCGCAAAATGTCTACTGTGGGCAGAAGGGATATTGTAATACCCAAATCCAAGGCCACAGAATGTTTCGGATGAAGGACATGGGTGACCCAAACCACTCAGGCACACACCCTCAGCTGGCACTCAATCAGAACCCGTCACACACACAAACACACACAACATACATATGGATCACACATACATGCATGCGCACTCACCGGACAATGCCTCGTAATCTAGCAGTTCTCCAACACCTTGGATCTGTTCCTCTGTGGCGTAGGTCCCAGCAACATACTCCTATATAGTGAGTTCGGTGTCCTCTGGTGGAGACCCACCGCCAGTCACCAGAGTAGCGGCATGATTTGAGGCCAGCTTTTTCTTTGCCCTGCATTTCAGGTCATTCCACCACTTGTAGCAACCACCAGCTGTGCGCCTCACAAATCCAAGGGCACTTATGATGTCCGCGACGGTCTGCCAGTGTGCCTGACGTTGACCAGGTGTGGTCTTGCACCCTGCAGTAATCAACATTTCGCGGTCATGTGTGGACACATACTCCACAAGTGCATCACGTTCGGCCTCATTGAAGCTAGGCTTCCTTGACGTGCCGGACTGTGTAGCCGTGTCTGGGGTATCAGCCTGTAGTGGACGAGCACTCTTCTTCTTTCTTTTCGAAGGTGGTGGGGATCGTGAGTGGCTTACGCCGCTCTGGTCACTAGGGGTAGGAGCACCGGTGGACTGGGTAGTAGGAGTGTGCGAATGCACACTGACCATGGGACTTGGTGCAGGCATTGGCTGGAGTGTGATGTTGTCAGGGGGAACGTTAGTATGATGGACCAGGACTGACACTGTCCTGGCTGGGAGAGTCAGAGCTGGGGCGGATGGAGCTGCAGCTGCCCCTGCAGCCTCCCCACCCTGCATACTTGGGGCAGCAGATGACATAGCTGCCCCAGATCCACATGGATTGGTGACAACAACTTGCACCGCCACACGTGGCCTAGACTTGCTGACCTGGAAGTCAGCCAGGGAGTCATCCTGTGCCAGGTCAGGTGCCACAATGGGCTGGTCCAACAGGGGCTGAGCTTGGATGGTGTCAGCCACGTTTCCCTCAACCATGGGCGGGGGGGGCATGGGTGTCCCCGATTGTTCCTCCACACATGGGGGCATACGGGCACCCTGCAAATCCCAGCCACGTCCCCTACCGCACCCACCACGCCCACCTTTTGAGGGTCGGCCACCTTTGCCTCCCTTACCGCTTGGTCGCCTCCCAGCCATGGCACTGATGTTGTTGTGCGTATGGGAGTTGCAGTAAACTATTGTCCTGGGCAATTGGGGGTCAAAGGGGTAGGATGCCAGATGGAATTCGTACCCTAGTGCTCTAACAAGGCTGTCTGTGAATAATAAACGTGCACGCAACCCCTCGTAGACCACGTGTGTGAAAAAATGAACTCGCACTACGCTGTGGCACCCAGAAACACAAAAATAAGCGTACGCGTAATACACGCAGCCTACAATGACCTCTGAAGGGGAACGCGGCACACGGGGTAAGTACAGTTGCTAAGTACATGCAGAACTCACCGTCTGCCTGGAAAAAGAATGTGAAAAATACGCACATGTGCGCGTTCGCAACACCCCCGCCAAAAGAAGAATTGTACGCTGTCTGAGGAGACAGGACAAAAGGAGAAGTGAACTCCGTTTGAGGAAACAGGCCCAACAAAAAAATCAGAAAAGAGCTGTCAGAGGTTACAGGGAGTACGAACCAGAAACGCTGTGAAGTAATCGCGTGTGAACCGACAAAAACTACAGATTTCACCCACTCGCTCTCCACGAAAAGCTCGTACAAGGAAATGGCGTCCTACACGCAGCTTTTAAGCCGGCCTACACGTACACGTCAGAGACGCGTGTACGCGGGCGCTTTCATCCAATTACACGCAATGACATTCGGACGTGCAGTTTTTCCACGTGTGCTCTGTCATCACGTGCTATGAGGGGGAAACGCCCACACGCGTAATGTAACTTAAGCGCCTACGCGCTAACGGCCTTTGGTCCAATGGAATCGCGCGCGTGCACTGACGCGCTAAGGCCCTTTCCTCGAATTACACGCGGACGTGCAAGATTTTCACGTGCCGAAGCACTCCGTATCAAGCTGGCCATGCAAAAACACACGGAAGACCACGCTCCTGCCCTGAAGGCCATTTTCCTGCCCCCAGGAACCCCGAGCACGCTCCCACCTGCCATCTGCTGCTGCCTGACTGCCTGCTGCCCACGTGCCCTGCTATTTGGTGCCTGCACATCAGCCATCTGCAGGGGTCCAGTTGCTGTGTCCACCCCTGCTGGAACTGAAGACTCCCGACTGGGATACCATTGCTCCACAGCCCAGCCCCAGGACCTAGTTGCCCACCCACGCCTGCCTCGGGGGTCACCATTTCGGGGCAAACACCATCTGAGACCACTGGCGACCCCCAGCCAGAGGGGCAGAGGGCCACTAGCTTCAGTCAGAAGGAAGTTGGTGTCCTGGTGAAGCATGTCCTGGGGCAGTATGATGCCCTCTTCGGAACATCACGCGCCTACAAGGAAGGACGGGATAGGATCTGGGACGACTTTGTGGTTGCCATCAACGTGGAGGGGGTGGCACCCCGCAACATCAAGCAAGTCAAGAAGCGCTGGGAGGACTTGAGGTCCAGGACCCTCAACAAGGCCCGGCGCCTCATGGAGGGGGGCCGGCGCAGCAGGAGTACCATCCAGATGAGGGTCCTGGAACGCGTAGGCCCAGCACTCCACACCCAGATCCTTCGGAGGCAGACCCGTCCGGAGTTCAGCGGTAAGTGGCCAAGCATTGCTGTGAGAGACAGGGCATGTTGCAGGGTGCTGGTTGTCGGATACTTGCCTGTATGTGTGACATAGGCCATGTACGTATGTGTGCGTGCAGGGACATCATGGTCATGCATGTGAGACCAGTAATGTGTGAACCACATGGTTGGTGCATGTGTTACAATGCAACATGCGGAGCAGGATGGGGAATGCACACATTAATGCATGCCTGTCTCTGTTATTGGACATGGATGGGGTGTGAGAGATGGG
Source organism: Ambystoma mexicanum (assembly GCF_040938575.1). NCBI lineage: Eukaryota > Metazoa > Chordata > Amphibia > Caudata > Ambystomatidae > Ambystoma > Ambystoma mexicanum. The sequence continues at coordinate 1,453,385,861 of NC_090935.1, read as the reverse complement.
TGCTGCTGTCATGGACATGTATGGTGTCCATGTCTGTGTGTCTGACTTGCGTGTCTGTGACTTGTAAATGCCATGGATGCATGACACAGGTCTGTGACAATGTTCAGATTCACTGATGCAGCCTACTCATCCTTGTATCCACTGTGTCTGGGGTGTACGAGGCCAGATGGATGCAACTACAGTGAAGTGTGTGAATGTGATAGGCATGACCCATGATGCATGTGGGTTTCAAACCAGCATTGTATGTTTCAAGAGTCCCTTGGACATGTATTCTAATGTTCATAGCATGCGCCATGCCTGTTAATGCATGTGTTTTGCCTGCACTGACCCATGTGTTGTGGAGGGACATGATGGAAGTGATGTTTGACAGTGCCACTCATCTGCTATTGCTTCCTGTCTAGGGGACCATTGTACAGTACCCTGATGCTTGTGTTCTATGTCTCCCTCTACACAGCGGCAAGTGATGAAGAGGGCGGAGACGGCACTGTGGAGACTATGCGCCAGTCGTTCTCCATGCCGTCATCCGGCCCAGATGCCACCAGGGCCCCCTGTGGACCTGCCCTGACCAACGTAGCCAGCTCGGTGGGGATCCCATCCCTGCCAAAGTCGGGAGTCGGAGGTCCAGCAGGGGTGGACACCACAGCAACTGGACCCCAGCAGATGGAGGATGTGCCGGCATCATCGAGCAGGGCACATGTACGACGGCGTCACTGGATTCCATCAGCCTGGATGCCGTCGTGCTGGCAGAGGCAGTTGCGTCGGAGGCAGCGGCAGGCTCAACGTGGGAGGCATCATGGCTCGGGCCATCTACACCAGAGGGGCAGGCATCGGCCGGAGGGCAGGAGGACCCTGGAATGGGAGTGTCTTCCATGTGGCAGCGGTTGGGCCAGCAGATAGGTGCGGAGCGGCGGCGGGCGGAGGAGGCACGGCTCACAATGGTCAGGGCGGAGAACTCCGTGCGCAGGGCGCAGAGGCGGGCTGAGTGCCTCGAGGGAATTCGCAGGGAGTTGGAGGTGGACATGGTGTTATCCCTGCGAGACCTTGGGGCCAGAGAACAGGCCCGCCACCAAGACATTGAACAGGAGTTCGATGATGCCCTGGCCCATGACATCAACAAGTGAGCCGTTGGACTTGCCCGCCGCCATTGTATATAGTTCATTAGTGTTAAATTTAATTTCTTTTTTCTTTCATTTGGGGCGCATGGACTATGCCCCGCATTTTTGTATATAGTTAGTAATTGGGTAGGTTACATTGTAGGTTTAATTTATGTCGTTGGGCTCATGGACCCTGTATTTGCTATTTGTACATAGTTTTACAGTGGATTTGTATCCTTCATCTTTATTTTTCTTCACCATGGAGCAATGGATATTACGCTTTTCTTTCCCTTTGGATTTGCTTTGTTGGACAGTGACTTTGGACACCTTTTCGTTTGGATTAATTTGGATTCTCTTTTTTTAGTAATTTTTTGGGACATGCTGCATTTTGATTATTATTGGCATTATTGTGTGTTTTTATTTCATTCCCTTCATTTTGACTTGAATACATTTTTGTTTCTTACTTCAATGTGTGGTCTTGATTGGTTTCGTGCATGTCACAATGTGGGTTTTCTCAGTCATGTGTTGCCATTGTGTGGGTCTGACAGACTTGTACTCGTGCGCATACTGCTTATTTGTGATCTATCATGTAATGATGATTTCAATTTGGAGTGGAGGTAAAGCTTGGTTGGGCGTTTGGACTGGGGTGCTGTGGGTCGGATTTGTGTGGCCATAAGAGCCAGGGATCTGGATTGTGATGACGTGTTGGCTGGGGGACATGTGTCGGGGCCTGCTGGCAGGTGCCTGTCAATGATGGGGTGGTGGGGGTGCAGGGGGACATGAGTGGGGGCCTGCTGGCAGGTGCCCTGCACTGCTGGGGGGTGGGGGTGCAGAGGGTCATGAGTGGGGGCCTGCTGGTAGGTGCCCCCGACTGCTGGGGGGTGCGGGTGCAGGGGGACATATGTGGGACATCAGTGGGGGCCTGCTGGCAGGTGCCCCTGACTGCTGGGGGGTGTGCGTGCAGGGGGACATGTGTGGGGGCCTGCCTGCTGGCAGGTGCCCCCGACTGCTGGGGGGTGGGGGTGCAGGGGGACATGTGTAGGGGCCTGCCTGCTGGCAGGTGCCCCTGACTACTGGGGGGTGGGGGGTGGGGGTGCAGGGGGACATGTGTGGGACATGAGTGGGGACCTGCTGGCAGGTGCCCCAGACTGCTGGGGGGTGGGGGTGCAGGGGGACATGTGTGGGGGCCTGCTGGCAGGTGCCCCTGACTGCTGGGGGGTGGGGGTGCAGGGGGACATGAGTGGGGGCCTGCTGGCAGGTGCCCCAGACTGCTGGGGGGTGGGGGTGCAGGGGGACATGTGTGGGGGCCTGCTGGCAGGTGCCCCTGACTGCTGGGGGGTGGGGGTGCAGGGGGACATGAGTGGGGGCCTGCTGGCAGGTGCCCCTGACTGCTGGGAGGTGGGGGTGCAGGGGGACATGTGTGGGGGCCTGCTGGCAGGTGCCCCTGACTGCTGGGGGGTGGGGGTGCAGGGGGACATGTGTGGGACGTGAGTGGGGGCAGGTGCCCGTGACTGCTGGGGGGTGGGGGTGCAGGGTGAGAGGTGTGGGAGCTGCTGGCAGGTGCTCCTGACTGCTGGGGGGTAGGGGTGCAGGGGGACATGTGTGGGACATGAGTGGGGGCCTGCTGGCAGGTGCCCCTGACTCTGGGGGGTGGGGGTGCAGGGGGACATGTGTGGGTGCCTGCTGGCAGGTGCCCCCGACTGCTGGGGGTGGGGGTGCAGGGGGACGTATGGGGCCTGCTGGCAGGTGCCCCTGACTGCTGGGGGACATGTGTGGGGGCCTGCTGGCAGGTGCCCCTGACTGCTGGGGGTGTAGGGGGACATGTGTGGGGGCCTGCTGGCAGGTGCCCCTGACTGCTGGGGGTGGGGGCGCTGGGGGACATGTGTGGGGGCCTGCTGGCAGGTGCCCCTGACTGCTGGGGGACATGTGTGGGGGCCTGCTGGCAGGTGCCCCTGAATGCTGTGGGGTGGGGGTGCTGGGGGACATGAGTGGGGGCCTGCTGGCAGGTGCCCATGACTGCTAAGGGGTGGGGTGCAGGGGGACATGTGTGGGGGCCTGCTGGCAGGTGCCCCTGACTGCTGGGGGCTGGGGGTGCAGGGGGACATGTGTGGGGGCCTGCAGGCAGGTGCCCCTGACTGCTGGGGGTGGGGGTGCTGGGGAACATGTGTGGGGGCCTGCTGGCAGGTGCCCCTGCACTGCTGGGGGGTGGAGTGCTGGGGGACATGATTGGGGGGCCTGCTGGCAGGTGCCCTAACTGCTGGGGGGTGGGAGTGCTGGGAGACATGAGTTGGTGATCATATTGCAACATGACATGTGGCTTGGCTGGGGGGCATGCCCATGGTGGATGGGCTGCCTGCGGGACATGACCAGGGGTGCAGGGTAGTCCCCTGTGGTGTGGGCTGCCTGCAGGGGCCGTGGAGGGGGTAGAGGGGACACCTGGGAGGACCCACACTGCCAATTCACTTGTAGGACTTCCCACACACCCCCGAAATACGCGTTCCCCACTCTGACAGCAAAACCGCGTGTGAAACTTCACGTGCACCCCTGAAATACACATACCCAGCCCAATCGCGTGTGAAACTTCCCACGCACCCCTGAAATACACGTACCCAGGCCAATCGCGTGTGAAACTTCCCGCGCACCCCTGAAATACACGTACCCAGGCCAATCGCGTGTGAAACTTCCTGCGCACCCCTGAAATACACGTACCCAGGCCAATCGCGTGTGAAACTTCCTGCGCACCCCTGAAATACACGTACCCAGCCCAATCGCGTGTGAAACTTCCCACGCACCCCTGAAATACATGTACCTAGGCCAATCGCGTGTGAAACTTCCCACGCACCCCTGAAATACACGTACCCAGGCCAATCGCGTGTGAAACTTCCCACGCACCCCTGAAATACACGTACCCAGCCCAATCGCGTGTGAAACTTCCCGCGCACCCCTGAAATACACGTACCCAGGCCAATCGCGTGTGAAACTTCCCACGCACCCCTGAAATACACGTACCCAGGCCAATCGTGTGTGAAACTTCCCACGCACCCCTGAAATACACGTACCCTGCTGAAATCGCGTGTGAAACTTCCCGCGAACCCCAGTAATACACGTACCCCACTCACACAGGCCCTTTCGCGTGTGAAACTTCACGTGCACGCCAGTAATACACATTCCCCGCTTGGCGTTTGCTGTTTAGCAGCCCTGTAAACTGGTCCAGGGTTAGCGCAGCCCTTTGCGCTGAATTGGGAATTTTGATGGCTTTTCCTTGCGCAAGGGCGTTCTTGGGGCGCCACTCTGCGCCACGGCTGGTTTTGGAGGCTAAAATCCATGAATACGCTGTGCGCGGAAATTGATTTTAGCGCAAGCGGCTGGCGCAGACATTTGCACGCGCACACTGTGCGCCAGCCGCGTGCGCCACTTTTGTGCAAAATTTTATGAATTACCCTGTTAATGTTTATGCTTCTATATCTTTAAGGTAATCAGGTCCCGAACAGGGTGGAGTCTGGTGGAGGGGCAGATTCTGGTAAAGAGGATAGAGGAAAGCAGGGGTGCAAGCACCTTACTGGTCCAAGGGCAGCAGAAATCCTAAATACGCCACTGCGCATGCCAGGTTTGACCCCTTACCGCTGACAGGAGTGACGTAACTGGTCAGCTGATCCTTAGGGCAGCAAAATCTATATTTCATGTCACGCACCATGTGAAGATTACTGCACTTCATCCGTTTTTGTCCCATTTACCTTCATATTTGGAAAAAAGACTACATTGCCCATACGGAGGGATATTGATTTTAGGCAATGTCTACCAGCCTAAGTGTTTTTTATAGAGAAAATACTCACTTGGGCCTTACTTTTGTACCTTCTGCAAGCTTTGAAACTGAGAAGCACCGTTATGCCTCCCTGACGTATATATTACTACTGTGACTTTTATCTTCTTTTTAATTGCGTTTTATTTCTGTGTTTAAGAATATATAGTGTTTTTATGCTGTCTGCTTTCTTCCTACTACCTTTTATATATATTTTTAGATTATGCAGGGTTTACCGTGATGCCATATTTTTTTGTTATTGCATGTAAGTTTTATGGAATGCTGATGCTGAAATAAACGTATTTGAATGAACGAACACTACTTCCCAAGGGAAGTCTGGCATATAGTGACATACATTCTTGGCATGAAGAAAGCACCCGCATTGAGGTGATACCTGGATGTATCAATTGTATGCATTGCCCGCTAGCCCTTTTTAACCCAACATGGAAACACATTAAAGTGAGCTGCCTCCTCACCTCAATGTGCCCCAGGTATCATCTCAGAGTGTGATCTCAGAGTGTGATCTGCAGGCAAGCTTATGTGAGAGCCTTAAGCCCAGGGACCGCACCTCTCCTGCACTAAAAGTCTTCACTGGCTCCCGCTTGCTGCACGGATTAAATTCAAATCCCTCTGCATCATCCACAAGGCTGTCTGGGCCAGGGGGCCACACGATCTTCAACTCTATCTCACTAAATACTCTCCCTGTAGACCACTACATTCCTCTGGCACAAACTCTTTCAAAGGAACCGTATGCTCGCTAAATCTGCGGTGAAAAGCCACTTAAACATTGATCAAATAGGAAATAATATTTGGAAAGAAAATCTATGTGTACATAGAAATATTGTGTGGTCAGACTTTTAATCTAACAAAATCAATTCTAGTTTTAATTGAATTTGTATTTTAATTGTATTGTTCATTTATAAACGTGCTTAATCCCAGCAATTGGTTTCTTAGCACAGGATTTGAACCTGTGTTGCCTAGTGGTGTCTTGTTTCCAAGACAAACGCGTTGCGCCTGAGCTATCCTCCCTCCCCAAAAGGAGTCTGACACAGCTGAAGCCAACGCATTTCGGACCAAGTCCGTCATCAGGGAAAATCCTGTGCTCACGTATGATGTCCACCATAAGGTCCATCTAGTAGTACAATGGAGAAGCACTTTTTACTCACCACTGTCATGTTTCAATTGTTCGCCTCGCCCAAAGCCCTCCTGTGCTGGATATTGTTCATCCTCTTCCTTAATGATAAACAACACATCCTCCTTTTCTTCTCCTACAATCAAAAGAGATACTTAATATAATAGTAAACAAATATAATACGTATTATTGCCCCACTCTTAAGAGAAAGCATGACTAGTACAGATCTGATCACACTATTCAGATCTTTCATAGAGCTTTTGCAGTATCTGTCAGAGACCAACGAAAGGAATGAGGCTGATTAGGTGCACGGTTACAAGCAGCCGGCTACAGTTAATACATTCCCACTTAGCGATTCAATACAGGAGTTGACTAGTACACACAGTTTTCCTGCCCTGAAGATTGAGTCACTGTAGAAGCTTCCAGAGAATGCCTGCAAAGCACTCTGGTCAATTTGGCACTGAACCAAAGTACTGTCTAGCAATATTAAGGTCCACATGTATCTTTTCTTTGTTATTTAGGATGTAGCATATATGTTACAAGGTGCCTGTGCAGGAGCGAGGGGACCTTGCAGCAGAAAGCCGTTCTAATTTTGCAATTGCAGTTTGATTTTCTCAAGGCCAAACACTGTTGGCATAAATAGAACCGATAAATACAGCACAAAGAAAGCATAAATACAGAAGTGATTCTGCAAAGCCCGAGAGTGTTTGTTATGGGATATTGCCCAACTCAAAGCCTGCAAGTATCTTCTGCTCACCAGAGTCCATTTCTAATTCTTCTCTCCTCTCAGAGCTTTGATGTTCTGGTGAAATGGGGTCATCTTCTTTAATGCATGTATGTGAAATAACCTCTGGTTCTATTCCTAAAATGAAAACACAAGTGTTATACTTCTCAGAGACAAATGACACGCTAGTGGTACACACTTTATAAAGATCACACTATTCATGTCTTTCAGAGAAGCTTCACAGCCTGGCATAACCTTAGGCGAGACCAGTTACACGTTGCAAGTGCAGGGGTATACGATTGCCATCTATTGCTTTCAACATCCATACGAGGACCAAGGCAAAGGTAATTCAACATTGCCATCTATAGCTTTGGATGCATTGGACACCACCCAGATGCAGAATTAAAAGTGAGGGATGGCCCTAAAATTGATCCACAGATGGCATTACCCCCCCACAGAGGATAGTCGGGATGAGGAAGGGATATGACCCACACTGCTGGAAATGCCATACTGAAAGGGGGGACTAAGTTCATATGTGGTGGAAATGTCATGTGGTGCAAACCTATTGGAGCGAGGTCCTTTCCTGGATAACGGAGGTGGATGGAATTGAAAGTACCCTATCCCCATGGTTAATGTTGTTTGGCATTGAAGTAGAGGGTGGCCCGAAGGTATTTCATGACCAATTGCTACAGGTCATGTTAGTGGCTGCTAGATGTTGTGGGGCCCAAAAATGGAAGGCAGCTCGACCTCCCTGGGAAGCGGAATGGGTCACCAAACTTTGCACTATATACGACATGGAATTCCTGACCCACCTAATTGATGAATCTAACACCAATATTGAGGGTTTATGGCTCCCCTTCGACAGATACGGGAGAGCAGCCTGAGGACTACGGAACACTTTAGAAAGACCGCTGGACTTGAATACCGGCCTCAGAAGACTCCGCCTCAAGGATCAGGGGGGCTTAATGGGACGGTCGTCTCAACTCCGGAGTACTGGGCCCTACGTCTCGAGCATCAGTATAAGAACTACCCCTTGCTTGCAAGTGTATCATAATATATTGTGTTGGACCTTTGCCGTAATTGTTATTCCAGGATCCATGGTGGGGAAGGGGGAGGGGGAGGAGGAGAGGGGGAACGGAGGGGGATGGGGGGGAAAGGTTGCGATTGCATCAGTGTTCATTTTCGTTTTTGTACTGTTTTATTAATGTCACAAGCCAAAGCCTTGATTTAATTGAATTTTCAAAATAAAGTGAAGCATGGCCTTAGAGAACAATCTTCTGAATTTGCAACAATATCTGACATTTGATGGGAACCTAAAATTCCAATCTGCTGGAAAACAGTTAGAATTGTGTAGCCAAGTATATTCTGTGCCTGGCCTGCTGGCAGAACTATTACCACTAGGCCAACAAGGAGAACACCTCATAATCCCCTCTGCCCAGTACACCTGTGGAAGGAAGATTGCGTTTACCAGCAATAGTATGAATAACAGGAGACGTGCTACATTCCTGGGGTCCTGAGAATAACTCACACGGCTCAGTTGGTATTTTACTCCATGTCGGAATCCCTATTAATCTTGAACAACAATGAAATGCCACTCACATATGAGAAACAGTGTGGTAACCATCTCAGATGGTCATCCATCAGGGCGACCCACCTCACCCCAGACCATACCTCCAGTTAATGTGCAGAGACAGCACTGAGGGTGGCTATAGTTAAGGTAAGTCCTCCCCGCCATTTAGCACTACTTCCCAAGTGAAGTCTGGAATATAGCGTAATACAGTCTTACCCAGGTTACACCACCCTATTAATTGGCATAAAGAAAGCACCTGCAGTGAGGTGGTACCTTGAGCATCAATGGTACGCGCACCCTCTAGCGCTCTCAGCCCAACCGTGAACCACGTTAAAATGAGTTGCCTCCTCACCTCAATGTGCCCAAGAAGTCATTAGCAGTGGCTTATTTAGGATTTCTGCTGCCCTAGGCCCAAGTGCTTGCATCCCTGCTTTACTCCATCCACTTTACCCAAATATGCACCCTCACCAGACTCCACCAGACGAGGGTACAGCAAACCTATCCAGCCCATGATGTGCCTGGAGATATGTGCAGTCCAGTACATTTGAGGATGTTTTAGCAGATGAGTCCCGAGAAGCCTGCAGGAGAATTGCGGGAGTGGAGTAGCTGGAGTGGGATACCGCTACCCATGATCACCCAGGTCATCGCCCCCTGTAGACACACAGCGCAGCATACAGCACAGATGCTGCTCAACACAGAACCATGGACTCCGATTCCATGACGTACTCTGACTTGGCCTAAACAGCACGTGGCAACAAAAACAGAATGCACGCACCTTAAGTTTATTTTGTTGTTCTCTGGAGGAGCACGGGGGCTGAAATGAAAGAGCCACGGCCACAGCTCCATGGATGCAGTCGGAGAGGGCTAAATGCTCTGCTCCGAGAAGCCTGTTCTCACATGCTGCAATCTTAACCTTTTCTCTTTCCCAGAAGGTGTTCTATGGGAACCTGCTTGGTTGCTTTCATTGCATCCATTCACAAAATACCACCCGAGCCTCTGAACCAGGAAATAAGAACTACAGCGCCTCCACCCACCTTTATTAAGGGACAAATGCCTGGAAACCTCATGCAATACTGGAAGATTATCCCCTTAACAAAATGCAATTTAATTCTATTGTCAGAAGTCAATACCGATTTCGAATACAGCAAACGCAAAAAGCCAGGATTGAGAGTTCACTACTCTGCATCTCGCCTCCAGGGGTATTTCATAAGGCCAAACATATATACTGGCCCCAAACGTTCAACACGCTGCCTTCAGCTCCCCTTTTAGACATCTGAAAGCAGTTCTAGATCCAACGATTTAAACTACAAATCCCAGAATACACTTGACTATAGAGTCCAGAGGTGGAGAAGAAGTGGAAAGCCGTCCTTGGTTCCGGGATAACTGCCCTATGTAGTTTGTAGTAGAACATGTAAACAAGAAAAGTGCAAGCTTGAAGTGTGCATGGCAAATCGATGTATGAACCAAACGCATTAATTGTCTGCAGACCCAGGACCTCCTTTGCTGTGGCATCATTCGTGCACAAATGTCACACTGCACATGCACACTACACAGAACCTGGAGATAACCCTCGTGGAAGGGGAACCTTCGGTGTCACTCAAAAACTGCCTTTGGCCTTTTGGTTCTCGACAGCTGCATTCTCAGGATTCTCAAAGTAGGGTGGGCAGGAATTCATGCAATCGACAGATGCAAGTAGAACATATTGCTTAAATCAAGTAGCAGATGGCACAGGTGATTAAGACATTTTTACTACAGCAGGAACTGGTTTAAAGATGCAATTAAGGCAGACCTTTCAGAAGACAGCTTAAAATGAACACTGAACGGCTATTAAAAGCACAGAGCTAGCTAAAAGAGATCCTTAAGATATTAAATTCTGAATGTTAGTCATTAAGAGTGATTTAGCTTAACCTTAACTTGACCTAAAAAAGCATCACTCATGGGTCATGGTTGGAAATCGGGTCAGGGGTGCTCCTGCTTGTTGCCTAGACGAGCCTGGTTAACTTGATACCAACCTCTAACAGGAGCTAGTTTTGGCTCCTCAGGCCAACTGATGTCAAACGCCTTGGTGCGTCATTACTGTTCTCATGGTGGTCACCCATGTACAAAGTTTACCAATTTGTGTGACTGCACAGTGGTGAGAAACACCTAAAAAGCAAAGGAGATGGACCAGATATTGGAGCTGGGTGGCTAGGTAGCAAGCATACATGTCTGGGTAATGTAACCCCCCAGATTCATGAGGAAGTGTTAGAGTGTCAAGCGCTATCTGTCCACGTTTACCCGCCCAAACCAATCTGGTCAACAATGACCACAAACGCCTCCAGAACCATGCCAGGTGGGACATTATTGAATATATATAGCATTTTAGGTACAACCAACATTTTGGCCAGGGCCAGGCGGGCCGCCGCCTGGGATAGAGGCAAGCAAATCCACATCTCCACCTTGCGCTCCAGTTGTGAAAGGGTTGCCTCATAGTTTTCGTTGAGGAGTCGGGGGGGTAGAGGGGGACGTAGAGACAACGATCCCCAAGTACCTCATGCCCTTGGGGCACCAGCGCAAAACAAGCCGAAATCAGTTGGGAGGACTGAAGGGTGAGTGGTAAAATCTCATATTTATTCCAATTAATACGCAGGCCAGAGAAACCCCTAATGCATGTAGATTCTGTCTGGGATGTTTAATGTACAATAACATCTCCTCCGCATAAATGGAAATGATGGAAACATGTGAATGTATGTGCACCCTCCTGTGTAAATACAATTCCCTAATAGCACAGGCAAGAGGCTCCACAGCCAAGGCGAAGAGGAACAGGGGAAAATGGGCAGCCCTGCTGCGTCCCCCTGGTGGCGAAAAGAGTCTTCGATGTCTGTTGATTTGTAAGGACAACAGCTTGCGGGGGAAGTATATAACAAATCCAACTTATATACTGCAGGCCCAGTCCCGATCTGCGCAGGACCTTGAACAAAAACGGCCATTCGACAGAGTCAAAGGCCTTTTCTGCGTACAAGGCCGTGACTACCACAGGGACCTCCTCGCTGACATTGTGCATATTCTTTATAAAAATCGGCAGAAATGCCATCTTGCCCAGGGGCTTGTATAACCTTGCATATTTCCTCCGTAGTGAATGGAGCATACAGAAGATCTGCTTGAGCAGGGTCTAGCCATCTCAGGGCGACGCCATCTAAATATAACCTAATGTCCTCCGAAGAGGCTGACAACTGGGACGAGTACAGACGGCTGTAATAGTCCTGGAACACCCTATTAATTTTGAAAGTGTTGCAGAGTAAAACACTGTTGGGGTCCGCAACTTCAAGTATACCTCCCTGACCCTTCTCTGTACTTATCGCCCAAGTGAGGGTGCGACTAGGTCTGCCTCCCTCTGCATAACTGATCGCCAGAGCTGGATCCACCAAGAATGTATCTTTCATTTGTGCCATCTCAGAGAATTTGCGGCACCTGTCCCCAAGTATACCAGCCACCCTTGAGTCGGTGTCTGCAACCTTCTTGTTCTCAAGCTCCTTCATCTCTTCCCCCAGGAGGCGAAGAGTCACCCTCAGGGACTTAAGGACCCCGCCCTCCATTGAGATACAGCATCCCCAAATGAATACCTTGAATGGCTCCCAAATCGTTTGATAGTCTGGGACAGAGCAGATATTAATACAAAAATATTCTTCAATATTGTTGCGCAGTCCATCTTGGAATACTGCATCTTCAAGAGCGCAGGGATGGAAGCACCAACGAGTGGGGCGGCGCATTGATGTTGGTACCGGCACAACGGCCAGGGCAGGGGAATGGTCAGAGAGCGCCCTGGGCAGAATTTTTGAACATCACGTGGTGAGGGCAAAGGGGAGAGAGAGCATTATGTAATCGATCCTGCAGGCCGTGCCATGTACTCCTGAATAGAATGAGAATTCTCTTTGGGCTGGATGATTGTGCCTCCATATGTCCAGAAGTCCCATGGATTCAGCTATGTCTCACAATGCCACAGCCCTCTAGAGGTCGTGGTTTGTGTAGTGGTGGGCCGATCCATGTGTAGTGTCATTGCCATGTTAAAATCCCCTGCCCATATACTTGTGTGCCGAAAATTTGTGAATCAAAGCGGCACAATTCTGGCGAATCCGTGTTAGGGGCATATATGTTAACCACCAAAACCTTCATTCCGAGACATTCCCCTGCAACAATTAGATATCTATCCTCCACATCGGCCATATGCTTGTGCAAGCTGAATTTTAAGTATATGGCGACACCTCTGGATTGTGAGGAGTATGAGGCCCCAGACCGATGTATACCCCAACTCCTGGCCACGGGGAGAGGGCCCTCTGCCGGGAGAAGTGTCTCCAGCAGACATAACACATTGATCCCATGTAATTTAGCATGGTTAAAAAACATTTGCGGTTTGTTTTTGGTAACCCCACTAATGTTCCAGGACATCATACTGAACGCATTACAGGGCATTGCGTTCTGATTCAGGAAACACTACCATAACTGCCAGTTTTTTACAAGTTCGATTCACCATATGCATATCTTCCCCAACCACAGATAATGAGGCATTGCTGCAAACAGAAATTACCAGTGTACTTTAACCAACAATAAACTACCCATCCCTCCCCCCATCCACGCCAGAAATGTAAACATACCGGCTCGATCCCCCATCCCAACTAAGCAAAAACTAACCAAACCAAATGTAGTGGTTGTGTCAATGAGGTGCAGCACACAGCTGTAGAACCTGAACACTTCAGCGACTCTTATATGTGTGCTCCAACAATGCGTCTGCCTAAAGTATAGGTAGAGGCAGGGGGCCCCAGAGGTGAGCATCCCGCCTCGTGGATGAAGGACTTAAGCCAGCTTTCAGTCTGGGGTGCCCTGGGCCTCCGTAGTATTGGGTAGTTTAGAGACAAATCTGTACACTGTAGCGGTGGTAGTGAAAAACATGGTTTTGCCGTCATGAACCACGTGAAGTTTAGCTGGAAATAGCATTGCGTAACGAATGTTATTCGTTCTCAATTTAGTTTTGACAGCTTGGAAAGTTTTCCGTTGTTCCTGGACTTGCTGACTGAAATCTGGGAAGAGTCGGATGGTAGAGTATCCATGTCTCTCGTGGCTCGAAGGATTACATCCCTGTCTCTGTAATTTAGGATTCGGGCAATGATAGGCCGATCAGGGGCACCACGAGGTGGTTTAACTGACAAAGAATGATGTGCCCTCTCGACCAAAAACATGGAAGACAGCGGGGGTGGTCGAGTAACTCTACCAAGAAGTTTTCAACAAAATGTTACATATTGTCAATGTGTGTGGACTCTAGGACCCTCGCAATACGGATATTATTTCTCTGTGATCTGGGTTCCAAATCCTAGATTTTCACCTCCACCCGCCTTACCGACTGCTGTAGAGACACAATCTCTCTCTGTATGTGTGTGACCCTATGCCCTGTGTCCCCGATCCGCTGCTCCGTCTTGTCCATTCAGCCACACAGTTTGTCTATTTGTATGGCGGCGGATTCAACCCTGCAGGTCAGCGTGACAATTTTCAACACGAGGGGGCCGGTGCCGTTCTTTAGGCTCTACAGTGTCTGATTCAGCGTGGCCATATCGACAGCTGCAGGGTCCGAGGTCGAAGGGGGAGCTGCCGAAGTCTGGTCCTGATGTGTAAACTGTCCCTCTTCGCTTCTTTCCTATTTCCCATGTTTCAAAAGCTGCCAAGCAAGTGTCGAGTGGGGGTCTAGGTCCGGGCAGTCTTTGCACCACTTGCTCAGATGGATAATGTGACCACCCTCACATTATCCAGGGGTTCTGTGCTTCATACCAGGCAGTTGGGGGTGTCAGTGTGCGAGTGCCGTTGGGCGACGTCGCCGTGTGTGTCTACCTGGGAGCAGGCCCAGCACTCACTTTGGGCCTTATTGCGTGCCGCATAACGTTTGAATGAGACGTAGCCTGACCATACCAAAGCGGGCCCCGCCCAGGGGCGAGCCGCTGGTGAGCTGCATCGCCGGGGGGCGGTGACAGCAGTATGTGCCCCAGAGATGCGGTCACCAGAGCAAGTGTCCAATGCCCTCCGCACTAGCAGGAGGGCTGCCTAGAGTTTGCCAGGAGTGTCCAATGGGCCCAGGGACGGTCCGGATCAGGAAGAATGGCGAGGCCCAGATCCAACGTCCAGCAGTATGGAGGATTATGTGCGTCAGTGCATGCGGGGCATAAAGCTACCCCAGCAGGTCAAATTGGGATGTTAACGTTATTGCCCCCTGTGTTCAGCAGCATTGATTGATTAGCGTGGCACGCTCAATTGGGTAGGGCCCCGTTAAGGGGACCACAGGCGGTGTACCCTGAGCAATGTGGAGAAGAAGCAGGCCAGTTCTGGGTGAACGTATGGGAAGGAGCCGACCGGTGTCGCTGCGCTCCAGGTTTTGGTGCGTTCTGCCCCTGGGCCACAGTGTATACACTGGGGGAAGGGGGAGCGGCAGGAGGGCAACTCACTGAGTCAGACAGCCACAGGTGTCGCTCCCCAGGCGGCCGAGGCAGATTGTCTGTGGTCTCAGTGTCCTCAGGCGCAGATCGCGCAGATGCTGGAGTCCCGCATACTGGGAGCTGAGGGTCGAAAACAGTCACTGCTCTCCAGGGGTGCGAGGGGTTATGCCCCGCAGCGACGCTCCCACCATGGGCTTCTGGGGCTCTCATGTGGCTGCAGGCAGGACGAGGGCACTCAAGTTAAATCGGGAAGTGCACTGTAGTCTCACAGGTACTTTGCTGGTGTTTGTAGCAGTCTGCAGGCTGGCAGGAGCAGGATATCGAAGGATATTAAACGTGACTGAAAGCAAGCTCTCTCAGGCAGTGGCCATCTTAACAACTGCGCAACAGCACCCACTCCCCCCCCATCCCTGCATCCATGCAATCTTATCAGCATCCACTTCTTCTTGTACATCACATGCATACTCAAATGCAGTTAACCAGTCCATAATGTAATTGTCATCAAACACACTAAACAAATCTTTGGGAAATCTTGGATGAGAGGAGGGGGCCAGTCCCATTACCAGACCCTCTGAAGGAGCCATTGGTGCTTTTCAGTCTAGCAAGCTCCAACTGGTGATTCCTGTCCTTCTGTTTCTCTGCCTTCTACAGTTCTGGCTTAGCCCTGCGAAATTCAAGCTCCTTCTGCTTAAACAGCAGCGCTTGCTTCTTGAATTCCAGCCTGGCCTCAGCCTTCAGAGCCAGTCAGTAAAGCATAGGGCACATCATCATCATCATTATTGCCCTGTTCAGTAATGGCACTAGTTACTACATTACTGGTACATGGGATTGTCCCAGTACCTTCCGCGCTATCATAGGCGGGCAAAGCCTCAATCCTAACTTCCTGCCAATTTGTGATCCTTTGGATCATATGGTACCAATCGCCGACAGGCCCCTTTCAGAACAAATCTTCCTTAGTGTCTCAGATTTTGAGGCACTCAAAGCAATGTCTGTAATTGCTTCCATACTGCAAGTAAAGGCAGGTGGCTTACAGTTAACTTTAACCTAAGGACACTGTCTCCTGTTAAAGTATAACACAAGCACTTCACCAGTGTGCAACACTGGGTACCTACGATCTTATCCCACAGCTGTACACCAACTTGTTAAGATGGATTTCTCAACTCTGACATGGTGGGCAGAGATTTAGGAGGCCACCCTAGTTTGATGGAACAGTGAAACCTTCTGGACAAGCCAGACCAATCTAGGTAGATTGGCAGGCGGTCAAGACTAAGTCTCAGGAGGGGTGAGTGATCGGGAACCCACAATGAGCACCCACAGTAACGAACCACAGCTTACTCTTACACAAGTGTATATCAAAAATAGCTATACATCTATTGTCGGCCGGATCAATTGACACAAGTAAACTTCAGTTATGTTAAAACAATTACCACACAATTCCTATACTAAATCTTTATATATAAAGCTGAATGTATAAATGTGTGTGTAGGTTTGTCTGGCTATACAAATCGACACTGTTGAACTCACTGCTACCAAATTTTGCATGGATTCCTCATTTGTCTGGGGCAAGATTGTAGTCTATGTTTGGATGCAAACAATTCTCTCCGTAGACAACTCATTTACTGATGCTCACCCTCATTCAGTACAGTAGGTACTAGAAGGAGGCAACATTTGGAAAAGTGTCCGAAGCAAAATGTCCGATGTGTTGGTTATTCCTTTGAAATTTATAACTACTGTATAAAGTTCAAAATTGTTTATTAAATCATTTTTAAAGGGAATTTAAAAAGTCACGCCACTCCAAATATGGGAAATGGCAAGGTTACATTTTACTAAAGTTCATTCACAAAAAGAGAACAAACAGTCTTTCTTGGACAGTTTCTCAAACGTGCTGAAGCCATTGAGGGACTGAAACATGACGCACAAAAAGCGAACATCACTTGGAAAAGCTCCATCTGATGCAAAGCGAAAATCAATATCAAGAGCTTCTGAAACACAACAACAAACAGCAGCACGACTAGCTGACCAGAGGGCAAGAGCAACTTTCTCCAGGGCAAATGAGATGCCAGAGTAAACTGAATCAAGACTTGCCGACAAGAGGACAATAGCAACATCCTCCAGGGCACATGAGAAATCACTCGATCAGGACACGGGCAACGCTGGGTACCCCAGCTAGTAATATATATACACAATATGTTTTCTAATGCGACAAAGGATTAAAACACAGCCACAACCTGTAATGAGGAGGGCGAGTTAATACACTAGGAGCATTAGACTATTCTTCAGAGTCGTTCCCTAACTTTCGCAGTCCAGCCCTAACAAGTGGGGAGCCTTGTGCTCGATAGTACAGTTGTGTGTAAAACACACGATCACGTAAGTTGAACAAAAAGCGGGTCTTTTTGAGAGAACTGTAGAGAGTCAGGAAGGGGATTGGGGTGAAGAATTGGTTCCCACTATTCGAGTAGGGTCTGCCCTTCGTGGCAGAGCAATTTTCAAGAGGTGGGAATAGCTAGGGAGTGCAGGCTAACCCAACCAAAAGCGGGTTTCTTTTCAGGGATATTCGTGTGTAAAAGAGATTGGTTGTGCCAGGGAGCCACCAGTAAGTGATGCAAATACTTACCGACCGTCAGCACAGTCCGGACCAAACTTTGCCTTTTAGTCGTGGTTGCTAGTAGGTTCGAGTCCTGCAGTTTCACGATGCTGCGGCTCTCAGCAGCTGCGGGACAGGACAATCGTCCGTGACGGGAGAGTGGCCTTTTCTCAGCTCCCGAAGGAGATACAAAGAAAGTTCTGGTGCAGCAGGCTTCGGGGCACAGGAGGGCAGGTCAGCAAGGCACCTACAGCGACAGTCACCAACAGGTAGTGACACAGGGATCATGCACTCTCCTAATTCGCAACCCAGCGGAGCTACGCCTATGTAATTTGGCAGCAGAGGGCACAGGACCACAAGCAAGCGATGCCATAAATCTCGGGTTTCAACTCGAGATGGCAGCGATTCTGCGGGATAGTCAGAGGTAGAGCTGGTACGAGTCTGAATGTAGAACTGCCAAATCGAGGTTGGTATCTATTCTGCAAACTGCTCTTATAGTGGATAGAAGTTTGCTACGAATTTGAGAGAAAGCAATATAAAAATATTACCCAAGAAAAGAAAGTAGCCTTTCTCGAATCAAAATGGACAGGGGTAAAAGATGTCGTAGGCAGCGAAGATGCTATTAAGTTTTGGAAGTTGGTGTTGGGTTAAGAATGTAATGGTTGCAATGCCCATCAATGTAACATCAATTCTGATAGATGGCTTTGACATTTTTCTGAACTTTATGGTTCTTTCACTATGCAACCAACTGGTACCCTTACAATCTGTCCGCTAAATGTTGGAACCATGCAAGAGGGGAAGGTGCTTTTATTTTAAACTTGGATGACGTTTTTGAGACTATTATCTCTCAGAAGAGCAGTTCTGGGCCCAGACTGTATTCCCATAGATCTCTATAAAGAGGAACCATCTGTTTGGGTCCCGGTGCGGCAATGTCTCTTCAACAAAGCTATCTGTGAGAAGGTTGTTCCCATAGCATGGCGTAAAGCTGAGCTGGCCCCCATTTCAAGAAAAGAGATAAGGACAACCCTTGGAGTTATAGTCCAACCTGCTCCTGGATAGCTCTGGAAAGATCTTTGCCAAAGCCATATCGGGGCAGCTTCAGGACTGGTTTGAAGATAAAGAAATTATTGGTCATCTCCGGGCTGGATTCCAGCATCGGAAAAGTACCCAACATCAAGAGTTTATTGTTTGGATCCACCTAAAACAGGGAGTGACAGTTACCCATCTCTGTTTTATGAGGGTGATGCAGTTCTCCTCTAAACTACCACTATGGGCCTAAAACGCACCCTAGGACTTTGCCTGTTTAAATGCAAAGGATTAGGTATCATGCTAGACACCGGGAAAACAAAGAGCTTGAGCTTCCGACCTAGAAACAACAAGAGACATGAACTGTGCATAATAGCGGATGACACTAGACTAGGGCAAGTGGAAACGTATGATTATCTGGGCATCCGCTTTTCTGACATTGGTTCTTGGTCACCTCAGATGGTAAAGTCAAGAATCAACCTGGACAAATACAGTGGTAGTGCTTGCAGTTTTCTTTAGGAGACGCAGCAAGTGCACTATTTCTCCTGCCTTTGAAATATACAAGATGCAGGCAAAAGCCTTGGCTCTCTATGGTGCAGATATTTGGTGTTATACAAACCATCAGGTCCTACAATCCGCAGAAAACATTTTTGAAATCTTGCTTGCACTGCTGCAAGGAATGCCCAATGCCTCCTTACAAATGGAGTTTGATCTGCACCCAATTGGGGATGAGATTAAATTAAGACCAGTCCTGTATTGGGTTAGGGTGCAGGGAACACCTGGTCTTGCCAAATACAGAGAGGCCATGATGCATTTCCTGACATTAGAAGGTGGCAAAAATCTGCCATGGCAGTCTAGTTACCCTTAACCTGTCCAGTTTATGGTTCAGCCCAAACACCATTGGCAAAGCCATTCCCACACTAGTAAAAAATGTGGCACTGTTACTCTCCATGAAAAAGAATGGAAGTGTATGGGGCTGCAAACCTTGAATGTAAACCCGACTTCGGGTTTGAGGCTTATTTATATCTGATTTTGCCTCCAATTGCTCGAACCCTGTATCTGGAATTTAGATTGGGCACGCTTACGGTTGCATCCGTCATAAAGGCCTGGGATGGAGCAAATAGTGGTTTATGTCCAGTTTATGGGGTTCCATGTTATTTAACGAACTACATTACTTCGGTGCAATTAACTTTCTTGCTATTTTTTTGTGGGTGGTCACCCCCACGCCCCAGTTCCCTGTCGCTACCACCCTCCCCCCAATTCCCTCCCCTCCCACCTTTTACCTCTTAACCCACAGATACATATAAAATGCAAAGTATTTTTAAAGTAATATCCATGAAGTAAACAACGGGAGACCCTTTTATGGCCACAATTCGGAATCTGTGTTACACTTCTTGTTGATCTGTACCAAATTGAGAGCACTGAGAAGAGTTTATTAAAAACCTATACTTAATCTCTGGGCCATACGTTGTACATTGGTTGCTCTGAAATTTTGCAGCACTGCTAATAACTTAGTAATGGTGTATTGGGTGGCCAAATATATTCACTGGGCATGGCTGAGACGAAGTCAGGTAATTCAAGGCAGCGGGATGACTGTAGATGGTCCTGCTGGATTTGCTATTTTAATTGAACTGTTCTTTGTATAATCATGATGTTTTAACCATATACTTTTTTTGAGCTTTTATGAATTGGCACATATAGTTTATTTTAGGCTATTTACATGTGGTTGCTGTATTCATATTTTTTTTAATGGGCTGTTGAATTTTGCACCTGTGCCTAAAGAACTATATCGAATAAAGGCCATGAAATGAATAACAGCTGAAAGAGGTACATCATTAATATGACGACTCATGAGATAGAATAAACAATTAATCTTGGTTGGTAACTTAAATTTTGAGGATTATATTTGTGGTTTAGGAACTAGGTTATATTGGTGGAGCATTAATAGAGTATTTATATATTTTCACAACGGACAATAAATATGAAGTTGATGGAAATTAGCTCGATGAAGAAATCTTTAATTTCGTAACACGTAGAGAATATAACACATTGCGTTTCATCAACGGCAACAAGGCTCATACAAAAGTTATTGACAGAATTTTAAGGAAAGTTTTAAACCAACATAAGAGCATTTTCATGCTGTATTCATTTGTAACTTGAGGATACAAACATGTCTGGTGAAAACAAAATTACTTTTGGAAAATCACTGAAAATGTAAATGAGTTAAATTATCTTAAAACAAATTTGAATTTATTTTCAAGATGATTGAAATTTGTAAAACGCTGTTGGCTAATATTGTGAAGTTTTCAATAGTTTGATTATTAAAATATTGGGAAAATAAGATAATTTATTAGGATTATTCCTTCGGAGATCGTGTTGTCTTTCCAACAGAGGTTCTCTGAGGAGTGTTGTTAGTTTTTATGTTGTATTCTGTCAGGGTAGATGTTGATCCAAATGTGTATAGGAACTAGGGAAATATCTACAGACAATACAGATGTTCCTTAAGTGAACAGGGTCATGGATTGGGCAATACAATGTGGGCTTTTCTCCAGGTGTCCAACACCTTCAAGGGTGAGAGTCCAAATCATACAATTCTTAACCTGTTTTCCATGCTGGGACACTCTACCCTACAAAACAATGTCCAAACTGTGCAGCCAACAGAAAGTATAAAATCCTTGTCTTAACAGGTCTTTTAGCAGTCTGGGTACCTCGCCCTTAGAACACACATTTTCCAAAGTGTAGCCAACAAATTAGTTCAAAAATACTACTTTCAAATGCCCAATACTAATCTAGGCAAAGAAACTAGATCAGTTCTCTGGGGGAGGCTCTACAAGGGTTTATTGACAGTCTAGACCACTTGTCAGTCTTCCTGCTTCCACAGTATGCTTTCAAACCACTCCCCCCCCCCCCTTAAATTTGTCAGGCTTCTCAGTTTCCTTTTCACAGGCTTTCCCTCAGTCTCTGGTTTATTGATCTTGCACTAGGCTTCTCAAAACACTCCTTGGAGTTTTGGACTTGCCAGATTAACTTTAGGTCTCCAGAAGACTTTAGGTTTCTTCTGCAGTCACATGAGATCCCTCGCAGACCTTGGATCTCTTTGACATTCACAATAATATGTGTTTAACGCCATCTCCCCCCCCCCCCCCACCGCCCTCCTTCATTCATGGTCCTTTTTCAGACAGGCAATATTAGGTCACTCTCCTGCATGGGGTCTCTTCTGGTTAGGAAGTACTTTGCCTTTAGACTTCCTCCTGCTTTGTTTAGGGACCTCTCAGGGAATGCCTGCTTCTCCCACTACAGATGGAAGATGGAGTGTGGATTCCTCAAAAATATGTTCATGGCCTTGGCTGCTTAATAAAGGAGGCAGGTGTTGTGAAGACTGTAGGAGGTGAATATACCAGTATATCAACCACTTTGGTGGCAGAAGGCCCTGCCTCCTGGTGGAGTTAGCAAAGGAGTTCTGGCATTGTTTGCCTACTGAGGAGGGCTTCAGTGACAGCAGAGCCATTTCCTTACAGGTATTATTTGGTAGTGGACCGAAACTCCAGATACCTCAGTGATCTGAGTGACTGGAGGTTAGAATGGCAATTATTTGTGAAAAGAGTCGAGAGGCCCTCCCATGACTGACCTTTGTGCCCAAAGACTCAATGTCCAACTGCATTAATTCTTCTGTTGGAAGCTGGAACCAATTGCAGTGCTTGTGGATGCTTTCCTTAATCCTTGAGGCCCGGGGATGAACTATGCAGTTTCACCCTTAATTCTGATTGCATGGTTTACTGGTGTAAATTAGAAGGGAGGAGATAATTATATAATTATAATTGGTTATTAATAATGCGCTTAATACCCAGAGGTTTCTAAGCGCAGACCCAGGGATCAAACCTGTGTTGCTACGCGTCGTCTTGCTTCTAAGGCGAGAATGTTGTCCCTGAGCTATCCTCCCAAGATGGGCTTGGTGTTGATAATACTCTAGAATGGCGCAAGCTCGATTTCTGGATCTACTGGAACTTTCTTCAGATTTTGCAATCTTACTCTGCCTGAATCCCAACATTGTGATTAATGTAGTTGGGGGAAGTGTGAACACTTGGCTTCCATTGGGGAGAAATTATTTTATCAAATTGAGAGCTGCCTCTTCAAGTTCACTTAGATGGATTAAAAGAAACAAAACTCTCAACATTTCTCTCTGACAATCTTCTTGTCCTCTGCGGGGGGCCTCAGGGTCTCCCCTTTCCCCAATAATGTTCAATATTTACATCAGGCAGTTAATGGGCAGCTTTGGAAGGTTTGGGTTGAACTTTCACTCCTATGCAGACGACACACAAATCTAATTCAGACTGAAATCCCCATTTGAAGACATCAAGTGTATGACGGACTGTACCAATGCTATAGGCAGCTGGATGGTTGTAAACAAAACCCTGCAAAAACCGAGGTTATTGTCCTCGGTCCAAAAAATAATTTGATTGATTTTCCTGCCACAACACTATATCCAACCATTTTTAACACCCCAACCTTCATTTCTGACAAGGTAAAAAATGTAGGCCGTATATGGCAAGTATCTTTGAGCTGTAAAGCTCATGTCACAGAGACGGTCAGATCTGTTTACCATCAATTTAGGCTATTAAAACTCAACCTTCCATTTATCTTTGAATCCGACCGTTCTTTGGTTGTCGGGACAATGACAAACTCTAGATCGGATTACTGAAGCACTCTTCTGTTAGGGGCACCAGCGAATCAGCTGCACTGACTCCAGTTGCCCAGAATGCTGCAGTTAGATTTATATATAGTCTTTCCAAATCTGCATCGGTTTCCTGTTACCGTAAGAAGTTACACTGGTTACCCGTCACTCTATGGAGGAGCGCCTAGTTATCTGACTTCCAAAATCATTTTCTACTATCTGACACACTCTCTCAGTTGAACTGGGAAAAGTCTGCTGACTATCCCACCATCTCACTTTGTCTAACGAGGTAATCAATGTTTTTAAATCAAAATGCCTCATTTGTGGATCCGCTGATTTTTGGTAAGATTTCTTGCTTGAACTTTAAAAAAAAAAAAAACATATTTGCTCTTAGAAACTTCAGCCTTTTACTGCTTGAAGGAGTCTGGGGAAACGCAACAACAACAAAAAATCTGCGCCGAGATGCTGGTCTCTGCTTGGTTCCATTGGATACACGCAATATAAATACAAATCATCATGATCATCAAAAGGCAGACTGTGTCGAGGAAACAGACAAATTCAATAAAACAAGAGTGCTGACACCACCGGCAGGAACCTACTAACTTAGATAATCCATGATGGCTGTGGCCATAGGCTCTATCCCATGCAAAAGGCAAAAAACTCAATTGTGCAGGATTTGGAAACACTAAGGTATTAGAACCAATGGGTGCCGAGGTATTTCAAAGAGTGCAAAGATCAAACGAGAAATCAAAATTAGGGGGTGGCTTACTTTCTGGGGAAAGAGCAATATGTCCCACCCTGTACCTGGCCTGATGGTGGACGGGCATTGACAGACTTCCCTTTGGCTTGCCACAGGCACGCTCGCAGCATCTGTCTGCTGTGCTTCTACTCCATGGTCAAATGTCTGAAGGAAATTGCAGTGTCAAAGAAAGATTCAAATTAAGCAAACATCGGTGTTGTAAATGGTCATAATTTTGTTGGTTTTAAGAAACAGATCCTTTCACTTGATCTTTCATTCATACAATTGTATTTTGCTTGTTAATGTTAAAGGATATTTAAAGCGTGCACTATCACCAGCAACGTGGTCCCCCGGCATCTGAAAGGTAAGAGGGTGGGATCGGTTAGTAGGGCGTAGCGGGATAAAGGTAGAGCAAGATGTGTGATGTCCTGTTGGCAGCTTCAGTTCTATAAGCACTGTCTGCTGAGCATGGGTGCCGTTCATGGATCTGTGGGCTCCCATGTGCTGTTGTGCGAGGCTATGTGTAGTTTGTTTTGTTGTTTTGGTGAAGTGTTTGCGGTTTGCTGTGCACGAGAGTGGTATGTGTTAGTTTATGGTTTGAGAGGTGTGTGCAGAGGAGTCGAGGTTTTAACAGATGGGTTGGTGGGGTTACCTCATTGCTTCGGACATCTGTGTTGGGTCTCTTTTGGCCTTGTTGCCTACTGGAGCGTTCCTCTGCAGTTCATTCGCCTGGTTCTGCACGAGCCAGTGACCCATCTCTGTGGCTGCCTAGTGATTTGTGGGCCTGAGTGAGGAGAGGGCCTCCCCCACCCAGGGTTAAGATTGCTTTGGTTGTGGGTTGCTCTTTGGTCGTTAGTGGAGTCAGCCTGGCATTGCCTCCATGAGCTCCAAGAGCGTGATTTCCTCCCTGTGAATTCTAAGCGCTTCCTATCCTGTCGAGTGCTAGTTAGGGATTAATGCTCCTTCGCTTCCAGCTACGTCCCTGTCCCTTGGGCCTTTGGCTTTTCCTAGTGAAGGGTTTTGGCTTGGGTGAGGTCAGTCCCTTTTTATTTTAATTTTATTTTGTTTCCGTCTGGTTCTGAAGTGAAGAGCCAGGTTTTGAGAAGTTTCTTGAATTTTAGCTGGTCCTTTGCATTTATCCTTGTGCGTAATATAGCTTTGCATTCAATTTTAAATTTTCATAAGACTGGCACAAGTGTTTCACGGTTGACCCATCTTCTTTGGGGGAGATTTTTTGTTTTACCTTTTTAATTGATTCTTTTGAAGCACATGATGTACTATTGACTCCTAGATTCTCATTGGCTTGTGTTAAATGTGGCCCTCTACAGTACTGATTGCAAAACCTATGAATTTGTATTCAATGTTCCCTGAAATGTGTGCTGTAAAATGAACCATTTTGAACTACAATTAAAATATATATATCAAGACTGCGAGAACCCCAATAACCATCCTGAGCGATTTCAGACTTGCTCACTTTGCTGGCTTGCGCTAACCTAGGGCATACTTTTTATGTCGCACCACTCTAAAAATCCATCCGCCGCCACCGTTGATAATTATTTGCATGAATGTTCAAAGCCAGACAATGGGCCTGCAAGAGGAGCATTTGAATCCAAACAGGCACACTGTCCCACCGAGTTTGACAACTCTGTTCTAGAAAGACACGTGTAGGGGACACCTTAAAGAAGCCCTGGGTGCTTATTGGCAAGTCTGTTTCTCCCATCAGTAGGAAGACCCCAGGAGAAAGGGAATATTACGAAAGGCTGGCAGTATCCTATTGCTAGGCACCCACCACCCCTACATACTAGTGCAGCTCTCAGTAAAAATAATACACTAAGGGTTTCATAAAAAGCCAAATAGATCCTTGCAGTCACAGGACATGCGTTCACCCTCCCAAGAACATGTGTCTGTATCTCGGTTGGGGGCCATTACAGCAATAACAAAATGCAGGAAACAAGGTCCTTGGCATAGTGCAAACTAAACGAGATCATCACTGATGGCTCACTCGTGCTCATTTAATTCCCTCCACATTTTCAAACTCAGTTTAATGCACAATCATAAGCAAGTGCTGTGCTCGAACACATCCACACACTCAAGCATTCATACTCCAGCCATCGGCCATATTCTCACAGCACCAAACTTTACGAAACTCACTGATGTCTCCTATTCACAACCACTGGGGCAGCATGAAAGAGCCAGAGGAATACAAGTATGGTCCATACCTTTAATGCGATTGCGCACACTTTCTTGAAACAATCAAAACTGTGCTACTGTGAAGTTCACAATGAAATGCATTTGTTGCAAGCCATTCCACCACTGCTAATGCAGTATTTTCCAAGAATATACCTTGATCATCAGCACTAGTTTCAAGCATTTTGCCATCCTCCGAGTCATAATGACTTTCATCTTCATTCTTCATTTGAACGTCCTCTTCTGCTACCTCCTGTGAAAAAAGTATTTTTACAAATAATTATTTCCATTGATTCAACAAGGCAAGATATAGTAGCAAGTAATCTGTACTTCTTTAGTTATAACCACACATCGAGCAAATAAACAGTGACATGAATCAAGGGTGTTAATCCCTTCTTCCCAGTCCCCAGGAGGGAGCCACCCACTTTGAGGCCAAGGAGGTGCGCCTGCCCCACAAGACCCCCCCACCCCCCGGGGTCTGGGCAAGTGGGACATCACTGGGAGAGACTCCCCCTTAGGGGACAAGGACTCTCATTCCCATAAGTAACTCTGTAAACCAACAACCGTATCTGCCTATATGGGACTGCCTTCAATGAAGAATACTGTGAACTCCTATTTGGCGGCAGGCAATGCTGAACCAAATGAGCCATCGAAAGGAAAAGAGGATATCTGTTTAATAACAGTGTTGTACAAAAGTGAGACGAGTGGATCACTGAGTAAGAGAGAGTACAGTGTGCAGGGAAAGCCCCAGACATAATCACGTCTTGGAGAGGCGGACCAGAACGAAGCCGCTGAGCCAGTGACAAATCAGAAGGCAAAGTACACCAGCTTGACACGCCATAGGACCGGCAAAGCTGACAACAGGAAGTCTGTTGCAGAGACGGGGAGAGAAGAACAGTTGAACGTGGTGCCATGACCTTGGCCATACCATGGTGGGCTAGGTGCTCGTCGAACACCATGACCAGTTCAGCCAGAGAAGCCAAAAAGCAAAGTTGATTATCCGAGTGAGTGCAGAGCCGTGTGAAGTTCCCCTGGACAACCAAAGATACTGGGGTGAAAGGGAGTTGGGAAAAGTCACACAAACCCTCAGAAGGGTTGAACCTCAAGAAAGTGAGAAATAAAACTAAAGGGAAGAGTGTGAGACAGCATTTGAAGGGGAATCGTCATAAGCCTAACATTAAGGAGAGTACAAGACCAATGAGCGTTTTGGAGGAGCTACATGAGCTCATAAATAAAAGTGACAAAGAAGATCATCCTAAGAAATATATTTTCAAGCAGAGACATTTTCTATATGGACAATACACCAGAAACAAGATAAAAACCCTGCGAGAAAGCCACAGGAGAGAAGGCATCAAGGGAAACAACCAGAAGAAGAGACATTATTTTGGCTGACTTTGTCATATTAGTGGTAGGGTCAGATAGAGTTGGGTTTGGACTGAGGACATTTTACTCTGGACTTCCTGACAACAGACACCCAACTTTAGTTAGGTTGAGAAATCCCCATAGGAATAGGGAGAGATAGGTCTTTTCTTTATCATTTTATTAAAAAGAAAGTAAACATGTCCACAGTGTGCCCAAATCCTTCTTTCCACCCGCCACAACAGACTGCAACCACTCATAGCCACAAATGACCACCAGTCGTGGTACATACTGACATGCATACCACATCATCAATGTACACCTATTCGAAATCAGACTGCATGCTTGCTCGTATTAATCACTAAATTACACACCAACATCATACAATAGATAAGCCCATACCCTTTGAAATTCCAGCGTTGTCGCCATGTCGGCTGTCTGGCCGCCTTCTACACGGGTCGCTACAGGGTGCTTGCTCGTCTTCTTGGGATATGCATCTGGTACTAGATTGAGTTTACGCTTGAATCCACAAGCCCATTGATAATAATTAGCAAAGTCCACTGGCGCTTCAAAATGTTGGCAGCAGATGACACTGTTCTTGCTTCCTGCAACCCAGTCTTTTCTCGTTGAGGCCACAAAGTTGTCCCATTTGTGCCGCAGAGGGTAATCTTTAGGCCAGTGATGTAAACTGACTTTATCCAGATTGGTGTTGCTGCAACCACCGACAACACATTTCTTCGTCATATTTGTAAATTAGAAAAATGTCACTCCTTTAATTAAGGGAAAATCACAAATTACTGAAAAGAAAGTGGTTATATAAAACTGAGAATTATCAATTGGGTGTAGGTGATTGATAATTTATGATCATCATCAGATGAGCATTATGACAACAAAACAGCCAGTGGTATGGCGCTTATGGTGAAAGTATCCGCACACTAGGACATAGCACACACTGTTCTTTGGAACTGCATTATACTCCCTACAGCAAAGTTTAGCATATTTACCAAAATTATTTCAAAGCAGGGATTACAAGCAGCTCCTGGCTATAAGACTTCATCCAGTGGACAGGGGCTACTACTGGGTTTCATGGAGCTAGTACACAGTGATTTGAAGATCTGACGTTCATGTGAGTTGCACACTGTAACTTGTGCCCATTATATATAAAGTAGTGCCTCGTCACGAGTTGGGCGGTATCTCGACGGTAATACCGCCAGCGCAAATAACGTTACTGCTAATCACGATTAGCGGTACAGCAGTAAGTTCCCATTCTCCATTGGACGCAATGGGGTTGGGGGGGCGCTATTACCACTGGGTGTAATTGCGGCAGCAGTAACAGTGCTGAAAACAGCTGAAAACGGGCGACAAGGAAACATTTTTACCTCCAGCCAAATGCTAGAGGTAAAATTCCCACTTACCGCCTGACTCATGATTGGGTATACCCTTAAATGCGGCAGTCAAAGCATGACCGCCGCATTTAAGGGCTAAGGCCCAACTCAAGAGGCCCTTAGACTTTAAATGTGTTATACAATGTATTCTAGTACACCATTATTATTCCAACAGCAGTTAACATCGCCTAAGTATGTTCATATGGCATCAGTTGGCGTCAAGAGTCAAACGTAGCCTTGAGGTAGCTGTAGGTGTGGAGCTAACAAGGCTGTACTAAACCTTGAAGCTGGAGCTACATAGCTTCCAGCTCCTGGCAATTTCAAACCCTGCACAGACGTGACATTTGTGAACTAGAAGTAGAGCCTACCAAAACAAAACAACCATCTAAACCTTGACAAATGTGACGTAGCAAAAGGAACATTCATTAAACCTTACAGCAAGTTAAGTTCCGTGCCTTGAAATGTTAGTAAAACCTCTGCTATTTCAGCATAGCGCCTCGAAGATGTGCCAAAAGCACACTGTTTTCCTTCTGCCTGGCTGTAACGTTCGAACAAAGTTATGGTCTTTCACAACTGTCCACTGGGGGCAATAAACATATGCTTCAGAAAATGGGAAGAGGTTGCTACATCCAACTAAATCTCTGGGACTGGAGAAACAAGAGTGACAGAAAAAGATGCCGAGCTCATACTCCGATACACGCAATTTAGAATAACTTCCCAAACTGCATTGCAGGCAAATAAAAACAACATGAGAACAGCATGCTGCAACCGGAACTGCTGTGTCAGAGTGCCTCAACGAAACATACCTTAAACGAACAGATACACTTGCAAAATTAAAAAAAAAAAGTTCAGTCTGTGATGTTAGAATCAAAGTGGTGAGCAGCAGGAGCACAGGGAGGTTTCTAAAACAAAAAGGAAAAAAAGCACCATTTTAATTCCACAGAAACAACAAACGTAAAACATGTTGCTGCGAATATGCACTTATAGGGTTAGATTTTCTGGTCGGCGTAATGGTAGAAAACTCACAAGCGCCGCGTGAAGGCTTGCATTTTAGTTTGCCTGTGAGAAACGCGTTTTCTTTTTGTGTTCTGGTTTCATTAAGCATCATGGCAACAGGGAGTAGCTTTCATATTAACTATTTCAAGTGCAATTCGGCATCATTGTGAGTCGATTATAATCTAGAAATGCACAGGTACATTCTGCATACAACAAAGAAACCCCCACTAGCCCTGTTCTGTCAGAAATATATGCATTTATCCGATATTTCTATCATGAACTCCATCTGCTGGGGTCCTGTTGGCAGATGTTGGGATTGCTTAAGGAAAGACATGGCTGCTGTATACTAAACAGCACACTGGCTCTCCCTACAGCAGTTAAGTAAAGTAATGAAGAGGAGGGGCGCTCTAATTGTGTATATGTTTAAACTGTGCCTGCACCTACAAATAAAAAAATAAAACATCTTTCCAATAAATTTCCCAAAAGCAAATTACCTTTTTTAACGTGTAGGCTTCCATTTTATAACACTTCCTTGTGTGTCTATGCTTCAATACCCTCGCGGCAATAATCAAACACCAGCCACCTCCAGTGTGCTTGCAGGCACTCGTTAGCCAGAGGGAGCTCGAGCTTGTGTACTACCGTCAACACATTGAACTCTAATGATGCACAGTAGTATTATTACTTGAATAAGAGCCTGGTGTCTTTTTCAATCTCTAATTCCTCCCCAGAGGATTCACAGGACTCAGACTCTCCCCCCCAAAAGATGAGGGGTCCATTGTGCATACAGGCACTCACCCCTCAAAGGAACTATACATTTTAGATGATGGAGGCATGCCTTTCTTTGACGCAGCCAACATTTAGCATATTAGGGGCCTCATCACGAGTTGGCCTGTATCCCGACCTGGATATCGCCCAACTATATTTGCGTTAGCGCCCACCCATCAGGCGGTATTACCGCCGGATCACGGGTTGGGCATTAAACTTTAGCCCCATTCCCCATTGGACCCAATGGGGAATCTTCGGCGCAATTACTGCACAGTATTACCACCAGCAGGAAATTGTGCCGAAAATTGGCATTTTCCCAGCGCGTTTACCCCCAGCTATGAGCTGGGGGTAAAACATGCCAGACTCGAGATTGGGCATAGCGGTAAATGCAGCAGTAACCCCGTTTCCGCCACATTTAAGGGCTACCGCCCAACTCGTGATGAGGCCCTAGGTCAGCGGAAATGCAAACATTCATAGGCAGTATCTTACTTTTAAAATCTTTAGTAAAATAGATACCCCTTGACCAAAGAGGACAGAAATTATCTCCAGTCGGAGTACCCTCGACCCACACCTCTTAAGGTGTCCCAAACACCAGAAAGAGATCAACCCAAGGTGTCTTTTCTTGTGCAGGAGGCCAAGGACGCAAAAAGGGGGGGTTGATAAAGCCCCAAGAATGTGCCTTGTCTAATGGGGCCCATTACGCAAACATTTGACATGACAGAAACCTGTGCTTTACATGATACACCTTTGGCCTACAGGCCCCTGAGGAGCTGGATTCAAAGAGCTATTTGCCAGCTCAGCAATGCAAATGCACCCTTATCCAAGGAAAGGCGTGAGGCATTGCTCATGAGATTAGACCCAAAGCTGGCTGACACTGCAGAGGTGGGGGGCTGTCTCCAAGACGCACAGTAACCTATGTATTAAGGACGTATCATTTGACCATACTTTCATTGCCCTAGACAAGACTGACTAATACATGGAAATGATTTCAACTCTCTTTGAACTCACTTGCTTCCCCCATACTTTCTCCTATCGCCATCAGGATGGCTGGCTAACTATGCAAAACAGGGCAAGATTCAAATGTCTCCTACTAGTGCATAAACCCATCACGGTAAAGCATGCTGCATCTATCCTCTTCTATCAACCCCTACAAACCCTCTCGCAGCCTTTGCTCTGCCTGCTCCACCACCCTGGACAATGAACAATTAGAACAATTTGGGGAGGACGGATAGCTCATGGGCAACGCATTTATCTTGGAAGCAAGACAACAGCGCAACACAGGTTCGAATCCCAATCCTGCGCTTAGAAACCACTCAGTATTAAGTGCGTCATAAATTAACAATTATTATAACCCATGTGGCACCTTGTCCATCCTATGCTTCCTCTCGCTTCTGGCCTCACTCCTCTTGCTCTGCTTGCATGGAACTCCCTCCCCTTTGCATTTCGAAACAAGATCCACATCGATGTATTCAAAAGCGAATTGAAAGCCCACCGCCTCGCTTCTGAGCTATCTTCTTGACTCACCTCTCCAGCCTCACCGCCAACCAGACTGTTCCCTCTTTTCCCCACTAGACTAGCCCTTCTTAAAAGTCTGAGGTCCCAGCTCATGCTTAGCTGGCTACACTGCCTACCCGCTGACACGTACTTGCCCTAAGTTTGTCCACTGTACTGCTCCTGGTATCTGTCCAATATACCCTTTTTCAAACCCGGTCATCATGCCACTCACACTCTTCCCCTTTAGAAGAGGCTCACTGCCTCCAATTTATCAGATATATTACCTTTTGTGTACATTTGCCCCAAAGGATTTCGACAGGCCCAGATGATGCGGATCCCGCTCCACTGGGTGTTTTTCCCAGGGCTCTTCCCACCCAGCCTAGTGTAGATTCCAAGGTGCATACAACGCCTTCTCTGCTTGAGGTGACCAGTCAGGATTTTTTCCCCAGAGAAGGCGATGCGCAACCAAGGGTTTTGTTGACACAGTCCTCCAAAAGGTAAGAACACATTTTTGAAATATTTCTTCCCAGAGATTTGGGAGGGCGATTAACCATGCTCCTGCCAGAAAGGGAGAATCTCACATCATACCCTTAGATTCTCCAAACTGTGATGGGCTTCCATGTAGTTGGTTACTCCCCTCGTCAGTTGGTGCAACCTGCCCCTCACAATGTCAAAACATTCAAACAAACCCTAATAGATTTAGAGATCCAAGATCTCATCAGAAGGCCTCTCAATTTTTCAGCTCACCTTCTGGTCCCAAAGGCAGATGATGGCTATCGTCCAGTCATAAACCTCAAGGTACTAAATTCATTTTTGGTTTGTCAACATCTTTTTTTTTGCATTTATATATTTATTAATTTTAAAAAATAACAGGCATTACAACCAGCTAACTATAATAACATAACTACATAAAAAACAAAGCATATATACAAAGTTAACCACCTTTTCTTCACAGTTTGAATGTTTTCCATGGCAAATCGTATAAAACGTTCGTACAATGTCATATAATTCAAGCAAAGTTTCACAGTTCTAAAAAAGTTTTCCCAGATTTGTTCATAAAGATTCCTTTTCTTGTCTCTGTAGAAAATAACTCTCCAGTCTAGATACTGGTTGCATGACCAGCAGCCATTCGGACACATCTGAGTTGCCTCACCTTTCCATTTCCTCAGAATTATTTCTTTTGTAGAGTTCTCAGCCCTAAAAAACCAACAGCGCTGTGGGAATGAGAGTTCTTCTACCAAATCTTCTTCACCCAAAATTATGCTCATGTAATCAAAGTCTTTGTTTATCCTCAGGACCTTATTAATTCTAGACGCTACCTCACTCCAAAAGGTCCTCAAGCTGTTGCATTCCCAGATCATGTGCTCAAAGGTGCCCTCACTGTGCTTTCATCTCCAGCAAGCATCCAAATCTGACATTGCTCTGGTGAACAATGTTTGCGGAGCCCAAAATACTCTGTTTAAGATTTTTATTTGACTGCTTCTGTCACCTAAATTCAATGAAGTTAATGCCACATTCTTACATACATTCCTCCACCTTCTTACACCATCTCTAATCCTATTATCCCAGACCATTTGTCCAGAAGCTCTTTATTCGGTTCTTTGTATTGTTCAAGTTGTTTGTACACTTTAGAGGCTATGTGACCATCAGATTTATAGTCTCTTAAGCAATCGGTCCATCCTTTAACTTCCTCTGGCATTTTATTCACCAATGCCTTCTTCAGCTTTCTGTATTCTCCCAACGTGCAGTCTTAAGACCCTTTTCTTGTTTCAATTGCTTGAAGCCAATACATTTTCTATCCTTAAAAAGATCTTCCATCCATTGCATTCCACACAAAAGCCAGTTGGCCACAGTAATGATTTTCCCTCCCATCTTAATGTCTGGCTTCACCCACAATGAAGTCACATCAGAGCCAGAGATTTCCTTGTTAGCTTTCCTCGGTAGATTTTTCCAACATGTCCTTATAAAAGTGGTTGGTGCATATTACCTGCAACCCAGGTTTATCAACATTTCAAGATGGAGGGCATCTATCTGCTAAGAGACACCCAATTACCAGCGGACTGGATTGTCAAATCAGACATCAAGGTCGCATATCTAGAAGTCCACATTTTTCTCCCTCATCCAGAGTATCTCCAGTTTCTGTGGAGGGATCACTGGCGTCAGCTTTCCTCTCTCTCATTTGTCCTCTCCTCAGCCCCTTGGTGCTTCACCAAGCCTTTGAAACATAATGGCATATCTCACGGGGATGAGGATCATTGTATATCTGGATGGCATGTTCCTCCCAGTTCAAGATTACGCCACTCTCCAGACACACCCAACTATCACAGTATCGCTGCTCCAGTGATTGGGGTTCGTCAGAAATGTGCCAAGAAATAAATTCAATCCTACACAAAGTACCCAATTTCTGAGCTTCAATATAGATTATCAGCAGTGTATCCTTCTGTTACCAGTGCCAAGAATAGTCAAAATACGAAAAGAAATTTGCCTTATCCTAAACAAAGAGAGCTTTTCCATCAGACAGTTAGCAAGAGTGGTACAAATGCTGAAGACCATCTTTCCAGCTCTACTCCACTACAGAGCCTTTCAACACCTAAATGCCAAACACCTTTGCAATAACATTTCAGATTCCCAGTTCATAACTCTCTCTTCAGATGCCAAAGAGAAACTTCTTTGGTGGCTGAAGCACGTGGAGGCTTGGAATGGTAATGCACTTTTTGGTCCTTTTCCAGAGAGTCTTTGAAACGTATGACAGCAATTTGGTCTGGGGAGCCAGGGTAGGAAAGACTTCCATGGAAGGGAAATGGTATCAGGAGCAGAAGACCCTCCATATTAACTGTCTGGCGGTCTTAGCAGATTCCTTCGTAGTGGAAAGTCTGCTAAGGAATCAGATGAATTGTTGTGTTCTTCAATGTATGACAACACCTAGGCAGTTTGGCACGTCAACAGTCTGGTGGGGCGCACTATCCAATGGTCTAGTAGAATTGGCAAAATAATGTTGCTATTTCTGCCTCGACAGGAATAGAACGCTCTGGGCAGAAAATCTTCAGAGTCTGGACAATACAGTGGCGGAATGGAACTCCAGACCTCTCCTACACAGGATCAAATGGAACCTAGACAGACAGGAACATGTTCTCCCCCATTCACAGACTCTGGGGTCCAAAAGAGAGAGACAGTTTCCTTCTTCAGGCTCAACGGTTAGGTTACCAAATTCTTGAGTTTGAGGCCAAACCCAGGAGCACTGGCAATGGATTGCAATATTGGTATGGGAAAAGAGTTCAAGCTTTTCTCCCTTTCGCCATGATAGTGAGGGTAATGGTTCAAGTGCACAGGAAAGAGTTGACATTGGTGCTTCTAACCCCTTTTGATCCTCTCAGGTGTGGTTTTGTTCCATTCTGGAATTGACATTCCGAGACGCATTCCAGTTCACCCCCTCCACCTAACAGACCCTGCAGGCCTTCCTCGTGAACTGTTCCATCTCAGACACTTGTCCCTCATGGCGTGGAAGATTTTAGCTCTCCCTAGTCATTCCCAGGTTATTTTGCATGTTATCAGGGATTCCTGGGCAGACTCCACGAAGACAATATATTCATCATGGTCCAGGTGGGTGGGCGGGAAGGTGGGCTGGCGTGTGGTTATTCACATTAATCCCATTTCTTTTCTGCCTCTCTAGTAGCAGTAGTGAACTTTTTGGTTTCATGGTTCCAAGAAGGGAAAGCTTACAGAACAATTAATGGGTTCAGGTCACCAATAGCTGCAGGACATATCCTTGGGAAGGGTGAACCCACAGGGAAACACTTTGGGTAAAAATAAAAGGCTTTCAGGTCTATACACATTAAAGGTACCCCCTAAGGCAAAGTATTCCGATTTGTAAACCTGGTTTTAAATTTACTTCAGTCTTTACGTAGTAATGATATGTTAATGTTTCAACAACTGTTTGGCAAACTATGTTACTGTATCTGATGTAAGGCCATTAGACATTGATAAGAAGTGATGTTTTTTAGTACGATGGAAAATAAAGGTATGTCCACATAAGTATCTAATCCTTCCTTCCAGGAAGATCACAAACTGTGTGTGGCACAATGTTTGAAATGTTTTGAAGAAATAAACTGCATGTATAAAAGCACTGGTTACCCCTCTGCTGCTCATTTCTTATTTTAAGCCTCACGGACCTGTCTCTTCAGCCACTCTAGCAAGAAGGGTCAGATGGGTTTTGAAGGAGGCAGGCTTTAACATCACAGTGTTCTGGGATCATTCAGTGAGGGGAGCAATGCCCTCAAACTTAGGATCTCTGGAGAGAGCAGGGGGTGGGGGGGTGCTTGCACATGTATAAAAAAGTAGCTAATTTTTCTAAGGCATAAACATTCAAAAGGTTTGATCATAAATGCATTGAACATGACATGTAGCAGTGAATGTTTTGCAAGAGCTTTGAACTTGCATTATAGGAAGCCTCTGGTCTTGACATAGAATGACTAATCCCCCAGACCATCATGGGTTGGGGTTTTGATTCTGTTAAAGACACAGGGGCAGGTATGATCCCTCTCACCCCCTGTTTGTTTTTTTCTTTTTTGCAGCTACAGTGTGAGGAGATAAGGACACAGACTTACATAAGTGGAGAGGATGGCAACAGCAGATTGAAAATATGTCCACAGTTTTGTTTTCCTCTGTTCTGAGAGGAGGTGTTCCTATTTGTCTTCCAGATGTATCCCATAAATTGCCATTGAGGGGTCGATTCTGGAATTAGGTGCTCTCTATATTTCATTGAAGGCTTTTGGGAAATAGTAGGCTCATGGAGTTCTGTCTCTGTCCACCCCCACACGGTCAGAGGTTTGGGAGTAACAGTTTGAGTGCCAGTGGTCATGGGGTATAAATTCCATATGGGGAGTTGGAAGTTCCTGCAAGAAAGTGGAGAACGCAGCGTTGTTCCTTCCCACAATTACTTCTTCGGGTAGCCCAGAAATGATGGCTTATGATACCAAATATGACTCCCCCCTGATGTTAATGTACACCAGTATCTTGGGGTATATTTTGTTATCCCCATGCACACATGTAACTCTAACTAGGGTTTCATTCTTGAAGTCTGTTGTAACCAAATCGGCCCTTATGGCGGTCTGTTTTCTACCTGAGTCGACTAATGCCTTTACGTGTTTCCATTTACCACAGCCTTTTCATACATAAAGTCAGCGGAAGACTGACAAACATATACTAAAAGGTCTCCAGATCTTCAGGTTCTTCTCCTTTTAGACAGCCTATTTCCAAGGGTTCTTCCTTAAGATTTTTAGGATAAGGACAGTTTCTGGCCAGATGGCCAGTTTCTCTAAATAAAAGGCAGATAGGAGGCGAGGGTTTGATTCCTTTAGGTTCTTCTCTGTTGCTTTCCTCTCTACCCCTTGGGTCAGTTCTTTTAACTTCCATTCTTTCTTTCTGTATCCATTCCTTGGATTTATAGGATCCTCTGCCTCTATCTAGTACCTGGGGTTGGGAGTGGTAAGTTTGTGATCTTGCCGCTCCTCACTTCGATGTACCAAGTGGAAGTGTTTGCCTGCATCCATGTGGTTTTGGGCAGTCTCAATAGCCATAATTAGGGTGGGTTGATTCAGCTGTAGTACTGCCTTTTGCAAAAAGGGTGGTAAAGAATTGGTGAATTGCTCCAGAATAATAATTTCTACCAATTCTTCTATTGTTTTGTTGTTAATCCACAGGACGACTGTTTTTAATTCTTTGTCCTAATTCAAGGGAGGTTTCCCCAGAGTGGAGTCAAATGGCCCTTCATTTTTGCCGATAGAAGTTGGTTTGGCCTACCCTTTTAGAAGCCCCTCTTTTATGGATATAGAGGTAGCCCCATGGGCAAGGTTAAGTAGCTGGTACGCAGTCTGTAGCTCACCTTTCAGCAGAGGCCCTAAATTAAAAAAATGTTAGATTTTCTTCCCATCCGAATTGCTCGGCTAATCGCTCGAAATTCAAAAAGAAATTCCCTAGGTATTCACCCTCTTGGTATGGTTGTAGTATCCCTTGAGGTAGTATGGGTCTTGCCTGTAACTCAACCAATTTTTTTAAATTCTCTTGAAACCGAGTTTTGGCCTGAATCTGATGGTTGGCTAGCTGTGCCATGATGGCTGTCAGGTCTGCCATGTCTTCCAGCGGGGTAAGTGTTCCTTCTGTAGTATTTTCTTAATCAGAAAAAAAAAAAAGTTTCACTCCCTCCGATAGGGTTTTTTGAAGTCGTTTGATTCCTTCGAGTGTGATTCCGACAGAGGAGATGATCTAGATAGGTTGATTGCTAAACCTGATGGACCAGGGACCGAAGCTGATTTGGTACCAAAAAGAAAAAAGTTTCGGGAGGAGGTGGATTCAGAATGCTAGGTCCAATGAAGATGCGCGTTGGTCATATTTTTAAGATTATTCGATCCCATTGTTGGATGTTATAATAGGAAAGAGGAAGGGTATCTAATAACGGATGAGTTTTGAAAAATAAATCTGGTTAACCAGATGGGACGTGAAGCTGCGAAAACAAAACCTCTTTAATAGCAGATACACGATCAGAATCGAGGAGTTCAAAATTCTATTTTCCACTTGTGGAGGTACAATAATTATCAACATGGATTCTCAATTTTTGTCATCGGAATCATATCCCATTCCGACACCACATGTAAGGAAGGCATGGTATCAAACAGTAAGACAGACAAGTGACCACAGTTCAAGGGTGTTAAATGAACTTCAATTGGGTTTGAAAAACACCGATCTAATCCTAAATCTAAAGATGGGAGCAAGCTACGACCATCAAATAATAATAATGCAGTCCTAGTAGTGTCTTGTAAAAAAAATAAAAGGGCCTATACTAATAAACCTATTGCCAATCCTTACATCTAAATACAAATGGTGTCGGAAACAATGTTATATAAAAGAAAAGTGTTCAAGAAATGATATGTCAGGGTAGTTGAACCGTTGGCTTCCCTTCCCCAAGTTTTCAGCACAGGACAAGGCGACACACTCGAGCTTAGCACATACTCTGGCTTTTCTAGCACGAGGATGCAGTTCAAAATCTCAGTATCAGGACCTTCTGTGCCAAAGTCTCTTAGCCATTCAAAGTCTCTTATGCCATAGTGCCTGATAACATTCAAAGTTCCTTTCTCCTCAGGATTCTCATATGCACAATTTCTCTTTTGATTCACTGTTCATCCCGGGTCCCCCTCCACCGGGCTCAAACCCATCTCTCTTTAAGCTGCCGTCTTGGAACTGCTGTTTCCTTGTGCGCTTTGCCTTGCCCAGAGTGTGCTTTCGTGCTCTGTCTTTTATCCGTGTGGGGAAGCTTAATTGAAGTCAGGTGTGAGTGATGGTCAGTAAGTGCCTGACCTCGCCTGACCATTGTATTGTGTAAGGAACTCATGGTGGCAACAGAAAAGACAGGCACAAGTGATAACAGTTCAAGGGTGCTTATTAAACTGCAAAAGGTAGGTTGAAAAACACCTAACCTAAATCTAAGATGGGAGCAAGCTTCCACCATCAAATAATAAAAAGACAGTCCTTATGGCGTTTTGTGAAAGAAAAAGGCCTATGCTAAAAAAACTATTGGCAAATCCTTTCAACCAACTACAGAAAGAGCGAGGGTTTTCAAGAAAGGAAATAGTGTCCACAAATAATAAGTCAGGATGTAAATGTCAGGGGTCTCCCTTCCCCATGTTTTGAACAAGGGACAGGGTGGTTCCGTATCAGCTATCAGATTCTTCGATGGTTAAGTCTCTTAACAAAGGTTTCTTGCCTCGAAGGCCTGATGTTTAAAAAAACACAAACTTCTGTTCCACGTATACATTGGGTGATGGCTTCACCCCTGGGTCCCAACTCTTCCAGGTATAGACCCCCCTCACAAATCGTATTCAACAAAAACTGTTATTTTCTCAGTGAACTTTGGGTGATGTCTTTCCACCCCTGGATCTCCCTCTTTCGGGCTCGGGCCCCTTTCAGACGCCAGCCTCCCTTCTTCGGGTTCACTACGGCTTTTCTTGCATTCACGAGTCTTAATGTCTTTCCTAACAATCCACTGTGGACATCCCTCAGTCGGGTTCACTCTTGCCAACTTTTGCAACACACTGTTCATAGGGACTTCAGGCTTCGCTCCCTTTTGTCAGCATCCCTCCGCCGGGTTCACTCTTGCCAACACACTGTTCATTCGGTAATTTCACCAAGAGGGATAATTTCCCTTTGCTTTACAATCATCAGCAGGTCAAAGAATTTCGACTGTACAGAGGATTTTACAAGACCCCTGTATGACCACTTTGATCCCTTTTTGCCCTCTTCCAAGGCCTTCTGGTTATCGTAGTTTCAACAATTGGGTAATCACCAGAGTTTTCCTGAGTGAGCACCCACGTGGTGCCAAACTCCTCTGTTGCTGGTTTTGCCCCTCTAACTTCAATAGCTCTTTATGTTTTCACAGTTCAATTAGCTGCTTGCTACTTTTCGTTCCACGCAGTTTGGTTTCTTATCGACTCTCCCCTCGACTCACCGGCTGTGAAGAACCGCTTGGCTTTCTTCTCCTTTGATTCAAGGTTGGTACCACGGAAACCAGCATCTCTCCCCTGCTTGGTTAACATTGGAGGAGAGTCCTGTGTACCGTAGACATCTGCTGAAACACACGCTGGCTATTGTTTGCGGTTTTAGGATTCCTTTTGTGGAGGATTCACAGGCCTTGGTCGCAAAGGGCAAGTTAGCTTCTCTACTTGTCACCCCCTCAAAATAGGTCTTTCTCATCCTCTTGAACTGCTGTGCTGAGTTAGCGCTCACGTCGTGTGGTCTGCCTTGCTCGTCCTGTGCTCTCGCGTTCGCGCTCTTTTATCCCTGTGGAGAAGGGAAAGGGCCGTCAGGTGTGTGTGATTCTGGTTAATTGCCTGACTCTGCCAGACCCTTGTGTCGTGACATGTCAGGTCTACAGCTCTAGGGTTCCACTGGGTAATAAAATGTTTGTGTCAAAAGGGGGGGCGGTGGGGTTTGTCATGAAAAATTATACTCTTCCTTTTAGGGTGGGTTGGTAAATTCAGAAGGGTGAGATTGGTATGGTTTGTGCAGCAAACAGGAATGACTGGGATTTTTATCAAGAAATAAACAAGGGGGATTGTGGGAACGGTAGTGTTTTATCTTCACAGGTTGGGAGTTCGGGAAATGGGAAGGAGAATGACTAGGAGTATTCTGGTGCTCAACATGAAAACAAGGATTCTGAGAGAGGTTGTTTCCTACTGCACCAGGGTTTGGGCTTTTAATTGGTTTGCCAGAGGCGTATGGGTGGTGGGATTCTACTAAGGAAGCTTCATTGGGAGGAAGGGGGACAGATGGGGTACAACCTATAAAGGTCTCGGGGATCTCGTCCTCCTCTCCTTCCCCTGTATAGTACAGCGTCTCACCTGGGGTATTCCCCTTAGCACAATCCTGGGCTCCCCTACCCAGGTGATCCTTCCTCACTCGTGTAGGGAAGGACTGGCCGCGAGGCCCTCCTCTCCTGCAGTCTTCTCCCCAGGTGAGGACCATGACTCGGTGGCCGTCCCCTCATGCCACCCGGGCCCAGGTGGAGGAGGGGTCACCCGCCGACGACATTGCCCACACATATCCGTTCCCTGCATATACCAAAATTTAGTTAGGCCTAGAAGCCATCTTGTTTAGCAAACATGGCGCGAGTTCAGCACACTGTAACGAGGCCCCCACCTTTGGAGGGCCTTTCATGCATCTCTGCCGCCGCAGTAGCCCTGGTAGATCCGCTGCGAGCGCGTTCCCATGAGAAAGTCGGATATGAGCTAACCCGAGATGCTAACACTGCAACATTTTCATCCACAATGTAATATTGCACCCTGCATGACCTGGTCCGCGAGGCCGGGGTGACGGGGAAAAAAGCTGAAGCATCACTATCTGAAGAAAGTAGAAAATAATTCAAGTATTGGTATTAACGAACTACCTCGGTTTAAACAGATCCTGTAAACTGTGAATAAACCATAAAGATGTAACGTTACATGATACCGCCCCAGGTCTGGACTAGTGCTGCTACAACCACAGAGAAAGATGTAGACCAAATGTATAGCCTTTATTTACTCATATATGTTTTCTTAATCACCTAAAGCAGCGAGCATCAATTTCTGTAGGCCATAACCTAGAACGACCTCGTGTAATGTTTAATGTACATAAAATAATCACATCATGTAGTAAATATAATGTTAGGTAACGAAAAGGTACTCGGACCGACTGTATTAAAGAAATGTGTAACGAAATGGAAATATATATGTGTGTTTAAATAACATCAAAATAAGGCGGAACATTATAAAAGTTCTGCATTCAAAAGTTAGCAACGCACGAGGAAAAAACCTTTGTGAGTATATGCAAGGCCATTCTCCCTCCCACCCTACCAAGCCTGCCAGATAAGGAAGCTAAGGCCTGTGCCGCGCTCCCTCACCTCCCCCAACCAAGCTGGAGCCGCTTCAGAGAATCAGAGGCCCCGGTGCCGCACCCAAGGCCACAGCCCACCACCTGTGTTATTTACAGCACGGTAATAAACCCACGTTTTGAATCCACTGATCTACCAGCACCCTCTCGTAAAGTCCACAACCCTCCCCCTAGACCACCCCAAGAACGACCCCCATCACTGGGACAAGACACAGAGACCCATTTATATAATAACTTCTAACGCGGCAGACAGGCATGTACCAGTCGGCTCAGGCCCCAGAACTCAGCCCCTCGACCTACAATACCGGTCAATAGGACACAGGTAAATCTCACCCCAACCGACAATCACCGGACCTCTCAAGAGGTGCATTCCTCATGTGTTGCGTTTATTTTATAAGACGAACTGCCAAGCGATTTATTGATGAACTTAGATGTCGTGTCTTGAATAACTGCAGTGTGCATGGCCTAGGGCAAACGAGTCAGGAAAGGTATTCATCTTTGTCACAGGCTGCCCCAGCATACCAACACCGCTCGGATGACCTCAAGCTGGCCTGCCAGGCCCAACCCAACCCACGAGGCTGACCAGTGACGTCCTCACGCCAAGACCAACCACGCTGCAGCAACACCTATAGTTAGTCGACGCCACCCAATCCCAATTAACTTGTGCCCCCTATAGTGTGTAGGTTCTGATGACGTTTTTTGTATTAGAAATACGCCTGTCTTTGCTATTGTCAGACAGAGCGCTCTCGGAGGTTGCAGAGTTCTTTGCATGCCCTATTCTTTGGATAAACTCCCACTTACGCTCACCCGCACTCTGTCTTGGCCTTATTCCCATTACGGGAGAGTCCCTTATTGTCTCTCATTGCGGGGAGGATCGTGCTGAAATTGGGGGCGCTTCCTTTCAGTGGTGACCCCGATAGCGTGATATCTCCAAATTATTTTTCCTAAACTCCTTTCTAACGACCCCCTTGTGGCAC
The DNA here is from genome assembly GCF_040938575.1 of Ambystoma mexicanum. Classification (NCBI taxonomy): domain Eukaryota; kingdom Metazoa; phylum Chordata; class Amphibia; order Caudata; family Ambystomatidae; genus Ambystoma; species Ambystoma mexicanum. Next base: position 1,453,342,487 of record NC_090935.1, on the reverse strand, counting down.
GAGAATCTCCGGTCGAGAAGGGATACGCACGGTGAGCCGGCTCCGGGAGGCTGCCCGCCAACGGCGACCGGCACAATAAGAAGTGCGCACTCAATGAGAAAGGGTACGGGATCCCGATTGGAAAAAAATCCCCTTTGAGTGCCGCTCGCCGGAGCCAGGGGCTGACCGTTGAGTTACCGGTGACACCGCCTGGACGGACCCAGTTTCGGAGACTATCGGTTCAAGACGGGCACGTGAGTACTGAGTGCGAGCGATCGTAAAAGGGAAGGGAGGGGAAACGGTGAACAGGAGAACGGGGGCAGGTAGAGGGGAAGAATAACGGGGTCTACTAAAGACGGGTCTTGAAACTTTCCTTATCTTTTCTTTGCATATGGCCATTAGGAGTAAGAAATAAGTGAAGTGGTAAAAGTGACGGAAACCTAGCTCCGAAAGGGGGTGGAAGGCGGCGCCGCATAGTGCTATCTAAACTAGTACTGGGAATATATGAAGAAGTAAGGAATAAGTTATTGGTGTCTAGCAAAAGGAGACACCGGGAATATTTTTTAGTGATTGCTACTCTCTCTATTTCTTTTTTTTTTTCCATTCCACGGGGCAGGGGAAGAAAAGCGAAAAGGGTATAAGATAAATATACTTGTAGAAGAACTATAAAATAGGGAGCACATTTTGAGGAGTGGGGACTAAGTAGTGGTACGTACAGAGGTGAACATAGCAACCTTAGCAGAAAAACAGGGACAGCTGGCCAGGGAGGAAAGGGAGGAAATAAGACGAGGTGTGAGTGGAAAGGCATTGCGATGGGTGCGCGCACCGTGTGAGTGTTGGAGACGATCGGTTGACCGCAAGGTGGCGCCAGAGAGTGTTGACCATAACTAGTACTTGATTAGTTGCGAGCGGAATCACATGAGAGTGTATGTGAATGGGAAGGAGATGAGCTATGGTGAGTGCGAAAGGATTTGCGTAGTGAATAAACTTGGGTGATAATATTTGAGACGTCCGCTCTTGTCTGTGCCATAAAGGCATACATACACATATCTACACCTAACTAAAAGTAAAGAAGGTGGACACGGCTGTGTGAGTGATTTAGAGGATGGGGGCCGAAACTCCCTTGTCACATATTTGTAAGAGCTTACCGGGATACGCTGAACGAATAAATAAATATCACGATCAATGGGTAACAGAATTGAAGGGGGAGGGTCTGCCCCAGATTTGGCCCGAGGGAGGGTCTTTTGACAAAAGCGTTCTTGATATGGTACGAACATGCATTAGCCTCAAGTATAAGGGGAAACAATGGCAAAATAGGAAGGAGATATTAGACCTCTGGAGATTGTTTGAGGAGGTACCCCCACCCAAAGCTCCGGCACCAAATATTGATCTACCTTCCACCACAGATAATCCATTGATGATTCCAAGAGAGGAAAAGGAACAGCTAAGTACAGCACAACCTGCGGAGGTGATTAGTTTGTACCCGATATTACCTAAACCAGCCCCCGCAGCAGGATACAGCGACCCTGCGTATGTGCCTCCCCCCACAACTGGTACACCACAAAGACCAACAGCCCCCCCGCCATACGAAAGCACCAGAGAGCGCGCCCAGGGAAGCACACAGAGGGTGGATATAGAGAAGCTAACGAGCGACTTAGAGTCGAGGCTTACTGTGGCAAGGGATGAACTCTCAAGAATAAAAGACATATGTGAGCGCACAGCGTGTGCCCCCACACAATCAGGACGCACGTCTAGAGCGTCGAGCGAAGGTAGACAGATTGAGGAAGGATGGAAAAAGGGGGAAATACTGTTCAGGATTGAGGAAGAGCCGACACGAATAATAGAGGTAGGAACAGTAGAAGGGAGCATTGGTGATGTATCACGAGAGAGAGGGATCAGAGAGGACTTGTTATGTGATGTCAGAGGAGGGTTGGATGACAGTGATAGGTTGAGTATGGCAGTGGGAGGGGAAAGCGAGGAAGTGGACGGTGCATGTTCGCTAGGGACTATAGACGACGAATGGATGGGACGACTAAGAAATAGGGTGGGGAAGATGGCGTCATTGGAGTCAGCAGCGACTAAGGAAAGGGAGGGTGCAACTGCAAAAGGGAAGTTACAACTCCCATTGATACACAGAGGGGGGGGGAGACCAAACTATATACCATGGGCTCAGATGGATAAGGATAATTTAATGAAATTATTGCCCCAGCTGTCAGGAGGGGCGAGCAAGTGGATATATGCATTTGAGAAACATACCGCCGGCATACCGTTGGCAGTAGGTGATGTGAAAAGCCTACTAGTCACCGCAGTAGGAGATCAAGCGGACAGAGTATGGGCTAAGGCTGGTTTCCCGGCCGTGACGTTAGATTGTGATCGTCACGATGGGGCTTCCTTTAATACAGTACGAGCAAGGGTGTGGGACGCGCTGCGGGAGACATTCCCAGATACCCCTGATTTACAGTCGGTAATGCAATGTACAATGAATGATGGGGAGGATGCTATGGATTACATTCTCCGGGTGCAGGAGATGTGGAGAGCGGAAACGGGCACGCCCTGGCACCAATCCACGTCTCTATTTTATTTTATCATTAAAAGAGGGCTCCCAAAAGAGGTGCAGAAGGCACTCGATAAGATAGCGGGCGTTGAGGCGAAGGGGTGGCCAGAGATCCAAAGTATAATAGTGCACCATTGCAAAAGGATCAAAGAGAGAGAGAGGGAAGTAGCACAGAAAAGGTTGGCAGACGAGGCAAAGTTGGTACAATCAAAACTAGTGAAGGTTGCAGCAGCGGTAGCAGGGCTCCCACTCATGAGGGAGGGAGAGGAAGGAGAGGAGGGGCAAATAGCAATACAAGGAAGAATAGCAGCAAATTGGGCAGGACAAGGACAACGACAGTGGACCGAGCAGGAGCAGAACGGAGGTCCAACGTGGCAAGAGTGGGCCCCAAGAGGGGGAAGAGGTGGGTACCGGGGCCGAAGAGGAGGACAAGGGTATGGAGGAATGGGAGGTAATGGGTGGCAGGGTCCCAGAGGTCCACAGGGGAGCTGCTGGAATTGTGGGAGATGGGGGCACTACTCAAGAGAGTGCAGGAGCAGACAAAACAACGGGTTCCAGGAGACAGAACAGTACGGTCACCCCCACCCAGGAAGCCCCTACGGCCTCCCTATGGGACAATACCAACAACCAGAAAATGTAGGACAAAGAAGTAACGCACAACTACACGGACATCAGTACAGGACACAAAACCACCCACAGAATAATGACAATATGCACTACACGCCAGGTAACACTTTCGCCACAGTAGCTAACGGAGCACCTGCCCCCGCACCTTACAGCGGGGTGTCAGTAGTTTCGGGGAACATTTTTGATCAAGGGGGGGCAATGAGACACCCCGCATAGGACAGCCCACAGAGAGCACTTGCGTGTCCAGTACTATCTACGACCCACAATGCATCAGAGGAACCATTGATAGGAGCGCAGATAGGAGACAAGCAGTTCATATTCATGGTGGATTCGGGAGCGGAGAAATCATGCATTAGAGAGGGCCGGTTCCCGTTATCTAATAGAACGTTAGAGACGCAGGGGTTCTCTGGGGCTGTAATTGAAGTTCCTTACACAGAAGCATTGGATGTGACAGTGGGGGGTAAAACAGTGAAAGCACCCTTACTGTACTATGAACACTCTCCCATTAATTTGCTGGGGAGAGATCTCTTAAGCAAACTAAATATGACAATATCATTCACAGGGAGCGGTATCGTATGTTCAACGCCAGGCATATGCCCCCTCCGCATATTAGCAGTAATACACGGCCACACAATTATGCAAGAGATCAGAGGGTTACCAAGAAACGAGGAGATGTTTGTTGAGGGCATGAGAACATTGGCTCTCATAGTACCAGAACTAAAAAGGATGGATTGGAGGATTCCAGCCGAATTCCTCTTCCGCCCCATAGCAAGCCCCGACACTGCTCTCGGGTCAGTGGTATCGTTGGATTTACACGCAGTACACGTGTCAGCAAACAGAATATGTGTGATTGGCGTTGACATGGAAGGATGTGAGTGGCGGACAGTACTGTGTACAAATGCAAATATCCCACTGAGGGAGCTCTCGGACGAGGAGCTATTTTCAGACGCTGAGACAGATGGCGAAATAGTGATGGAACTAGCAATGCCGTGTGACATTGTAGTTACAGCCAGAAAAACTCAAGTTGAATTAATGGCAGTAGTAGGAGCACCACATGCATTCTTTGATGACGACATGAGGTTAGTACCCACTAACATATGGACAAAGGGCCCCCATGACGTGGGGTTATTGCATGAGGTTCAGCCTGTGGTAATAAAACTGAAACCGGGAGCAATTATACCCCGGGTAAAACAATATCCATTGTCACGCGAAGCAGAAGAAGGGATCAGAGAGACACTAGATGCACTGCTAGCACAAGGAATAATAGTGCCCTCAAACTCCCCATGCAACACATGCATTTACCCGATTAAAAAGGCGAAGGGAGGTTCATGGAGGATGATACAGGATTTACGCCCACTCAATGATGTGATTCAGAAGGAGTTCCCTTTAGTGCCGAACCCATCAACAATACTGTGCAACATTCCGAAAACGGCATCCCACTTCACAGTTATTGACTTAAAAAATGCATTTTTCTCGATTCCCTTAGCAGAGGAGAGCAGGTACTTAACAGCGTTTACACTAGGGGGGAGGAGGTTCGAACACTGCAGACTACCACAAGGGTATTGCGAGAGCCCAAGCATATTCAACAGGGTACTACATGAAGATCTGGGGAATTTGTGTGTTGAAAGCACAGTGATTCAGTACGTTGATGATTTATTGATCTGTGCACAAACTGAGGAAGAGTGTAGAAAGGACTCAATAACACTCCTGACATTATTGGCCAATAAAGGGTACAAAGTGGACAAGGGGAAGTTACAATACTGTCTGACCGAGGTCCTATACTTGGGACAGCTGATATCAAAGGACGGCAAGCGGATCATACCAGACAGGGCACAGGCAATTAGAGCAGTTGGGGAGCCCAAAACAGTAAAAGAGATGCAGAAATTTCTGGGTATGTGCAACTATTGCCGAGCGTGGATATTGGATTATGCAGCATACACAAGGCCCTTGTTACAGGCACTAAAAGAGGCACAGCAGGAAAACAAACACATAGAATGGACAGAAGAGATGAACACAGCATTTGACTCACTAAAAGAGCTGATATCAAGCGCTCCAGTACTGGCAAATCCAGATTATGGGCGCGAATTCTTCTTATTCTCACATTGCAAGGGAACACTGATGACAGCAGTATTGACACAAAAGACATCGTTAGGGCACAAACCACTGGCTTACTATAGTGGCACCCTAGACGCAGTAATGCAAGGTCATTTCGCATGCGAGCAATCTCTAGCTGCAGCCGCGTTCGCGATTGAGAAAAGTGCCACGATAGTGATGGGCTGCCCTGTGACACTGTTTGTGGAACACTCACTCTTTGCAATATTAGAGCGATCAAAGAGCACATTGACAACACAACGCGCCACAGCATATGAAATAATACTGTCCAGCGCAAACATCCACATAGTAAGATGTAAAACAGTGAACCCAGCCACATTCATCACAGAGGCGTGCACCGTAGAAGACATGCAAAACCACAACTGTGCTACGTTCACAGGTGACGAAGGTCAGGATCAAGTGATTTTTGAGAATGCCCTGAACGAGGGAGAGGTGTATTTCGTGGACGGGTCAGCATCAATAGATATGGAAACAGGAGAGAAACATGTGGGTATGGCAGTTGTACGATTAGAGGAAGATGAATACGAGACACTAGTGCAACACCGCCTCCCATCCCACTATTCAGCCCAAGCAGCAGAACTAATTGCGCTAATAGAAGCATTGCATGCCGCCAAGGGGTGCGCAGTGACAATATATACCGACTCAGCATACATGACAACAACAGTACACGGCGGGTTGGCACGGTGGGGGCGGAGAGGGTTCCGACGAGCAGATGGAACACCAGTTCAGCATGCAGAACTATTGAAAGAACTGATTGAGGCTCTGCAAGACCCCACGGCAGTGGCCATTGTAAAATGCCAAGCCCACACCACAAATACAGATTTTATATCTTTGGGGAACGCGGCAGCAGACGCCGCTGCCAAAGAAGCTTCGTATTTACAGAAAGGTGTAGTAGGAGAATACATGTTGCACCACACAGCAAGCCAAGAGGTCCCCACAGGATACAACATGATGCCCACACAGGAAATAATTGAGCTGCAAGAGGGAGCTAGTGCAGAAGAAAAATTGCTGTGGACTAAAAGGGGATGCAGCAAATCGCCGACTGATTTGTTATGGCGACAAAAAAGTTCAGGAAAAGCGGTAATGCCAGTAACATTGTTAGAAATAGCATTTCAACAACTACACTTTCCCGCACATAACGCAAAGCAACACATAATGGCAGAGATACAAGAAGATTGGTTTGCACCTTGCCTCCATGAACACGTCACAAGACTGGCTTTAGAATGCCCAACATGTCAGATATACAACTCAGGTATGACACTGCGCACACTAAGAGGAACGATACCCAAACCAAATGGCCCATTCAGAGAGCTCCACATTGATTATGTAGACATGGGAGAAAGATGCAACGGGGCTCGCTACATGATTGTGGTTGTATGTCCGTTCTCGAGATGGGTGGAGGCAGGCCCCTGTGCGCGCCCTGATGCGAAGGGCGCCGCGAAGTTCCTAGTGCGGGAAGTGTTCCCGCGCTGGGGGATTTGCGAAGTTATTCGCTCAGACAACGGCACGCATTTTGTTAATGAACTCTTCAAGGAGGTGACTACCCTATTGGGAATAAAGCACAAATTATGTTCAATTTATCATCCTCAAAGTAATGGCGTAGTGGAAAAAATGAACGGTCTGTTAAAAAGCAGATTGTCAAAACTGTGTTTTTCCCTTAAAAAGACCTGGATGTACTGCCTGCCTCTGGCCTTGTTCGAGTTACGAAATCAGCCAAGTAAGGACCACCACTTGTCCCCGCATGAGATCGTCACGGGAAGGAGAATGCACACAGCGCATTCACCTCTCCGTGAACGTTCTGATGCACACAGAAGTGCAGCGGTATTAGGAGAAGAGTTCACAGAGTACTTGAGAAAACTGACACGGGCAGCGCGCGTAATTGCAAAGCAACTAGCCCCCCCCTCTACAAGAGAGGAGGGGAACACAACAGAAACAGAGAGAATGCCTGAAAAACCATTACAACTGATGCCTGGTGACCTTATATATGTCCGAAGTTTTGTGCGAAGGTGGAATGCACCACGTTTCCATGGCCCTTATGAGGTAGTGTTTTGCACACCCACAGCAGTAAAGGTAAAGGGCCTACGATACTGGGTGCATTTGACAGACGTACGCAGAGCTTATAGCGCCGCGGAAGGTGAGGTACAGGACGAGGCACAGACAACTGCGGACAATGAAGTTGTGCAGAATGGATGATGGGAATTTTGGGTGCATTAAGTGTTGAACACTGAACACGAATGGCGCACGACATGTGTACTGAAATAAACCTGTGTATATACATATATATATAATGTTTTACAACTTTTGAAGGTTTTTGTGGTTCTTTTTGGGTTTTGGAGAAGTTTTTTTTCTCTCTCTCTCTCTCTCTCGACTTTTCTCTTTATATATGAAATAATGTACTGATAGTAATATTTGTAAAGTTACCTTGTCTGTGGACATACCCCCTCCTTCACCCACTCCCATACTTTGCCGAAAACATTTCACAACGTTCCAAATGTTTACATGCTTGTACTTAATGCACTTTCATGTCTCAAACAGGATTTACTATGGCATCGGATGGGCAGCCTGCAACTAATAGATTTGTTAGATTTAGAGAAATGTTAGTAGATAGGTTGACATATTCATACGAATGCGGTCTATCAATGTGTGTTATTGTGTTCTTCATCTCAATATTGTGCCTAATGACACATTGGGTCATAGCGTTCATCTCTACTGAGATGAACGAGGGGGGAGGGGGGAGTAACACCACCCTTGCCCCTGGCACGAATTCAATTACAAATACAAATATTAAAGAAGGTGATTTTTTGATCTGGGATGGATCCCGCCTTGTATGGGGTTACTACACTGCACCACCCACTGCTGCCCCGTCACGATCAAAAGATAAAGATATGAAAAATGACACAATGTCCCTACCTGAAATATATGACAGCCCCACTACCCTTCCCGCCCCGATACAAAACAGCGACCTGTTTATTGAGGAAAATGGAAAAGTAATTACAATGACAGAACACAAGTCCCTATATGAAGAATTGGAAAAGGGGGGAGGGAATGAGAAAGGGGGGCCTATTCTTTCACCTATCGAAACTATAAGGTATAGGAGGGGGGAGAGAAGTAGGCGAAGAAGAGAAACAAGCAGGAAGGGGTATGATGAGTATTATGGGTTAGGATTAGACAAGATGGAAGACCCACGACACCCCCACCAAGCAAATAAATGGTATGCAGATATGAGTACAACAGCTAAACAGACAACTAATGAAAGCTGCTATGTCTGTTCGCTCATCCCCCATGCATCAGGTACACCCAAAGTGTTGTTGCCAAGAGAATTGCCCATTGTGGATGCCCAATGTCTCCTTCATCTCACACTGTGTAGAATAAAGAACACCTTTCAAGCACATGATGTCTCTTTCAAAATAATACAGGACAACAAAACGTGCTATTCAAAAGCGTCTGGAGTGGTCTGTCCTAAAGAACCTTTCTTTGCAATACAAGGGACGCTGTTTTCAGAAAACAAATGGAAAGATGAAGAAGTACTGTGCAAAGCGGAAGCACTGAGGGGTGTGCAACCAGAGAAGCTGCGATGGATGGAAAAAACGTGCTTACCAATATGGAAAGAACACATCTCTAAACTAACATGGGTAACAGCGATGGAGAAACCCTTCAAGCTGCAAAGTGAAATACAAAACGAACTATGTTTCAAGGGAGAAGGAAAAGTGGCAATGGGAACGAACAAAAACTGTAACAAAACTCTCACCATCCCAGACATGAAAAAAGGAACAGCAGCACTAATGGACACATACTGGGTATGCGGGAATCAGGCTTACTTGCACCTTCCCCAGGCATGGAGTGGCAGCTGCTCAATGGCCACTTTGCATTCGGCCCTAATGGTGATTCCAGAAAGCCACGTCGACAAAAATAAAAAAACGCAAGGAAACATGAACAAGGACGAGACGTCTCCCACTGCCGAAGCACACCTCTATGTCCTGTCCTCCGGAGGGAAAGAAGAGGAGCTATCACGGAACAAGCGAGCATCAAACTACATATCACAAGCGTCATCCGATTTATTGGCACAGATCCCAGACAGGTATCGCCTGTTCAGCTCCGTGGAAACATTCTTTGCCTCACTGGTCTCAAGTGTCCAAGCAAGAGCAAATGCAAAATGGCTTCAGATCACACGGTGGGAACTGATTCAGCTGGCCAATGACACTGAAGAAGGGTTCAACATAATAAAGGTGGAACTACGAGCCCTGCGACTAATGACCATGCAGAACAGGTATGTTCTGGACCTACTAACAGCAATCGATGGAGGTGTTTGCCGAAAAATAGGAAGTGCGTGCTGCACGTTCGTACCTTCTGATGACGCAGAAAATGGGTCCCTGTCCCACGTCATTGAAGCAGTCCATAACCTGGGAGAGAAAATGAAGCTGGAAGGTGGGGCTGAAGACAGCTCATGGTTCGACAATATCTTCTCCTGGGTTCCCTCCTGGCTTGGAATGACGATGAAATTATTGATACCAGTTGCGGTGGTCCTCCTCGTGATGTTCTGCCTGTGCCAGGTGGGCCTTCGATGTTGTGCTAACGCAGTCCCTAACGGTGCGATGATGATGGTGACAATGGGCAACTCTGGTGGTACAATTAAGGCGACACAAGAAGTACATGTACAGACAGGACCAGATAACACTCCCAGATACCAGTTAGTGCCTATGTGCCGTGATAAGTACATAGTAGATAAACTATGGCACACCACTATCAAAGAACCCCGAGATGTGGAACTGGAATGGTATGAGGAGGTCTGGGTAGACTTGGACGGGACGGGTGACTGTATTTATTTAACATGTACCCCAGATGAGTATGCTAGAAGAGGTGAGAACTTGAGGGGGGTATGCAGAGCCTGGATGCCTAGAAAAGGAACACCTGCATGGGATGACGCAGTGATAGAGGAGCAAGAATGTAGAAGATTAGAAGAGCTAAAGAATTCGTTACTTTAGTAACGAAAGGGGGGAAATGTAGGGAAGGACTGGCCGCGAGGCCCTCCTCTCCTGCAGTCTTCTCCCCAGGTGAGGACCATGACTCGGTGGCCGTCCCCTCATGCCACCCGGGCCCAGGTGGAGGAGGGGTCACCCGCCGACGACATTGCCCACACATATCCGTTCCCTGCATATACCAAAATTTAGTTAGGCCTAGAAGCCATCTTGTTTAGCAAACATGGCGCGAGTTCAGCACACTGTAACGAGGCCCCCACCTTTGGAGGGCCTTTCATGCATCTCTGCCGCCGCAGTAGCCCTGGTAGATCCGCTGCGAGCGCGTTCCCATGAGAAAGTCGGATATGAGCTAACCCGAGATGCTAACACTGCAACATTTTCATCCACAATGTAATATTGCACCCTGCATGACCTGGTCCGCGAGGCCGGGGTGACGGGGAAAAAAGCTGAAGCATCACTATCTGAAGAAAGTAGAAAATAATTCAAGTATTGGTATTAACGAACTACCTCGGTTTAAACAGATCCTGTAAACTGTGAATAAACCATAAAGATGTAACGTTACATGATACCGCCCCAGGTCTGGACTAGTGCTGCTACAACCACAGAGAAAGATGTAGACCAAATGTATAGCCTTTATTTACTCATATATGTTTTCTTAATCACCTAAAGCAGCGAGCATCAATTTCTGTAGGCCATAACCTAGAACGACCTCGTGTAATGTTTAATGTACATAAAATAATCACATCATGTAGTAAATATAATGTTAGGTAACGAAAAGGTACTCGGACCGACTGTATTAAAGAAATGTGTAACGAAATGGAAATATATATGTGTGTTTAAATAACATCAAAATAAGGCGGAACATTATAAAAGTTCTGCATTCAAAAGTTAGCAACGCACGAGGAAAAAACCTTTGTGAGTATATGCAAGGCCATTCTCCCTCCCACCCTACCAAGCCTGCCAGATAAGGAAGCTAAGGCCTGTGCCGCGCTCCCTCACCTCCCCCAACCAAGCTGGAGCCGCTTCAGAGAATCAGAGGCCCCGGTGCCGCACCCAAGGCCACAGCCCACCACCTGTGTTATTTACAGCACGGTAATAAACCCACGTTTTGAATCCACTGATCTACCAGCACCCTCTCGTAAAGTCCACAACCCTCCCCCTAGACCACCCCAAGAACGACCCCCATCACTGGGACAAGACACAGCGACCCATTTATATAATAACTTCTAACGCGGCAGACAGGCATGTACCAGTCGGCTCAGGCCCCAGAACTCAGCCCCTCGACCTACAATACCGGTCAATAGGACACAGGTAAATCTCACCCCAACCGACAATCACCGGACCTCTCAAGAGGTGCATTCCTCATGTGTTGCGTTTATTTTATAAGACGAACTGCCAAGCGATTTATTGATGAACTTAGATGTCGTGTCTTGAATAACTGCAGTGTGCATGGCCTAGGGCAAACGAGTCAGGAAAGGTATTCATCTTTGTCACAGGCTGCCCCAGCATACCAACACCGCTCGGATGACCTCAAGCTGGCCTGCCAGGCCCAACCCAACCCACGAGGCTGACCAGTGACGTCCTCACGCCAAGACCAACCACGCTGCAGCAACACCTATAGTTAGTCGACGCCACCCAATCCCAATTAACTTGTGCCCCCTATAGTGTGTAGGTTCTGATGACGTTTTTTGTATTAGAAATACGCCTGTCTTTGCTATTGTCAGACAGAGCGCTCTCGGAGGTTGCAGAGTTCTTTGCATGCCCTATTCTTTGGATAAACTCCCACTTACGCTCACCCGCACTCTGTCTTGGCCTTATTCCCATTACGGGAGAGTCCCTTATTGTCTCTCATTGCGGGGAGGATCGTGCTGAAATTGGGGGCGCTTCCTTTCACTCGTCAACCCCCAGGGTTGGGATCTGAGAGCGCCAGCCCTTCCCATGCCACCTGAATAAGGGATTCTCAAGGTTTAAATGGGAGAATACTCTCAGGTTTCTCACAATTTGGACACGCAGGTATACTGTTCGGGTGTTAGTCATTTTACCCCCAGAGCGGAATGTCCTTGTGAAAGTGTTTGTGCAGGAAAGGGGGGGGGGGAGGGGTAGAGTTCCAACGTATCCCATCTGATAGGATGGGGTAAAGGTGTTACAGGAAAGAGAGGAATACCGCCGCTCACCATCGGGCGTCACACTCCCACTCGCCAAACACCCTTCACCCAGGTGATCCTCCTGCACTGGTCCACCCCCAGGAACTGGATCCAAAAGAGATGGCCGTGTCCTGGCCACCTGGATGACAGATCTCAGGCGACTAGTGGGTGTGACACCTTCTAGTTTCTCACACTGGCATTAATTATACTCTATTGTTTCTTCTGGATGACGTGTTTTGGGGGAATGTTGGGGAGCGGATCCTGTAGCAATAGGATGTGTGCATGGGATGAAGGAGTCACTGCAAATACTGCCCCACATACTGTTTGTGAGCCTCCCGGCCCTGGCTGAGTTGGATTTAGTATTTTGTATCTACTGCCTAGATCCTCCCGAGTGGGTTTCTCTTTCCTTCTCATTTTGATTCTTACATGGTTGCATTATGATCTTCATATATTATCGATTATCTTTCTGTCAATACAAAGATTTAAATAATGGCATCTGGGAGGGCCCAGGAGCAATATTTCTACTGAAGGGCTTGTGGGAGGGGGCTCTGCAACAAAGTTTTTACTCAAGAGGAGCTTGGCATGAAATAGTTTGAATACCACTGGTGTACATGAGGCTTTTTGGTCCCAACACAAGCATGCTGTTAACTAGACTAACACAGGCTCATCTGCAAATGAGTGATCCATCATGTAGTGGTTTACAGGTATGACATTAACCTCAGCTGAACGTTGGATCCAGGCTTTGGATATACAAACACCACAAGTAACATCCCAAGCCTATACATGTTTTGTGAAAAAGATGGTGAGGGATTTTGATACTGAGAATGCAACGATATTCCTGGCAACAAAGGTAACCAGTGGGAATTGTATTCAATATATTTTGAGACCTGGATGCATCAGGGCATAGCCCACTTGCTGTATGATCAGAAGATACTTTAAGATTAAGTTTAATATTGCTAGTACATTGGAGATTGTAGGAGCAAGATTGGGCATACTGCATAGTGACAGGAATTTTAGACTATGTGCGTAGGATTGTATGGAATCGTCATGACAGCTTCTAATGGATTATGAAGTTTCGACTGTGCTACAACGTTTATATTTTAGAATCAATAGTAATGAAAACGTTTTTATAACAAAAGGAATTATGGGATACTGTTATGGAGGGCAATGCTACCAATGTAATATTATATACAGTACAATTTATGAATGATGTAATGTTGATTTTATAGGATTTTTCCTTTTAAAATGTTATGGAGGAGACGTGTAATATGGAAGTTGTTGTATACAAGGTCTACTTGACTATAGTATAGTGTAAATAAATAAAAAAATAGAAGACTGTTACATACTTTCGAAAGTAGACAGTAGAAGGCATGTTTTGCTGCGTTGGAGCTCTTGGTCCAAGCAATGTCGAGAGTGAACCTGGATTTGCATCTGGCATTAGGGAAACCACATGCCTTTCCATGTGATGCCGAGAGATGAATAGAGCAGGTTTTTATTTGTTCACATGGGGTTTGCAATAAACACCTTTAGGAGCTAGGGAAATAGCTAAAATGGGAAAGGGTGAAATAAGCTAGTGGCTGGGATATACAGCCCAGCACAGTTCTCTGGTTTCAAGTCACAGTCTCAGCTTGATACTCGAAAGGCACCCAGGGTAAAGTACTTGGATCTGTTCTTTCCCTTTCAAACCCCGGTCCTATGAATATAGCACCCAGCATGTTCTCTGGGACTAAGAGCCCCACTCACTGTAGTGAAATAAAGTGCCCAACTCACAGAAGTATGGGTGTAGTAAACCACTAATTATGCTGTGCTTCCAACTTGCAGAAATAAATCTAGAGAGGCTAATAAACATAAATAAAATATGTAAAAGTATCCACAAAAATGTAGCCTCCTTCATTATCAGAGTAATACAAGGTCCATTAGAGCCGGGAGCTGTAGATTATTTTAAAGATCGTAATATCATAATAATGTGAGCAATATTGTATATATATACTGCCAGTTAGCTAGTTTATTAGAACAATTATCAAAATATATGTCTGACTTTATTCCAATCCTAGATTTCATGTACTGTTTCCATTCAAGTTCAATTTAGAGTTGCTAATGGCAATAGTAAATTGTTCCATATGACCATTTACTTTTTTCCAACTTTGGTGGGAATCACGGATCTTGACCATTTGTTTATATATAATATAATCTTTTCTCTGTGGGCCTGTCGCAGGAAAAACGATTAGTGGCCAGTCAATTTATCGAAAACATTACAGAGTAGTACACTTCAGAGTGGTCCATAATACCGAAAAACACCAAAAACATTAAATAAATATATAAAGGGCAGTGGGGTAAAGGGGTTAAAATGGGTCGGGATAGCATTAAGGTGGCGTTGTAAAGGTGATACAACAGTGGGCTTGGGGGGGGGCAAATAAAAAAAACATTTAGAAAAAAAGAATGAATCTGTGTTTTTCGGTATTTTGTCTGCGATGAAATGTGGCACTCTGTAATGTCCGTCTGTAAAATCATATATAACCAAAGGATTTATATGAGGCAGAACCATATGTTCACAAGTTCCCTTGTGCGAAACAAGGGCAAAGTTCTTAAGGCTGAGATTTAATCTCAGGCAAACCATGGAGGTGTTGGGCACTCGAAAGGGGTTTAAATAATCTGAGAGATCATGTAGGCTATGTAAAATTGGGGATCATCTAGAAACTCTGGAACACCTGCTCACGGATTGTTCAGTAACTTTAGAAATTAGGCACAAGCATGTTGATACATTTTTAAACAACCAGCGGCTAACACTTCTGGAACAGGATTTTAGTAGGTCTGGAAGTTTCCTTGTCGATCGCAGTGATAAAGTGTATAGAGGATATATTGTTGATACTTGAATGATCTTAATGGCCGTTGAATATTGATCATATTATGCATGTACAATAACGTGCATTTTATGCATATTAATAATATGTGAATGCAAATTTGTTTGAAGAGATAGCTCGGTCTGAACTGCAATACTTTGAGTTAACAGTGTTCCTGTGCAAGACTACTGTTTTGGGTTTATATATGTTGTGGCTTGTAGAAACTCCACTGAAATCTTTGTACAAGTGAAAAAGTGGTACATGCACGGAGCACAAACCTTGTGAGGATCAACAACATGCCTGCCTGTTTTAAAGCGGTGTCACCGATTTTGCTGCAAAATTGTATCAGATAGGATAGCCAGGATGTCCCGCCAGGGCAGGCCTGCACATCATTAGTGTGGGCCTAGGAAAATGACCCATGAAAATAAAGAATTTTGTTCTGGGTTTTCTTTACCATGCACCCGAAAATCCATGCTTATCCTCATCTCCTGTCACGTGAGGGATGGCCTGCTAGCCATGGTTGTGTCCTTGTTACTTTCATAGGGAGGCACTCATAACTGAGCCCTTCCCGCTAGTGCTTCGTAGTGTTTCGTGGGCGTTTCACCCCGACATCTGCAGCTGTTGCATGTATGCCGTTTGTGCAGCGTGCTGGCGGAACTTATGTTACAAGGGTGTTGGACATGTCACAAGATGGCGGCTGTATACCTTGTGAATGGGTGAATGTCCATGGTGCTTCCAGTGTCATGGTTGTTGTGCATGTCCTACATGTGGGCTACATCTTTGCTAATGTGCCTTAGTTAGGGTGCACGCCTAACATGCCCATTGATATACTATACCAAGGTGTTTAATTTGTTGTTATTGCAGTGGCTGGGTAACTGCAAGTGTGTCTGTTGCCATTCCAATGTAGTTGTTGTGCATTTGGGACATGATCCACTTGCTGGTGTACTCACCAGGATCTTTCTGGCAGCTGGCTTTCAGATCCCCCGTACCACCATCTCATGGCCCACCATGTGAAGGATGTTTTTAACCCTCTCCTCCCATGGTGTGAGCTGTAGTGGGGCCACATTGCCTCCAACTGTGGCCACTGCGTCGTTGACGAGAATCTGCACCCTGTTTCTCAAGTCATCCCACTGCTACTTATTTCGGCCATGTCCCGTCGGTGGTTTCCCACGGCGGCCACCGTGTCCCTTATTCTGGACCATATGTCATCTTTCTGTAGTGTGGCCCATACGGCTTGTGTGCATTAGCCACCACGTCCTCTGCGAGCACAGAGATCCCGCTCAATGAATTTTAGCTTTCTGTGCTGCATTTCTGTCAACTTCCCTTTGCCTTAGGACATGTTTGGGGTGTATTGTAGGATTGGAAGGCAATCCCTTAATAGTGATTTTCAGTGGATTGCATTATTAAAAATGACTGCTGTCGTGCTTCCTTTTCCCGCAATGACAGATTTCCAATACATGACTGGGCAGTAACAGTAATTCGGCTATTTGACAGATGTATTGTCACTGCCAGTGGTGTGTGCGTGCGCCAGCCACGTTGGAATATGGCAGTAATTCCACTGTTCCCCACGGTGGTAACGCTAATTCCTCTGCAGCAGAGTTACCGCCGACTTTGGCCCAGACTCACAATGAGGCCCCCAAATCTCTTCAGTCTGTTAGGGCTCCACTGCAACCTCCTTTCTCCTCCTTATCCAAGCCCTCTGGGTCTCTCTTCCAGCCTGCTAAGTCCTACTCTCCCCAGGCTCCAAAAACTCTCCACCAGTTTTTTTTATCCAGTTCTTGCTCCTTCCCCCAGCTCGGTCTTCAGTTTCTTTTTTCACCTCTCTGGCCTGCTCCAATTGGGCTCTTCCTACTAACTCCAGCTACAGACTGATCCCTTGGACTTAAAGGGCTTTGACCCTTCTTTCCAGCCTCCCTCTGGTGAAACAGGGCTTAGGTCAGGTAGACGGGATGGGGATTGCCTGCCGGGGTCTACCTCTAGTCATAGCTACAGCCATAGTGTGGGACCTCGGATATCCTTGCCCCTTCCTCTGGGTGGCCCTCCTGCCTGACAACCCCTGGCCCTGCCTTCCAGACCAGTTTTTGTTGAGCTTATTTATCTCCATGCCCCTTTGAATGCAAAGATTGATACATTTACATAACTCCTTACGTAAACCACTCAGTGGTTTGAAGATCAGAGCTGCTTTGTCCTGATAAACGAAAATACAGATTATATCATGACCCAAAAAGGGCCATCCATCTGGAAGGATGTGGTTCGTTCAGCCAGCTCGGTATTATAAAGACAAAAAGGGCTGGTGTCAAAACACATTCCTGCCCGTTGCCTTTTTGAATTGCAAAGAGTTTCAATGTTTGGCCTATAGCCGCATCCGATTGTTGCCATGCTATATTATAGGTATCTCTCAGCAAGGACAGTGTAATGTTGTATTTTGAGAGTGTTCTCCACAACTTGACCCTAGGGACCCCATCAAATCAATAAAAACGAATACAACCACCATTTCCTGAGCATCACCTAATTTTCAATGAGGAAAGAAAATGTGAAACATTGGTCTGTGCTACTGAATCTTTTGACAGCGGACTTAAAAGATTGTCTTTCTTTCTTCAATATATGGCAGGATCGCAATGAGCCTACTGGAGGATTGCTGCCAGCCGTGGCGTTAAACCCGTCGTATATGTTCACCTACCCCATCCAAGATTGAAATCAGGCCATAAGTACTGGGACATTTGTGCCCCCCCACCCCCATTTTGTACAGTACTACTCAACTGATCTCCAAGATGGAGGGGCCGTTTGAATAGTGGAAATTGCTTCAAATACCACCAGCAAAGCAAGGGCCCAGGTTTTGTGTCCTTGCTTAAAATAATAGTTATTATTTTATTTTTTTATCAGCCCGTTACTTATCTGACCAGCTTATTGAAGATTAATTGCTGCCAAAACTTGACTCAAGGAAAAGTGTAGCAAATGTACAAATGTTCTTGATCTCTCTTTTTGGAAGAGGAATGAGCGTGGGCAGGTCTTACCCAACATGCTGGATTCCGAATAATGGTTTTATAGGTTATAGCACTAACTGACATGCACGTCTCACTTATGTAATGTTGTTGTTCACGGTGTTTCGGGATCATGTACACAGAAGCATTTTTACCCTTGCAAACTTTGGACCAGGAGCAAACCACAAATGATTGCATGAATGGCGAAGACAAGCTGGACTTTCTCACTACACCACTCTTTGGCATGCGGAAGAGATGGCTACTCTCGCTTCAGACCAAAGAACACAAACAGACGGGAGACCAGAGGGTCCGACCTCCAGAAGCCTGAAGGAGTCACTAGAGAAAGGAACCTCAATTTGATCAAAGATGTCTTCCCCATCTATCTGTCAAACTATGCCCTCTACACTATTGATGCTTCGAGAGGGTGCATGGTCTTGTTGGGCACAGTATGTCTGTTCTTATTTTGGGAGCAATGCTAGGTAAGAGAAAGCATGTATTGATACTACCTTTTTAAGAAGGGTAGCAAGCAAGCACTGTGCTACCTCCTGCACCGGTACTCCCGAACCTGGCGAGAAGACTTGAGAAAGGGCAGCTAATGCGCATTGGCTTGCACACCAGACAGATCCTTGGTCTGTCTCTGTGTGGTTTACTCTGGGCAAAGCAACCACACACTGGGCAGTGCCTGGGGTGTACACTTCAGCATCCATAGGGCTCTCCTATGCTGCTCCGCTGACTACTGAATACTGCCTCTAGATCAGTTCACTGCTCCTCTCCATGCTCTAATGCCAGGAACTGGCATCTACTACCACCATTATTTTTTGTTATTCTCAAAACTGGATACTCAGTGCCTTCTGTCCATCAGTAGGAGTCTCCCTACTCTGTTCAGCCTAGTTTGTGATGATCTACGTATATGTCAGCCTTACCTTGGAGCTTATTATGAATGTTTCCAGTTAATATGTTGTTGACTTTGAAGTTTCCAGTCTGTGTAACTCCCTTCCACTCGTCAGCTTCCACACCACTGAGCTGAACATCTTCTGTTGCAGGGATTACAGAAGGCCAAAACCCTACCTTTCTTTGGACAGCTAAGCAGCACTGGAGTGCTCATCCATGACTGGGAGGTGCAACTTCAGTTGACGGCTACTGCATGTCTTAGTGATATTCCTTGGGATCCTGCTGTCTTGTTATTGAAATCATCTCGGACACGGCTCTGGATCCTCTGTATCAACCAAGATGAATATCTGGACTGCTGCAGCAGTCCTTCAAGTACAGTGTGAGTGATCTGCATGTCTTGCTGTTCACTTGCGATTCAGAAAGACAAACCAACCTTAACCCTTCACTCTGGAAATGAGGTTTGCTTCTCCTTCTATTGCTGTGCAGCTCTTCTCTATTTCAGTGATCTCAAGCAGCAGTCTTCGTCATCGACGACAATCGTCTCTAGCAGCACAGCTGTGGTTATGATGGCTCCTTAGTTTCCATGGCAAGAAGATTCTGAAGGCGAGAAGAAACCTCTGTCCCACCTAATAAACCTAGTAAAGGATACCTCTGGTTGGGTCTCGCACCCACACCGACCAAGGCACTCTATCATGGATACAGAAACAAAGATAGATAGGAGGTTGTATGAGAAGGAGCTTGGATCCTTCGGGTACATTGCCACCATGTTCTTCTGCCTCATGCCAGTCATTACTCTTTCGGATAACCCCATTTCACGACAGAAACTTCCTTTGTTATAGATTTAGAGAAACTGTACCATACAGAAGTGATATGTTTATGGAAGAAGAGTGAGGGAATATCGCCTGTACAGTAGCATCATTTGTACACCAATGTGTTCCTGGTACAGAAAATGTCACAAGTTTTAGACCTGTATCTGAAGTGTCTCAACCAACACATTGTTTACCATAACCTCAAGATGAGTTGAAGTCAAGGGATTAATAGTTCAGCCGGATCTCAAGAGTGGTTACATAACTATTCTAATTGCTCATCGTCACTGACACTTTCTATGCTTTCAATTGTAACACTGTTTTTTTGGGGGTCTGTTCACTTGCTTTTGAATTGTCTTCCACCCGTGTTGTAAGACAAAAGTCTTAAAATCAGTGTCGGGATACTTTAGAGCAATAGGGATCAAAATGTTGCTCTACCTAGACAACATTCTGATTAGCACACTGTCGCAGACAGAGATGAAAACAGGCCAAGAGTGTAGTGAATATTTTGAGTTCGGAAAAAAATCAGAATTGCCATCTTCCCAAAGGATCGTTTTTCTAGGGTTCCTTCAACAAGAAAAGATGAAGGTAATAAAGAAAAAGATAGAAATATTTAACATTAACACGACTAGTGTCCTTAAGACGTCTGGCATCAGCAATCAGTCTCTTGTCAGCTTTAATACAGGCTATTGCCCAGGTCATTACCAATACAGGCTTCTTCAAAGGTTCAAGGTTCAGCAGCTAAGAAAAGGAGCAGAACTAAGACTTGGTGGTAATTTCGACTGAGCTAAAGGAGGGCTCCAGTGGTGGTTGAATCACATGGATGCTTGGAATGGCCAAGCCATGTTTGCTTTTGCCACTGGTGTTCTATTAGAAGAACATATAGATCTGTTAAGAGGAAAATCAGGGAGGGTGGAGGTAGGGGTGGGGGTGGGGTGTCATGGTTTCATTTTAACTGAAGGTAGGTATATCAACTTCGTATACATGGTCATGGGATTCTTGCAGGATCTCTTGCAATTCGAAGCTTTGCAAAACATAAGTAGCACTCTAACATCAGATGAAGGATGGGCAATGTTTTGTCAGTGAAAATATGTGTGTGTTTGGGGCATGAGATTGAAGGCCCTTTCGGATCTAGCCAAAGCCTTGTGCACATTTTGTCTTCCTCTGAAAAAGAGATTCGGGCAGAGTTCCTTCTGGTTAAGTGGACAATTGTGAGGACACAGTCAATTGGAAAATACACAAGAAGGTGTTTATGAGTTGAACTCTCATTGGGGCGTTGGAAGGTTTTTTGCTTCAGGTCTCACTGTGCAGATCAATGAGAATACAATCAATCAATCGGCTGCTGGATTATGCACAGGTCCCACGATTTTACAGATGGACACTGTATCTAGCTTCTCTAGACATTGACACATTTTCCCTGGAATGTGGTCAGGATGCTCTCTAACAATTTCCGTCTTTTTAAGTGATTGCACAGACCCTCTGGCCTATAAGGTAGCAAAAGGCAAACCTGGAGCTTGTGAAACCATTTTGGACCACTCAAGAATTGTATCCAATGTCTTAACTCTCAACAGTGTCCAATTCTTCTATCCAAGGAGAGGCATTTACTCAGGAACCCAGCAAGAAACACACCTATTGACACAATCAGAAAATCAGTGTGGCAGGTTTCAGGGATAGACGGTCAACCGAGGGAATTTCGACAGAGACTGCATCATTCATTTCAAACTCATCAGCCTCCAGCGCATTCATATTTTATGATTCTACCTGGAAGACATTGCATAATGTTAACCTCTAAAGTTCAGCTATTTTGAAACTTCATGATTTCAAAGAGGGGTTGCCTGTAGGGGAACGAAAACTCCACAACCTAGATAATTCAGATTATTTAAAGTTTTATCTTTAGTTTTAACATAGCCAGACAATGAAGGCCCCTCTTTACAAGCATATTTGTTAAGTTTGTGTGCTTAATAGCTTTTTGGAGAATATCAAGTAGTGTATTTTCTCTTTATGATTCTAAATGTACTACAACTGCATCCAAAATCACTGCATTTCAGCCTGTTCTGCTTAATTTATGCTTGGTTCACAATGGCGCGGGCATGCAATGCATTCTGGGAGTGCTCGGAGCCATGTTGGATATTTACTTCACTCCGCAGTGAAAGGCTGCACACATTTTGCTGAAGGGTTAGATTCACAGTGCTGAGCAAACATGCTTTTTTAAACTTGGTATGCAGTCAAGGCCATTTCTGCTGGGAAAAGCTCAAGTTGTTATGACTTGCTACTGTTCTCCGTGGAGAATGTTTTTAGAGCAGGGAGGCCCTGCGTTCCTTGGGGGGGGGGGGGGGGGAGCTCTCGATTGACCCAGCTGGCAACCGACGGCTGTTCCTCAACTGCGCAGGTGCAATTCCAGAAGGTTCGAGAATGAACTCCCCTTTTGTGGAGTTCCTATATATGCGGAACCCCGGAGGGGTCAGGTGAGACTTCAGCCAGAGAAGGACGCTCCATCTGGCCTTCCTGTGAGCTGTAGCACTCTCTTCCTGGCTGCTCCCGGAGTCTTCCAGCCGCTTCTGGACGAGATGAGGACCAGAATTACGCTCACGGTGATGTATTTCTTTTAACTTCTTTACTTCTTCCGTGATCTATGTCCATGTTAGTTTTATGAGTTATTTCTATGTACTTGTAATCTTTGAATAAATAGCCGTAAAGAGCTGATTATCTTCTAAAGAGTGCGTGGCTGTGAGTTATTGTGTCCGTCTGTTTATGGGTTGAAGTATTTGCTCTATAATTGCATTGGTGATTTATGGTTGTTCCGTGCAATTTTCAGAGGAGAGCAATACATTATGGCGTTGTGAGCAGGGTTATTTGTGATGAAGTGTTCCAAATATTCCAGCATCTGTTTGAATGTAGATAGGCTTCGGTTATCTTGCAAGCAAAAGTAATTTGGCAGCGAGTGTTGCTGTGTTAAGCTGTTTTTTTTCTTGCTGGTGTGTGCATGCTTGTGGGAGTGATTGCAGTGAGAAAAGAAAAAAAAATAGATATAAAGAGGTTTTGTACCATTTTACAGTAATTAATAGTTTGTTCAGGAAAAAGTGTTCCCGCTGGCGGTGAATGCTCTGATGTTATCATTCCAGGCTGGACTAAGAGTCCATATGATAAGTTGGCTCAGGCATGGGTCTGTGGTGCCGGGCTAAGTGAGACTTGGGACCAAGGATTGAGGGATGCCGATCCGGCTGATGTAATTGCATGCTTGCAACAAGTTTCAGTAGAACGTGGTAAAGAATGTGTGGCATTAGGCAGGCGAGGTTGGGGTCTTTTGCATGCTTATAGGAAAATACATCAGAGGCAGATGGATATGAAAAATTGAGGTTTTGTAATTAGAGGGAGAGCTAGCTGCAGAACGGCAGACTGCGTTAATGCAGCAGATTCAAATGAAACTGTTTAAAGATAAGGCCGACACATATCAGGCGGTGGCCGAGAGGGCAGCAGTCAGAGTAGCTCGTTATAAGTATAGGAAAAGACGGGGAGGGGTCAACAAAAGAAAGGTGGCAACTGTAATCGCTACCGCTGGCACAGACTGGGATCCAGACAAATGGGATGGTGATATTTTTGATTCGACCAGTCTAGAAAGTAGTTCTGCAGAAGAGTCTGACCCCAAACCAGAGGTAAAACAGAAAGCAGTGGCGGCGAAGCCTTTTGGAAGGCGGCGAGCAGGACCACACCCGCAGAATCCTGGTGGTGGTATGGTGGATTTAACCACGCTGGAAGATTACACACAACAGGAGGTTGGGGAAATGATTACCCGTTTGAGGCAAAAATCAGGGGAAGCTTTATTGACATGGATGGTGAGATTGCTAGATGGGGGTGCTGCAGGGTTGTTGCTAGATTCTACTTATTCACTGCGTTTTTTACCACCGTCAATTGACACCAATGTACAGGAGGTCTTAAGAGCAGGACCGCCCCCTGATGCAAATGGTCAAGATACGCAGGTGTCTTTGTTGCACCTGATAGCTCAAGCATGTAACCGTAAATACCCCATTAACACAGATCGGCCTAGTGAAGAAACGAAGTGGTATACATTGAGAGAAGCAATTCAAAATGTCAGAGAGCATGCTATGAAAGAGGCGATTCACATAGATGCTCCTGATCACATGGGAGCCGTGACGCTCTCAGTTTCAACTCGAAACATGGTGATTAGAACTGCGCCACCCGCATACAAAAGTATCATTATGAGTTTGCTTGTAGGTATGACGGGCAAGGCTACTGATGAGGTAGCAGATGCCATTAGGCAACTTGCCGATTTGGGGGAGTGGGACAAGAGCGATAACAAGCCACGGGAGAGAGAGGGGCGTAGTGAGAGAAGAACTGAAGGCAGGCGGCAAGATAGCAGAGACTCCCGAGTGTCCCGAAAAGATATGTTTTTGGCTTTGTTAAAAGATGGTGTGCCACATGAAGAAATTGATGGCATTGAAACCAGAGTAATGTATGAATTATACAAAAAACGAGGACTTGCAGCAAAAGAGCGTTATAAACAGGTTAAGAAACAAGTAGTCACCACGCCACAGGGGGGACACTTCACCTTCCGCTCCCCCTGCAGAAGAACAAGATGAAGGGTCTATGGGGACACCTTCCCCGTACCAGCCGACATACGCCGATTTGAGAAAGGTGGCGAGTGCAATGCTAGAGGCGGAGTCAAGTCACAC
Organism: Ambystoma mexicanum; assembly: GCF_040938575.1. NCBI lineage: Eukaryota > Metazoa > Chordata > Amphibia > Caudata > Ambystomatidae > Ambystoma > Ambystoma mexicanum. The sequence continues at coordinate 1,453,317,886 of NC_090935.1, read as the reverse complement.
TCATTCGAAGTTTGACTAGGGCTACGGCCAAGCTCCGGCAGCGTCTGCCCGCATAAAAGTGGATAGGCGGCCTCATGTTGATGTCAAGATTTTTTGGGGGCCAGGAAATACACAAGGGTTGCGAGCATTGATAGACACCGGGGCGGAGGCCTCTTTGATTCATGGTAATCGACACAATTTAAAGGCAAACAGTTTACGATCACAGGTTTAGGGGGAAAGGATACCCCCGCAGTGCAAACGCGAGTGGAGATGAAAATAGGCAATTTAAAGAGGCAAAAATAGTGTTGATTGTCCCGATACCTGAGTATATAATTGGCTTTGACATTTTGGAAGGGCTAACCTTGGGACTTGGCGGTAAAACGTACCAGTTTGGGGTGAGTGCATTGATTTGTACCCCCATCAATTTGCCTACAGTAAAGATGCCCCCAGTGCAAGTGCCAATAGCAACCAAGCGGGTAGCAATGAAACAATACCGCATTCCTGGGGGGGCACAAGGAAATTTCAGACACCATCAAAGAGTAGGTGGAGGCGGGTGTATTACGCCCTATTACCACATCATGGAACAATCCGCTCTGGCCCATTAAAAAGGGGGATGGGTCGTGGAGGATGACGGTGGATTACAGGGAGTTGAATAAACATACTCCTCCCTTAGTGCCCGCAGTCCCAGATGCTATTACTTTGATTGAGAATGTCCAAAAGTTCGAGGGGACTTGGTATGCAGTGATAGATTTAGCTAATGCATTTTTCTCTGTGCCCATTGCTGATGAGTGTCAAGAGCAGTTTGCATTTACGTGGGGTGGACGTCAGTACACTTTCACAAGACTACCCATGGGGTACATGCACAGTCCGACTATCTGTCACCGGCTGGTGGCAGAGCACTTAGACAAGATACCGTGTAAACCTGACATCCAAAATTTCTCATTACATTGATGACATTTTGATTCAGGGCAAGGATGAGCACAGTGTGCAAAGTCAGTTAGATGTCCTTATGGAAGGATTGAAAAAGGAAGGGTGGGAGATTAATCCGAGTAAAATTCAAGGTCCAGCTGAAACATTGATATTTCTAGGGATTCAGTGGCATCAAGAAATGGTGCCAAAAGCTTGACAGAAAATACTTGAATTCACCACTCCAACGAACAAAAAGCAAGCTCAGCAGTTTATAGGACTGTTTGGGTTTTGGAGAAAGCACATTCCCCCATTTAGGGCAGATATTGGCCCCCCTCTACAAGGTGACACGAAAGAAATATGAGTTTCAGTGGGGGGGGGGGGAGCAGCAGAGAGCCTTTGAGATGGCGAAAGACACCGTGCAGCAAGTGCTTGATTAATGGCCCTTGAAGGAAGGCGAAGTGGAATTAAATGTGTCTGTGCAGGACAATTATGCTAACTGGAGTGTGTGGCAGAAACAAAACCGGAAACGTGTGCCATTAGGGTTTTGGAGTCGTAAGTTGCCCGATGCTGGTAACTCATATACTCCGTTTGAGAAGCAATTGCTGGCATCTTATTGGGCTCTTGTTGATACTGAGCAAATGACGGTGGGCCATGATGTATTGATGAGGCCAGAAATACCAATCATGCAATGGGTACTGAGCTCTCCTAAAACACATAGAATAGGACATGCTCAAGAAGCCAGCATAATTAAATGGAAATGGTACATTCAAGACAGAGCCAAATCAGGAAAGGGTGGAGTGGCAAAATTACATGAGCAAATAGCCAACATACCGCCCTCAGATTACATACCACCGGAAGTGCCTGAAAAACGTGAGTCTCCTGTGAAATGGGGAGTACCTTACAGCGATTTGACCGTGGAACAAACAGAGTATGCTTGGTTCACGGATGGTTCAGCCCGATACGTGGGAACTGAGCGGTACTGGAAAGCAGTGTCGTACAATCCCAAAACCAAAAAGATGTTGACAACGACAGGGAAAGGAAAGAGCAGTCAGTTCGCAGAACTTTACACAGTTTACCAAGCACTGAAACAAGAGACCCCTGGTCAATGCTATGTGTACACAGATTCATGGTCAGTGGCGAATGGATTGGCAGTGTGGTTGCCAACTTGGCAAAAGAATGGATGGAAGATTCATTCAAAAGAATTGTGGGGAAAGGAACTGTAGCAAGATATTGATCATGTGGACGCTGTTAGGAAAGATTTCGTAATTGTAGGGAATTTTCCTTCCATGTGGCAACCCCTAAACTTTTTGCTATTGTTTTTAACCTTGTTCTTGACTTTGCCAGAGAAGTACAGCCTTCTGCCGCACTTCTCTGGGCTTTCGCTCCTTTCTTACGGGGAAACTGACATGCCCTTAAGACAGTCAGTACCGGGGAACGTGGTTTCCCGTAGTTTCTTTTATCGTGTCGCAGCTTTAGTGCAACACGACACAAGAGGGCACTGTAAGCTAAGTTACAGCTCTCTTGGGTCTCTAGCCTTCTACAGGCCCTAAATACTCTTTTAGGATGGTATTTGATCGGTGCAAGTCATTCAGGGACTGGAATGGTGGCAGCGATCGTTTTGTTTATTTTGAGCTCCTTTTGGCGTTCTGAGCACGTTTTTGCACTGAACCCAAAATGGTGGCCTGGCTCCCAAAATGGCCAGGCCGCGAGGCTCCTTTGTCCTGTCCACTGTCCGTCTTGCTCCCTTCACCTTCCCCAGGTCCGGCGACCCGGGGCCTTCCTTATTTGGGCATGTACTTTCCCGCGAAACGTGGTTGCTTTCGCGGGCTTCTACATGTCGTTTGCGTGCCTCCAGGGTGTGGGCTGGGATGTCTGGTCCCAATACACATCCTGGGTGCCAGAGAGTCCAGGGTGGTGTGAATGCCTGGGACCACCGTGGTCCGTGATTGGTCCACGTATGGTATGTGTTTTGATGAGCGGATCTCCCATTGGCTCCCCTCCGTTTTGGCGCGAAGGGAACCGTGGATAAGAGGGGGCTGGAAACACCACTACCATGTCGATCTCCTGAGTTCTCACGAACGAAGGAATACAGGAGCCAAGTATCCTGCAACCAAGAGGCTGGACCGAGGAATCGCTGGTGACCCGCTGAAGGAATCCTCCTTTGCACTGCTGTCGTCCGGAGAGCCCCTGTCCTCCTTTGATCGAACCAGAAGGCCTGTACTGGTGCTTCGACCTTTGGAATAGCAGGAACAGCTATTCCCGGCATCTTCAACCATCTCCTGCCAAGTAAGCCTTCGGAAGCGTCTCTGGGCCATCCAGTTGACTGACCAGCTTACCAAGGAGTTTGGCTCTGCAACCGCCGCGAGGTTGTGTTGTATTGCGAGTCCTTGTCACTCTCCCACGCTTCGTACGCTTGGCGTCCCCAGGTCTGGAGGGAGGAGTGTTCATTTGGCTCGAATACGCACGGCCGCTCCGTTGTCCTGTGCGGCAACAAAACTGTGCCGGTTTCGTCGATTGGGACGTCTTTTTGCTCTACACGACTACAAAGCGTTCCCTGCTCTTCTGAACCTGCCAGCTGCTGAAACTATCGTGGAGAAGCCTGGGTCCGCTTGCTTCGGGGACCGGTGAGTAGTATATCTAGGATCTGGTCGCCCTCCTGCAGTATCCCATTGCTTTTCCCTGCTGTGTAAAAACAGCACCCTTTTGCCGCGCTCGCGCTCTGCTTCTGCCCGCTGTGGAGGCTGCGCTTGAGTTGCGGAACCTGTTCTTCTTCTGCTGTGCACTAACGTGAACCGCCTGACTTCCTCCGAAGAGCTTCCCCTTGTGCCCGTCGGCACCGGCGTGGCAGGTACTTTGAGCACAAGGCTCCACTCTTCGCAGGGCTCGGACTTCCATCTAGTTAGGTGCCTCTGAAGGCGAACTGAGTCTAAAGCGTTATCGCACTGCCTGTTTTCCTTTCCTTTCAGGTGGACTACATATTTCGTGCTTTAAACGCTTGCGACTGTGTATTTGTATATATATTGTGTTGATATGGTATGTGTTGGTTTAATATTGTGATATTGTGATTTTCTCGCTACGGTCATTATTTTAAAGGCCTTAAAATAAATGTGTTTATATTTTTGATATAACAACTGTTTGGAGTAGTTTGTAAGCGCTCTTGCTTTGTGTGCTCATTGCGGGCTTTCAGTCACCCTCACCCCTCTTGAGACCTAGTCTTGACCGCCGCGATCGCTACCTTGATTGGTCTGGCTCGTCCAGAGGTTACCCTGTTCCAAGTAATTAGGTTGGCCTTCTGAACTTCTGCGCCACCAGGACAGAGTTCAGAAATCCGTCTTAACAGACGCACATTGTGCCACAGATTCATTAGAACGTTGGTTTAATTCTGTTGCAGATGAACACACCAAGATTGCCTCAGTGGATGCAGAGGCTCGGGAGGACGATATGGAGGGTTTGGCCAAATGGACCCATCAGTAATGTGGGCACCTTGGAGAAAAGGCTACTATCAGGTGGGCACAAGCTCGAGGCATCAGTCTTCCTTTAGAAGTAGTGAAAACCATTATTTTTCAGTGTCCCGTGTGCCAACACCAATTGCATACACCTATACCTCAAATTGTTCGAGGCACATTGAGAAGAGTAAAATTAACAGGTCAAATTTGACAGATTGATTATATCGGTCCTATGCCAATCAGCAGAGGTTGTCAGTATGCATGCACTATTGTAGATACATACTTGGGATATTTGATGGTTTTGCCGTGCAAACGTGCAACGCAATTGAACACCATCAGATTGTTAGATCAGATCATATTACATTATTGAGTGCCTTTGCAGATTCAAAGTGACAATGGGTCACATTGCAAAGGCAAATTAGCCCAGGAGTTTTGTCAGGAGAAGAGCATTGAGTGGGTATATCATATTCCCTACCACTCAGCTGCAGCAGGGCTAATTGAACGAATGAATGGGTTACTGAAAGAACAGTTGCGCAAATCTGGAGACGGCAGTGGCAGGCTGGCGTGATCGTGTGTTTGATGGGGTGCAAGTGTTGAACAATAGGCCTGTGTATGAACATGAAACTCCTTTGATGTGATTAATGACTCCTACTTTGCAGGTTCAACCCAATTCAGTCAGGGAAACACTATTATACTGGGAAATTACACCAGGTTCTTTAGCTCCCTATCAAGCAACTCCAGAGTCAGCAGGGGTAGACTTGCATTCTAATGAAGAAATCAGATTAGATCCAAGAGGAATAGTTGCTATTGAAACAGGGATTGGAGTATAGATTCCCCCAGAGCATATGGGATGGATTGCCCCTAGATCTGGCCTAGCATTGAAGGGAGTTCAAGTGTTGAGAGGGGTAATTGATGCCGATTACCAAGGCGAGATTAAAGTCATCCTAATGAATAGTGGGGATCAATTGTTATCAATCCACAAAGGTGATTGAGTGGCCCAATTGATAGTCATTCCTATTAAAGTTGTCCATGATTAAGAAAGGGGAGCCTCCTACAGTGTTAACTACTCGTGGGGATCGCGGTTTTGGCTCTTCAGACAGCATGGTACCGGGTGCAAAGGTGTGGGTGGAACAGCCAAGTGGTCCACCAGTGCCAGCAGATGTCATTGCATCAGGCAAAGATCAAGTGGTTTTAGTAATGGAGCCTGGTAGAAGGAAATGGCAATATGTACCCGCAGACAAATGTCTGATGTGCAACACTGATATCTTTTCTGGGTTTGCTTTGTAGATCCTGGGTCTGGTTGGTGTGACTGTGGCACTAAATGGACTCCATTTGGACGGGTTAAGAAGTCTTCTGTCACCAGCAAAAAATGTCACATCTGTGCCAGTGGGATACTGATAGTGATGAATAATGTTGTCCCCAAGCAACCCTATGCCAGTGCCGACAAGCCCGCCAGACCGAAGACATGGATCCGTGAATTGCGACAAACATCAGAAGCAAGTGGAAACAACCTTGATGCCAGTTGTGCAGGAGCCCTTTGTAGGACGGAGGAAACACTCTCCTACGATTACTTAAGAAGAAAACATGTGGATCTATTTGGCACAGCAAGTACTGAATATATCACACTTTTGTTTATCTGATGTGCCCAATGCTGAAGCTTTATTGACTATATGTTTAATAGCGGTGCCGACACCTGTTCCGGTTTTAAAGCATATTTTCGGCGTCACACATAATGATTCTTTAGTTCAAGACTCAGACATTAGACAATCTTTTTCAGTCTACGAGCACTGCCGGTTCTGCCAAGAAACTGACAATGGGAGAAATTTGACACGCGTGATCACGTACAACGTAACCCAAGGTGATGTGTGTTATATTATGACGTGCAAAGCACAAGAAATTGGTAAATGCAGACAAATAGAGTTGACCGATCAATACAATCATACCACATTCGAGAGGAGACTGTGTTCACGAATGTCACGCAAATGCACCAGTGTAAATAATACTATGTCTTGCAATCATACAGTGATAACTGCTAGTCATTTGAATCATGTGAAACTACCAACAGGATGGCTCTTTTCATGTGGTGACATTACATATACTTATATTCCAGCTAACATTTCTGGAGGTCCATGTGCTTTGACTCGATTAGGACTAATGGCGTTTCCTTGACACTCAGCGATAACTCGAGGTAAAAGGTCAACCTTTGAATCTATGGGACTATCTCCTGACTGTGATTCACATGTACATTTGCAATCAGAAGCTGAGGTTTTAGCATTAACCCTTTCATTAGTAGGTGTTTGGGGTTTAGCTGCTGGAGGTTACAAATCTTTGAAGAAATTAGTGTGTTTAGTAGTTAAAAGTCTTAATCATACTTCACAAGCTTTAGAAGAATTACTCCTTGATAGTCAAGTTATTAGAAAAGCTACTTTGCAGAACAGAGCTGCTGTTGATTACTTATTGCTGAAACATAATTTAGGGTGTAATGCCTTTGAAGGTATGTGTTGCTTCAATTTGAGTGACCACTCACGATCCATTGAAAGTCATATTCGAGGTTTGAGGGATCTCATTTCTCAAGTGTCTCGAGATCGTAATAAGAACTGGTGGGATTGGTTATTTTCATGGATACCTGATATTGGGGGTACACTACGTTATATTTTTGCTTGCATTTTTATCATTCTGTCTATTATAATTGCTTGTTGTTGTTGCCTTCAATGTATTCCCAATTTAACTTTAACCTTTCATAGGTTTCAGAGACCAGTTCCAGTGCCACCTGGCTACGGAAGATAAATATCCAAAAGGGAAGTGTTCTGCTTAATTTATGCTTGGTTCAAAATGGCGCGGGCGCGCAATGCATTCTGGGAGCGCTCAGAGCCATGTTGGATATTTACTTCACTCCGCAGTGAAAAGCTGCACACATTTTGCTGAAGTGTTAGATTCACAGTGCTGCGACAAACATGCTTTTTCAAAATTGGTATGCAGTCAAGGCCATTTCTGCTGGGAAAAGCGAACGTTGTTATGGCTTGCTACTGTTCTCCGTGGAGCATGTTTTTAGAGCAGGGAGGCCCTGCGTTCCTTGGGGGGAGCTCTCAATTGACCCAGCTGGCAACCGACGGCTGTTCCTCAACTGCGCAGGTGCAATTCCAGAAGGTTCGAGAATGAACTCCCCTTTTGTGGAGTTCCTATATATGCGGAAACCCGGAGGGGTCAGGTGAGACTTCAGCCAGAGAAGGACGGTCCGTCTGGCCTTCCTGTGAGCTGTAGCACTCTCTTCCTGGCTGCCCCCGGAGTCTTCCAGCCGCTTCTGGATGAGATTGAGGACAAGAATTACGCTCACGGTGATTTATTTCTTTTGACTTATCTATGTCCATGTTAGTTTTATGAGTTATTTCTATGTACTTGTAATCTTTGAATAAATAGCCGTAAAGAGCGGATTATCTTCTAAAGAGTGCGTGGCTGTAAGTTATTGTGTCTGTCTATTTATGGGTTGAAGTATTTGCTCTATAATTGCATTGGTGATTTATGGTAGTTCCGTGCACTTTTCAGGGGAGAGCAATACACAGCCTTCCTTCAAATTCACTGCCTGAAACAACATGAATTGTTAATTGTATATTTGAGAACACTGTCCAAAGACCTTTTTCTTTCAAAAACACAGTTTGTCCCATCTCTTCTGCCACTCTTGCAAGGCGAGTTAAATGGATTATGAACTAGGTGGGGTTAGACATATTTCGTTGTATGGGCTAACTCCTCTAGCGGGTCCTATGGCATCGGCTTATTGGGCCAGGGTCCACTTCGGAGATATTCAAATTAGCAGATTGGAAAGATGCTACCGTCTGTATACATTTCATTGTAAACCTGCAGTGAATGCATCAACCGTGGTGCTTTTGTGGCTTTAAACATGCACAATAGGAAGCCTAATCACCTTGCCTAACCTTAGACAAGTGATTGGTCCTAGTAAATTACGCCAGACAGTGGATATTCTTCTGAAGAAAGGAAGGCAAGTAATATCCCTGCCTTGCTCCCTAGTTGGTCATTTTTTTTCATTGATCTTTTTTCTGTCCCAGGACTTGGCACAAACCAAATCTTTTCTGATTGAACAGCGTCGTATTATAAAGAACTTGGTGAATCTAAAGGGACGTGGCCAGGTAAGGATGTGATCCCTGTTGCTCCTGCTGATCCGATATGATCCTATCCTGTATTGGATGCTATATAATGTGTTGAAGTCTGCTAATATATCACCGGCTACATAAACAAGGCAGGCACAGTCGTGTGCAAGCAGGATGTCGTGGGTGAGATAAGTGCTAAGAATGGGATCGAGGAAGTTTGTGACCCAGCAAGCTGAGGCGAACGCAAGATGGCGGTGGCCGAAGTGACAAAGGGCCTCATTACACGGATGGCGGAGAACCATGGCGCTATTAGCGCCATGGTTCATGCCGGTAAAATACCGGCACCGCCTTGGCGGAAAGGGGAACTACCGCCCCATTCCAAGGTTGGCGGGGCGGTAATTCCCCCTTCCACCATTGCCCTTCCCCATTCCCATTTTTGCCCCATAGGGCTCAATGGGAATGGGGAAGGCGCTAATTACGGTACCGCTAATTGCGGTACCGTAATTAGCTCCCTGGGTCCCTTTGCGGGTTGGTTTTTAACGCCTGCAAAAAGCAGGCGTTAAATCCCCCAACCCGCAAAGGGACCTCATAGTAAGGCGGTAAGGATTTACCGGTACTTTACCGGTACCGGTAAATCCTTACCGCCATCCGTGTAATGAGGCCCAAAGACTTGCATGGACATGGAGCAATGTAGCGTTGTGAGGCATCGCAGAAGGACAGCCGAAAACAGCAGGGACTCGGCCAGATCCTGCATGTGGTCCGTGTCGGGTTGGATCTCCCCCAGCTGAGTGTCGGGAGCAGTCGAGGTCCATACCACGGAACACATGGCTGCGCCCTTCCCATTGACGGCAGGACCTATCGGGTGAAGAACAGTGCAGCTTCCATGCCCTAGGCTGCATGAGGATAACTGGAGGTACTGGGGTCAAGTCAGCGGTACGGGCGGCTGCGGGATAGCCACGTTAGCTTGCTGCATTGTAATCTGTACCCGTATTAGCGCTGCCCCACCACCACCGGATGCCGGACTCATACATCAGCCAGATCTAGGGGGCAGGCTGGTCGGGAGGCAGCCCGGACTACACATAGCGGATTAGGGGACATAAAAATGCATGGTACAGGCAGCCGAAGAGGCGGCGCAGTCCCGGAGGATCACGCTGCATTATATCACAGCAGCAGCTGGGACACATTTGCACACAAATCGGGTTGGGGATGTGAGGGAGGCGGAGCCGTGTCTGGGTTTGCATCGGCACCCCTTGGCCCCGAACCTGCATTTTGGCTGCACATCGGGGTCAAGCAGAGGCATGAGCCAGCCTGGACGTGGGCGACCCGAATTCAGGACAATTGCACACGGTGCTCGTCGCCGTAGTTTAAAATACATTGACATAAGCAGTCCCAAAACCATATAAGCACGGCCCCGGCACAGGATCAGTTTGGTTGATAAATGTACCGACAGTTCATCATATAAGAGGACACACTGGGCTGCCTGACACCAAATTGTATACCTCAAGCCACGGCCCCCAGGAAACAAGGGGGTACTGCAGGTAGCGGGTAGCTACCCTGACATGCACACAGACCGGTGGAGTACCTGCGGCAGTCAAACACGGCAGTTGAACACACACGTGCGACTCGGCGGCAAGACGATAGATAAGACGACTATCCACATGCAACCCTAGTCTTAATATTCAAGGCAGCACAAATGACGATTACCAAACTCCACCAGCGCAGCAGGTTCCCTATGAAGAGAGGGAACCGAAATAGACACGAGCGCCCATATAAGCAAGTGTGGGCGAGCTTGCCATCACCAACTGGCCTAGGGCGAAACACTCTGGGCACTGCAACGTGTACAACATACAAATGAACAGGTGGTTATGCTCCACTGCGTTGCATAGATGCTCCACATCACGATAGACCTTGGGGTGGCAGCCGACGAGGCATGCTGGAGAGACCCAAACAAAAGCTCCTAGGCTTTGAACACAGCTGGGAGCCTCCACCATACACCAGCAGGGAACCAACGGCATAGGTACGAGATGAAGGCGGGACCATCCGCCGGCAATTGGCGACCAGCAGGATAAACACAAACAAGCGAGGGCTGGCACGAGGTCAATTCAACCAAGAATGGCGTCAACCAAGAATGGCGTCCAAGTTACAAAAAAACAAGGCGAAGCCGCCACTATGGACACTTTTGCCAAGCCCACAAACTCAGCGGAGTGCACCACCCCTGTGACCTCATCACAACAAGGAGAAAAGGTCCAAACGAAAGGGGACCATCAGGTCCTGGAAGCCATGGCAGCGCTGAATATTGCATTGGCATCTAAAATGGACTCCCATTAGTTTAGACATGAACCTCTTGGGGTAAGATGTCAGGTCGCTCGATGAGCGCACAGGAGCTTAGGAGAAAGAAGTGGCAGTATTCAAAACAAGCAATTTATGAGACACTGCGAGAGAAGTTGTGGTACTTCAGCAACAAACGTGAAACCTCGAGGGAAGAGTCAATGATGCGGAAGGACGGGCAAGCTGCAACAATGTAATAATTATTGGGCCCCCGGAGAGGGAAGAAGGGGCAAGCCCCACCAACTTTATCGAGAACATATTACTACAAGAACTCGTTCTGGGTCCACCTGGAAGCAGTCAAAGCATTTGACTTCGTCAAATGGCCATGGTTGCTGGCAGTACTGAAGAGCTTCGGCATGGGAACTACATATATTAAATGGACACGGCTGCTATATAAATAATCCAACGGCGAGGGTCAGGACAGGCGTCAACATCTCGGATCAATGGCTGTTAGGTAAAGGTACACGTCGGGGCTACCCATGGTCTCCTCTATGCTATTCATAATGGCCTTAGAGCCGCTTGCGGTGTATCTCTGCAAGGAATATCAAGATGCAGGTACAGTTACGCAGGGCTACAAAAACCCAATTTCCCTATATGCTGATGATATGCTTCTTTACCTGGAGCACCCACTTACAGTACATTTTGGATGTGTTTGAGCGCTACGCAGACCTATCGGGTATTACGATTAACACACAGAAGTCTTGTTTGTTCCCCCTAGAAGGGTATAGAGGGAAACCCCTGAATACACTACCAGTTCTACCAATTCAATGGGAGGTGCACACATTTAGATACCTAGGAGTAGATCATTTTCACGATCCTAAAGCAGAAAATATTCAAAACAAACTAAAAACGGTAGGGAAAATTGAGAATCCATGACTTTGAGCCAGAATACCGCTCTCACTGATGGTGAGGGCTGCACCATTGAAGATGGTGGTGCTCCTGAGGCTTCGCCACTATTTCTCCAATGTCCCGTACAACATACCTAATGCCTTCTTTCGGAAACTGGATGGTGCTAGCGAAATTGCAAAGTCTGTACGATCACAGGGGCATAAAAGTGCCTAACTTTGAAGCATGTCTCGTGGCGTGCCAACTCCAATTTGTTACGAGCTGGCTGTCGGATGAGCAGACACAGGACAAACAGCTGCTACAGCCGGCATGCACCCCATTCTTTTTGAAGGAGGTGATATGGACCGATGCTCTGAGCGAACCTAAACTTCCCACTACGTCTGACACTAGGTAAAACGATATGGCACAGGGCCGGACGGTGGTTTTTAGATAAAGATATCGCCCTACTCCCCCCAGATCCCTTTGTTGACACTAAAAATGGATGATTCACAACCGAGGTTGAATGTGAGGAACTATTGGGAACCTATGTGATAGTCACAGTGGGAGACTTGCTACGAGGCGGAAGGCCTATGAGCTTCGATGTACTCAATTCAGAAACAGAAGTGCAGGTAGGACAACACATCGTCTATGCCTCACTTCTCCACGAACTGTGGCCGGGGACAGACACGGTACTACAGGAAGATGAAACAACAGAAACATTTTATGATATTTCAGAGGGCGGACATGCGGGATCGCTAATATATGAGCTGTTGATGTCAAGGCCTGGGGACAAACTGGCACAGTCTAGGCGTAGTTGGGAAGTGGACTTGCAGGAGCAATTGACAGACGAGGTCTGGGGCAGAGCGCTAGCTTACCATAAAACTGTCCCGAAACGTGAAATTCCAGCTGATTCAAGTCTATGTATCTCATAGGGTTTACCTAACCCCGAAGAAAATAGCCAAGTTCAGTAAGGCAATGGAGCAATCCTGCCCGAAATGTGGCCAGATCGATGCAGACCTGGTACACATGTTCTGGCCTTGCACAACGATCTGCCAATACTGGGAGGAGGTAGCTCAAGCCTTGGCTAAAGCTGGTATAACATTGGACATTGGTTCTTCCACAGCCTGTCTGCTAGGAGTTTTTGCAAGACCAAAGCGAGCAAGACATGTTAGTAAGCTAAGAGATCTAGCATGCATCCTGGCGAAACGTAGGATAGCGATGGGTTGGAAGGCACACAAAGGGCCGGAAGATCGAATGTGGTGGAGGGATCTCCAGAAATGGACTCTGGCAGAAACCGCAGTGTGGCAGGAAGCAGCATGCCAGGGGCAAGGGGGGCTGAATGTAGACTTAGAATCTTGGAAATTCATGGTGCAGGAACTGATGGCCTCCGAACACAATGGCACTCGGAAGGAGACACATGTACTGGCACAATAGGAGAACTAGAGAGCAGGATATATACCTGGTACAGTCAGACGAATTAGGTTAGTAGATTTTATAGGAATAGGCTGGGAAGAGGATGGGGGCATTGAGGAATGGGGTTAAGGGCACAAACGGACGTAACTGCTGTAGATTGATTGTGAAAGGATACAGAAGTCGTAAGTTACACTGTTGTTGAAAACGAATAAAATTTTACACAAAAAGAAAAACTTGGTGGATCTAAAGGGTCATTAGACTTTTTATCCAAATTACAGATGAATTAAAACAGAGATTTCATTTTTAAAAAGGACTAGTTGTGAGGAATTTATGGTGAAAACAGATGGTTCATTGGTGGAGGCCTCTGAAAGGCAAGGTCATTACACAAATGGAATGGTGGCACTTGAAGTTTGTTAAAAGTTACATTCGTTCTGCTGTATAAAAAGAAAAAAAAATGATGTTGCATAATATTCGCCTCCATGCCTTTTGACAGAATCTCGACTGTCCAGCTTAATTTGCTGCGGCCAATCAGTATGGTCATGTTTGAAATTATACTTTATTATTCAGGGCTTAAAGTGGGATGGGCCTGAGCACGGTTTCAAATTCTACCTTAAGATTGTGACCTGCTGGGGTCTCCGAACAGGAGCAGACTCCCCATTCTCGTGTTATCTGCTGGTTCGTTTACCACCGGCACAGCATAACATTCAGTGCTGCAGGCATTGAAACACAAAGGAAGTCTGTTTGAGACATTTACACTTCACGGTCACAAAGCACTTCAGATCGCTGCAAGAACATTTTTATTTTTGTTCAAAGGGAGTGGGTGTTTTTTAATGGTATCAGGGCTTTACTGCGCCGACAAAAATGCCTCTGTTTTTTTCCAGATTTCGGCAGTTATATCGGGTGTGGGTAAGGGTAATTATGTAAGGGGAGTATGGAGGGAATGCAGGGGGTCTCCCCGGTATATAACTGCACAAATCGAAACAACTAAGTTCAGTATTTTGGCATTCAGGATTTTTTACTCTGTGATCACACAGATGCTTTTTTATTGCCAGGGAATGAATATATATATATATATATAATGTTTTTTTTTGGGTATGTAGAGGTTGTCTAGAAAAGGGACCATGGTTGGTCTCTTTTGATGGAGGGATCTGGAGCCAGCATATTATGCAGATATTGATGCAGAGGCCGCATTCATCACTTGCGCCAACTTCTAGTTTGCACGCATGTAACGCCAACAGCAACTTTGAACACCTTGGGCTATCTTACATGGATTGGAATTTGCACTTACCTTTTTCTGGAAACATTTCACTTTATTTGAATATTATTATTTTAATGGACTCGCTAAACCGCTCAATGATATTGAACACCACGTTTTTTAATAGATTAATTCTTCTTTACATCAGGTACAATGTGTAATAGATTAAATCTCAGCCCCTTCTGGTAGGCCACTCGGTTACCAGTCAAATGGTCGAAAACATTTGGTCGACAGACAATTTGGTCGACACCATTTGGTCGAATGCCAAATGGTCGAATTTTTTTTTTTTTTTACCCATTTTTGTTTTTTTTTGGGGGGGTCCCCCCCCCCCAACCCCCTTTTTTTTCTTTTTTTTTTTTCCCCACACGAAAACCCAGAAAACACATATATATTAAAAAAAAAAAAAAATTCGACCATTTGGCATTCGACCAAATGGTGTCGACCAAATTGCAGTCGACCAAATTGCAGTCGACCAGTTGACTGGACACCAGGCCACTCACTTAGTTCTATAGGCCACACCTTCTAAAATGGTTCCTTAGCTACTTAAGTAACAGACACTTCTGAACTTCCTTCCCCAAATACTGTTTTGTGACCCGATAGGGCCCCCGTTTGGTTTCTTCTCACATTTATATTTCTGGTGCTACCTTCTTTGTACTCTGAGCCTCCCTCTGCCAAAGAGAAGGCTTTCCATTGTTTGGATGCAAGGATAAGAGTCTTGATGCACCTGGATTGAACAGATAAGTTAGACAAAGTAGTCCTCACCTTTAGGAAGACTGAGAAGGTTGTGAAGTCCTTTTGTACTTCAGCAAATAGCGGGATCCGAGTGGTAATTTATTTGGCGTATGCCCTTGCTGATGTCTCTTTACCTCTGGGGGTGCAGGGGAGATCCGCTAGGGGTGTGTCTGCATCTTCGGCAGAGTTCCAAGGGTTTGCCTGGGCAAAGTCTGTGTGGCTGCTATATGGTCTTATCCACACAGGTTTGGAACACAATATGCAGGTGCATGGATCCAATACACAAGATTGTGGGACTCGGCCCTGCAACCAGCAAGTTAGTGGCTTCATTTTGCACACTTCAAATGAATACTTTTTACAGTGGGGGTGCAGTAATTACTGGTCTTTGGGTGATTTGTTGAAGGATCTACGTTCAATGTTTATTTATTTTTGGATAAATCTCAAAAGCAATAACTGGCACAAGGAGAGGGATTTTAGGTAACGTTTAAATTACACTCGTAGTCTTACTTTTACTTACGAAAAACCCTTCTCTCCCTACTACGCTAAGATGTTCATGGGCACGCTACCAAAATTCTACCCTCTACGCAATCCCTACTGTGAACAAAATGTGGAAGTGAGTTGGGAACGGACAACCAATTTCACAATTCCGGAACTGGGCTTTTTGAAGCTAAAGCCTAGCTCTACCTTTTACCAGACTCTAGCAGGTACAGCTAAACTGAAATCTATTTGAACACACAATCATGAAGCCTGGACGATATCTCAGTCTGGATGTATTCCATCTGGCCTTATCTCATCAGTGGGAAAGGGTTGAGGTCCCGCTAATACTAAAAATAAATCTCACATCACATCCCATTTCCCCCTGATTTTTGAATGCCTAGTCATTCTAGTTGGTAAAGGTCTAGAATATTCAGAAGGGATGCTACTTTAATACCAGGTGGCTATGCAGGATTTTCCCTGCTTAACATATGTGTGTTTGTATGGGACTTAGTGGCTAGTCACTGACTATCCCAATTAAGTTCTGGGGGGTACTTCATTTAACCTTATTAGCAAGCTCCAGGTGGCTCAAACTGAATGATTTCTGTATGTAGGAAATGTAAACGTGTCCAAGCGTCTTAATCTGCTGTGGCTTCCAGTAGACTAGAGAAATCAACGTACAACTCTTTGCATCCTCTTCAAATGCGTCCATGGGGCTGCACATGCATCAAGCGGCATATCCCTGGATGGAAGCTCTGGACTATGAAGGAACACATACTTTTCATCCACAAGACTGTCAGACCAAGGTTATAAGACATCCATTGTTCATGACAGGGGATGTTTTTCTAGTTGCAAGTCCCTGTTGAAGCAGCATCTTTTCAGATAGGTGTGTGTTCCAGCAAAAATACAAAACACCTTTTTCCTGTTCCACGCACTTGGCTGTCAACTCCTGCTGTAAGGAACTCATGGTGGCAACAGTAAAGACAGACACATGTTATCACAGTTCAAGGGCGTTTATTGAACTTTATAATGGGTGAAATAAACGCCTAATCTAAACCTAAATCTAAGATGGGAGCAAGCTACGACCATCAAATAATAATAAGGCAGTCCTAGTGGCGTCTTGTCAAATAAAAAGGGCCTATATACAAAAAAAATAACTATTGCCAATCCTTACTGCTAAAATTACAAATAGAGCGTGGAATAGTGTTCACCAGAAAAGAAAGAAATGTTCACAAAATGAAGTCATGATGGTATGGCTGGGTCTCCCTTCCCCACGTTTTAAGCACGGGACAAGGCGGGACTTCCGAGCACAGCACATTCCTGGGCCTCATCAGCACAAGGTTCACAGTTCCAGTTCAACGATATCAAAACCTTCAGAGTCTCTTTCCTGAGAAGGCCTGCTGATTCACAACGAAAAACAAACAAAAGTTCTCTCAGTGAGCTTGCACCTTGGGCGATTGCTCTTCTCCCCCAGGACCTCCCCCCCATGGGCTCGGATCCTCCTTGTAGTTTGGGCCTCCCCTCCGTCGGCTTCACTATGGCCTTTCCTTAAACACAGTTCATGTATTTCTAACACAGTTCATGTATTCATGTATTGCTAATTTTCATCATAAAGCAGTGTTTTCCTTCTCCTAGCTTTCTTTCGGCATCCCTCTGTCGAGTTCACACTTGTCTTATTCCACAATTCACAATCTTATCTGCACGGTTTGCTTCCACTAGTTTTCCTCTGTAAACAGATCAGAGACTTTCGACTGTACAAGGGATTTAACGGAACCCTTGTAGGACCACTCCGACACCTCTCGCCACCCCTTCCTAGTGCCTTCTGGTTCTTGTAGTTTCAAACAGGTTCAGGTCAAAGTCTTTCGAAAGAGCGCTCACCTGGCGCCGGACCCCTCTGCACCTAGACCTCAACTGGGCTTTCTTTAAAGTTCAAACACACACACACGTTCTTTCTATTTCAAATTCCTTGTTTTCAAAATGTTGCTACTTGCAACCTTGGGCTCAACACAGTTCGGTCTGCTATCAGCTTCCTCCGACAGACTCACCGGCTGTGCTGACCCCGTTGGCTTCTTTGATCTCTGGAGTCAAGGATAGTACCACAGTAGCCAGCTTGCCTCTCCGCCTTCCGTTATCAATGCAGGAGGCCCCTGTGTACCATTGACATCTGCTGCTCCGCACGCCAGCTGTGGCTTCCGACGATTTCCCTTTCAGAGGTTTCGCGGGTCTGAGTTGAAAAGGGCAAGGTTAACCCCCCCCCCCTTCGCTGTCCTTCCAGGTCTCGCTGCCTTTCTCCTCCGTTTGAACTGCTGGTTTGGTGTAGCTGTCTCCTCATGCATTTGGCCTTGCTCGAAGTGTACTTTCGTGCTCTGCCTTTTATCCCTGTCAGAAAGGTAAAGGGCAGTCTGGTGTGCATGGTTATTGTCAACTGCCTGACCGGTGTGTTGGGACATGACAGGTAAACGGCTCTGGTGTTAGTCCATATTATGTTACCGTGTAAGAAAATGTTTGTGTGGCGAAGGGGTGTGGGGGGTGGGGGGGTAGAGCTTCTAAATATCCTACAGGGTAGGACGGGGAAAGGTGTTACAGGGAAGGGGAAGGAGATACCACGTCTCAACCCTCAGTGTCCCACTTCCTGTCCCCGAAGACCCCTCACCCAGGTGATCCTCCCCCACTGGTCCACCCCCAGGAACTGGATCCAATAGTGATGGCCGTGTCCTGGCCACCTGGACGACAGATCTCCGGGGACTAGCGGGTGAGACACCTTCAGGTTTCTCAAACTGCCCAAAACCTCTTGGCATACATTGCACTATGCTTCTGCCTACCCAACTTCCCTTCGAGGTCACAGTTCTACTACTCCTTTAGGTACACTTCTGCCAATGCTCTGAACTCTCCTTGGGCTGTATTCTCACCCACTCTCTACTTGGTACCCACTGCTGCATGATCCCTTTCTGTTCCAGAGGCTTCCCACCGCTCATCCTGAACACGCTGCTGCACATTGTCCATTGCCAGAGGCACCAGTCCACAGCAAAGTGCCTCCGGACATCTCCTCACAAGTACTTTCATCGAACAGCACCTCTAAGGAGATGTTGCAATGGCCATGCAGGATGGACGCTTCACATTGCTCATCATTGGGGCCCTCAACTAACTGCCCAGCACTAACATTCTCAACTGCTATGCTCAAACACACTATAGGCACACCAAATAAGTTACTCATATGCTGTAATTGCATAAACCACCCAAAAGACATGAAATAACAGAACACTACACCTCTACTCTCAACTTACTTATCTTAGTCTCAGCCAATGCATCCTAGCACTACCGGTACACAAGGCTCCCCTATGGACACAAATACACCTTTGCTCGCGAGTCGACACAGTGCATTTATAAAAATACCTGCACGCAGAGATCGGGGTACTTTTTTAAAAAAGATTTTATTAGAATGTTCAATAAACAATACATTCGCCACTGAAACCGCCCCTTCCGTCTCCCCACATGCCACAGTCGCTATGAACCCAACTTCATGTGGGTATTTGTCCAAACCAGCCTGATCCTTATCCATATTTCAAACTTTCAAAGTTCACAGGTCGAGAATACAAATGTTTTGCGGGCACCATTGTATCATAAAATCACTCTTTAAATATTCCATCATCTCCCCCCAATCGCGCCTGAATTTCTCTGCATCCCCTTGAATCCCATATGTTATCCATTCCATTGACAGAAACTCCCACAATCTATGTGTCCATTACGCAAACGTCAGGGGGGGGGGTCATAGCTTCTCAATGTTTTAGGCCTCGACAACCATGCCGCCATCAACACATCATAAAAGCTTTTTTCACAGGCTTAAGGGTCTGGCGCGGGTCTGGTCCTAACAATCCACACAATTTCCTCCCAATTATGTAGTATGTATTTATTCCTGGATACATGGGTTCCGTATGTATTTTAACCTCCTCCCAAAATCCCTTAATCTTTGGACAATCCCACTGAATATGCCTCCAGTTTCCCTCCGCATTACATCCCCTCCAGCAGTCCTGCGACACAGCAGAGTACATTCTGTGAAACCTCTGAGGGGTGGAATGCCATTGTATCATCATTTTGTACCACATTTCTCTCAGCTGTATAGACCTCGTCAATTTCCGAATATTTCTTCACAGTTCTACCCAATACTCTTGTGAGATGCTTTCCCCCTATTGTTCTCTCCTAAACCAACTGATACGGCCAAGCTTTTGGAGATCTAAAGGATAGTAATATCTGATATAGTTGGGACACCAATTGTTTGTCCCCCATATGGGTAGTTATAGGTCTCGAATTGTGTTAAAGGTCTCCTTGCTGCTTGCCTGATCTCAGGTAGCATCAGCCAATTTCTCATTTGCCCATATTCAAATCTGTCAGTCTCTATTAGATTTATATGTTTTTTACAGTCCTGTAATGTCGCTATGTCTCAACCCCATGCCATGCCCCCTATTTCCCTGCATTCCTTTTCTTTCCATGGGCCAAATGCACCTTTTAGCATACGTGGGGAAAACTGAGGATTCTCAAATAGGGGAGTAAATGGATAGGGGCAAGACGATAAATGCCCCTTCACACGTTTATCCCATATGTCACACATTGATTTGATGACAGTGCTAAATCGAGCACTCAGAGGTCTATCCCTTTCTGATAGCCGTAACAGACCTGGAAAGGATGTGCCTGCTATTTTCACAATGGAAATCCGACCCAGCCAAGACACCTTAAGAGGGGTCCATCTCTCAAAATCTCCTCATATTTTCTTTATGGAGTGAGGGTAATTTGCTCTGTACAAGTGAGTGATATTGCATGTCTTTTTTACCCCTAGGTAAGTCAAATGATCGAATTTCCAAACGGGAGCGAATTTATGCAAGTTAGACATTTGTTCTCTTGAGAAACCCCCGCCCAATAATTCAGATTTTGTCATTTATTTTACGGCCAGACATCTTTTCCTGTTCCCTCGGTAGGGATACCAATGCTGGGATTGATGTCTCGGGTTCTACCAGTGTCATATCATCAGCGTATGCCGCCGTCTTGTGCTTCCCCCACCCCAAAAAAGGTATGTGCTTTATCTCACTGTTTTGATGGATCATAAGTAATAACGGTTCCAGGTATATTGCGTACAATAAGGCGGATAGCGGGCAACCTTGCTGTGTTCCACGTTGAATCTTTAGAACATAGAATGAATAGAAAAGTGCATTGACGGATTTTTATAATTTTCATGTACCATCTGTATAAAATCTGTGCCGAAATTCATATTTCCCCATCGCCTCGAAAAGAAACGGCCAACCGACCCTATCAAATGCCTTTTCAGCAGCTAAGAAGATGTTGCAGGGATATGTTTAATTGCTACTTTTTCTATCAGATGTATAACCGGTCTGATGTTATCCCAGGTTTGTCTCCCCAAAATGAATATGGATTGGTCCAATCCCATCAAAGAAGAAAGGATGCGTTTTAGTCTTGCTGCTAAGATCCCTGTGTATATGTTAGCATCTATGTTTAATATCGCTATAGGTCGGTAAGAACCGCATCAAGTTAAATCTTTGTTTGGTTTCAGTAGTAAGATCACCTTTGCTTCTGACATGGGACATGTTATTGGCCCTCTATGCCTAAATGAATGAAATACTCGTTAAAATGGGAATCAACTCCCTGTTGAAGGTCTTGTAAAAAGCCGCCGAGAAGCCATCTGGGCCTGGCGCCTTATTCCTACGTCGTCTTTTATATTTTCCTCTAATGCCGCGGTTATCTTTGGCAACTGTAATCCATTGAAGAACCCCTTTATTGCAACTGGATTTGGACATACCTTGGAGTATAGTTGTGTATAAAATGACAAGAAGGATTGTATGATGCCGTTTGTTTTATACCATTTGTGACGATTTGCATTTGGGCATTTCAGTTGTCGTGCAAGTAATCTGTCAGCTTTAATATAGTCATTTTTTTTAATGTTAAGTAGGGGTTTCTTCACTCTTCTTGTGCAAAGTAATTCTAACTGCCTCTGTACATCTTTTGTTTTCTTGTAACCCTTCCTGCTCTTGTGATTGGCCAAGTCCATGTGTGCTTTACCCAATTTGTTCACCACCTCTTTTTCCAGCCTCTCCCTTCGTTTTGACCTTTGTGCTTGGAGTACAATCAACTCACCCCTAATCACTGCTTTAAACGTGTTGCATACATTGTCTAAGGACACTTCATATGTAATATTATTCTGGGAATATTCCTTAAATTTTCCCTCTCAATGTTTCATGTGAAACAGAGTCGTGTAAGACCTCTAAGGGAAGTGTCCATGTCCACAAACGATTGCCCTGCTTCCACCCCTTTAGCATGACTTTCATGGGGGCGTGGTCAGATAATGAAATTGAATCTATCTCTATGTCCACCAGTACCCTGATCACTCCGGAGTGCCCCACTCATAATCTAGTCTGGAGTATGTATGTTGTACATGAGAAAAACAAGTGAATCCGTTCTTGTTCCCTTTTTTCACTCTCTAAAAAACGTCCTTCAGGACCATATTCCGGAATCTCTCTTTTAATGTATCCGTCGGCCCCAACCCCCTCCCAGTTATATGAGCACTGCTACCTCTCTTTGGGTCCCAGGCCAAATTAAAGTCTCCAGTTAGCAGAAGCTCTCCCTCCGCAAACCGTTCCAGCTTTTCGAACGTTATATGTAAAAACACTTCCTGTCCATGGTTAGAGGCGTACAAAGTTACTATTGTCATCTTCTTATTCCTCATAATTAGTCGTAGGAAGATGTATCTACCATTAGTCTATGAAGAAACCTACCATTAGTCTAAGAAGAAACCTAACATCCAGCGTGTCTTTAAAACCAATCATGACCCCGGCCGTTTTCCCCTTTGCGTGAGCCTGAAAGATCTGCGGAAAATGACTCAATCGGAATCTAGTCTTATCCGCCTTTCTAATGTGGGTTTGTTGAAGCAATATTATGTCCGCCAACCCTCTCCTTATCTGCATCTCTGATTTCTTCCTCTTCGTAGGGGTGTTCAAGCCCCTTACATTATGAGCCAAGATTCTCATGTCCATCATAAGATTATGAATAGATTTGCTTCTTTAACCTTTTCTTTAGAACAAACTGGCAAGGTCCCCTTCCATAAAACTGATCTCTTCCCACCCCCATCCCATCCCCTTCAACCACTTTCCCTCCCCAGCCCCCCCCCCCCCACCCACTCCAGATCCGGGCTCTGTATTCTAGGATTCATCCCAAAATAGTCTTGTGAGCCGGCCTTTGTTCAAACCCAGAACTAACTGCGAGGGAACGAACCCCTCAACTGATCCCACAAACAGTCAAATGTCTCAAGCCCGACCTGGTTTGTTTCTTCACCAACCAAGTCCAGCATTCCAATCTAATCCAATGCATCTTAATTCCACCCCCAACATACTGTCTTATTCGGTTGCCAGACAGTTGGTCGAAAAAAATTCGTCGACAGGACATTTGGTCGATTTTTTTATTTTTTTTATTTTCACTTTTTATTTTTATTTTTTGTTGGGGGGGGTCTTGTTGGGGGGGTCCCCCCCCCAACCTCCTTTTTTTCTAAAAAACCCTTTTTTTCCCTAAACTACAACCTAAAAAATATATATATATATATAAATTAAAAAAAAAATTCGACCATTTGGTTTTCGACCAAATTACGTCGACCAAATGTCTTTCGACCAAATGACTTTGAACGAAATGTCCGGACACTGTCTTATTCTGTGGTGAAAATCAGAATTAAACCTCTTTGTCCCATGATTCGTTCTCCTCGAAAACATCAGCGTGTAATGTCTCTTCGTAACCAGGTAGACGGTCCTATTAGCTTCTTCCATCTCTTCTCCATTGGGCCGGACCATTCCCAAGCTCTCCTTCCTTGCCCCCTAGGGCCTTGGTACTCCACTCCTGTTACCACATCATCTTCCTCCAAACCCAAAATAGATAGGCCCTCCTGACACGTAGTAACCTATGTTGTTTGCCGTCCCAAGAGAACAGAATGCCAAACGGAAAGGTCCATTTATAGGGGATCTTTCCAGACGATAATAACCTGGCAACTGGTTCCATCGCTCTCCTCTTTTGCAGTGTAGTTACTGCCAAATCCTGGAATAAGAGAATCTTAGATCCATTAAAAGTAATGTCTCTATGGCTGCGAGCCGCCCATATGACGCAAGTGCCACCAATACATCTCAGAGTCTGTCTCCCTTCCCAGATCTTCTCGGACCTACCCGTGGATTCAATCTATTTGAATATCTTCTGGTGCAGAGTGTGAAACAAGGTTTGTGAAGCACTGTTGTACCACTGCCTTTAGGTCAGCATGAGAAATTGCTTCAGCCAGTCCTTTTATCGTAATATTGGACTTCCGGGAGCGATTCTCCAAATATTCTGTTTGAAATAGTTCCAGATTGTGTGTGGCCACTGAGATTTATTCCAATAATTCAGAACTCTGCTTCACTTTGACAGAAACCACCAACAGACCCTACTCTGTGATGTCCAGGGTATTTATTTCTTCCTTGATTTCCTTCAGAGAATTCTTTAGTTCTTCCTTTAGACCCGCCACCTGGTCCTGCAAGGGCGCCGTCATCCGATCTTCCATTCCCCCAAGCCAAGCTGTAAGATCTTCCTTGTTCAGCGTCATATCTCCGATCTCTCCAGAAACCTCTTCCCTTCCACCAGCCACCTCTTTCTCACTCGCCAATTTTTCTGCAGGGAGCCGTCTCCAGCACCTCACCAACTGACCCTCTTTTGTGTCCTGAATCAGACCCTTTCTCACTGGGGTTGCCTTCCCTTTCGTTCCTGGCACCTGAGGGCATATACCGACCACCAAACTCCTTTACAGTTCAATCGCGGATATCCTGATGGGGTGTTAAACTTCCAAATGGAACATAAGTGAAGACCAATTATCTCTACGAACCCCATAGGGGTTAACCTGCTCCTACCAGCTACTAAGAGGTCCTTTATAATCTGCTCTCCTCCCTACATGTAAAAGCGAGGGATGGGGGGAGGGGAGGGCCCCGACCTTCAACAATGCCTTTATTCTGCATGCTGCCCTTCCTGCACCGGGAGTGTACTTTCTCTATCCTCCTTCTCTCTAAAAGTTCACCTGCCTATAGACACTGCCAGTTGGTCCAGGCCCCTCAAGGACTGGTGTCCCCCCCGCTTCCCCCTAACAAGTCGGTATCCAGTCATGTTTCTCCTCGCCTCTGCTGGCTGCTCGCTCTGTTATCTTATCATGGCCACACTCCCATATGACCTCTGCAGCGTTCAGTCCTGAAAGCGCCCCTTCATGTCACAACAGGGCAGCCATGTACCCCTCCTCTGCAGTGTGCAATACTTCACCACTTTACTCCCATCCGGGTCAACCAGGAACACTGAAAAAAAAAGTCTTCCTCACGTGCTTCTGTTCTGGACTCCAGTTTCGGCTCAGCATTGTGGACACACCGCAGTAAGACCGTGAAGTCGGGCTGATGTACGGCACTCTGTCCAGCCCAGGGTCACTGTCGCAGCTTTACCCCTTTTGTACTCCGGCCTGTTTCACTGGTGTGTGCCTCTGCTCCCAGCAATCTTCAGCCTTGGGCTCCCGGTGCCACGCCTTTCCTCTACGGGTCGCATGCCTCGATACTCTCACCAATTTAGGTTCTTATTGACCCACTCCTGTGTGTGGGGTGGGTTTATACACTCCTGTGCGTTCCTGGTCTGCTTTCTTCATCTGCAGCAATGGCCGGGCTTGGAGCTAGAGGAAAGACATCCACACTCTCCGGTGGCCATTTTGGAATCGAGATCAGGGTACTTCTGGTCAGTAGACAGCAACACAACAGCAAAGCCATCGCCATTTCCCGTCCCTCCCTAATAACTGAACCCATTCCCATCTTTCAGGTCAGCCAGAGCACCAGGATACGATGCAAATGACAGCAGTGAACTTTATAAATCCCAGGAACATACCATAACATGTTATTGGGATGTAATCGGCCCAACTAAGTGAGTATGAACTGAGGGAGTATCCAGCATTTCAAGAGTGTGGGGGCGAGCCATGAAGAAAGTCCTGCTACTTTCCCCCCCAAAATCCACCTTGGAAAATGAATGCTAAACTGACAGACCATTGTTCCTGCTCCCCATATGATGACTTGATTCTGTACCCTCTCCCTGAAACATTCGGACAAGAGTGGGACATGGAGCCGTGTGCTCCTACTCTGCATCTGGCTCTGCCCCTTATTGGTGGGCCTGCACTGCAGTCAACGGCCTGGGACGCAGAGCGGATTCCTTCGATGCCCCCCCACATCATGCATGGACAGTGCAGAGCAGGAGCATATGGCCACACTGCTGTCTGGGTCCTGCTGCAGACCCCTGTTCTAGAGGCAGTCAGGCTGAGCAGGAGCACACAGCAACACCCTGTCCTCTCCCCCCCCCTTTCCTCCCTTCTGCCTCTAATCTCTGTTCTCCGTTCTTCCTTTGGCCCTTCTTCGGCCACCTATCCTCCCTCCTTCTCTGACTTTCCCCTGTTCTCCCAAGATGAGGTTTCTAGACAAGTCCGATCTATGAAAGTCTTGTCAAAACAGGTTCTTCCCCGTTCCTCCAAAACCAGCAAGGACACATTGACTCCCTGGCTCCTGCCCTGGCTGATTTCTGCAACCAATCCTTTGCCACTGGAGTCTACCTACCCTCCCTCCCCCTGAAGCACTCCCTTGTGCACCCTCTTCTTAAGAAACCCTCTGCCGAACATTCCTGCCCGGCTAACTATCGCCCATTCTCCATCACTCCATTCCTGGGAAAACCCCTTGAAAAGCTGGCCATCTCTGAGCTTAATCTTCACACTGAATCTGTTGGTTGTCTCCATGACCATCAGTCTGGCTTCAGAGATGCCAGAAGCACGGAAACTGCTCTCCTGAACATCCGTGAAGACCTGCTCTCCAACCTTGATTCCAACACCCCCTGTGTCTTCTTCTTACTTAATCCCTCTTCTGCCTTCGACACGATCAACCATGCCATCCTGCTCAACTGTCTCTGTGATAACCTTGGGGTCACCGGTCAGTTCACCGGTCAGACCCTGGCATGGCTTTTTCTCTCCGATCGACCCTCCCAGGTTCAACTCGGGTCCTTCCTCTCCTCCATCTCTTTCTCTACCTGTGGTGTTCCCGACGGGTCTCACCTCTCTCCCTGGTTGTTCAATCAATACCTGGGACTTCTTGCCCACCACATTGCCGCGCTCTGCCCCAACTTCCAGTGCTATGCGAATGACACTCAGCTCATTTTCAGGCTACCCTCAGCCACCTCTTCCCCCTCTCTCATCTCGGTCTGTCCGCCACCCAGCAGTGGTGTGCCGCCATTGATCTCTGCCTTAATGCCAGTAAGACCGAGATTCTCCTCATCGGCACACCCACACCCTCCTTTCCTGTCACTCTCTGGCCGGCCTCTCTTGGCCCTCTCCCTGCTCCCACCTGTGAGGCAAAAAAACTTGGGGTCATATTCGACTCCACACTCTCCTTCTCTCCTCACATCTCCAACGTCTCCAAGAAGTGAAACTACCAGCTGCACCTCCTCAGAGGTATTCTTCCTTTCCTCTCCTTCCCCCAGATGCTCAAGGTCTCCAGAGCTCTGGTTCTCTCTAGGCTGGACTATATCCAGCCTCTTTCTAAATCTGCCTGCTTCTTCTCCCCGCCCTCTGCAACTTATCCAGAACCGGACTGCGAGACTTGTCCTTGGCCTCAAGCCCAGGGATTGTATCTTTCCAGGACTGAAAACTCTGTACTGGCTCCCAGTGGCTTTGAGGATCAAGTTCAAAACCCTCTGCAATTTTCCACAAGGCCTTCTGGGACCTCAATACATTCAACTCTCTCTTCCTAAATATCTTCTTTATCGAGCTCTTCGCTCATCCGCCCCCAACTCCCTCAGGGTAAGTCGCTTCTCCAAGCAACAAGTTGGTGGTAGATCACTTCCTTCGGCTGGGGCTTCCCTCTGGAACAGCCTCCCTGAAACTTGAGGGGAACCATCTCCGGTTCCGGAAGCACCTCAAAAACTTTCTCTTTGCTTCTGCTTTTTCTCCTCTTATCCCCTGCTGATTTCCTGGCTGATACTGAAACTGCACTGGTTTACCTGGCCACCCTCTGATCTCGGGCCCAGGTCCCCTCCTCCGCCAGTCGCACACCTGCACTGCCCTCCTAGCAACCTCTGCACTTGGGGACTGTTTTCTGTATCCTTACAGTCCCACTACCAGCACGACACCTGATGCCTGCACTTACCTTTACCCTTGCACTTGCCACCTGCTGGCCATACTTTACTATTGTTATTTATTCTATTATCTCATGTACTGCACTGCCCCCTCCCTCTTGCCCCCTGCACTTTCCCCATTCCCCCTTCCATTGCACTTGCATGATCTGAATGACACCTGGCCTAGTAGGATCGTTGTCGGTCTTCCCTCTGTTCCCCCTCCCTTGCCTCGTCACGCCTTGAAACACTTGTGTATAGGCGCATTATAAATGCCATATCACATCATATCATATCACTGCTGTCCCGGACAGGATGCCCAGAAAAAGGCATGACACAGTAAGAAAGGGCTAGACTGGCTGCCCCCAAATGCCAATCTAGCCAAGTAATAACACATACCATACATGTAAACCTCCAAATTTGCATATGGATTGCACCAACAGAAGCGACTTCACAGAAAAGGACATTGCAAGGAGCATCATCAGTCTTTGACACTTGGAGGCACCATAAGTTTCCATAAATAAGCCAAGTGAAAAATAACTTTGTGGTGCAAAATACCTACATTGCACTACTATTATATAATCGAGCAACTGTATAGTCATTAGGCTTTTTTCATATAATAGAGTAATATATTAACACAAGCTATAGCTATAAAGTGAATTAGTGAATTTTAAACACTCCAAAGCCCGAGGTAAGTCCAGAAGAAGCCCCCAGCCACTGAAGCGACCTTATTTTAGGATCCATTTCCATTTTTAAAACACACGGAGCGCTGCCTGCATAGCAGTCCCCACCCCCTGTGCCCGCTTCCTCCTCTGGCCCCATACCTGCCTCCCAGCCCACCCCTGCACCCTGATTGGCCCATTCACCACCCCCTTGACACAAGACCAGTTACCTGGTGCCTTGGCTTGGAAAGCGCCATTTGTGACAAGGCCTGAGGTGAGTCCACGAGAATACCCAGCCACTGAAGCGACCTTATTTTAGGAACCAGTTCCATTTTTAAAACCTGCAGAGCGCGGCCTGCATAGCAGTCCCCAGACCCTGTGCCAGCTTCCTTCTACGCCCACATTCCCGCCTCCCAGCCCTCCCCTGCACCCTGATTGGCTCATTCCCCAAATACAAGTCAGCACTGCGGACAGCCCTCTGCGGCTAAGGGCCCCAAGCAAAGGGTGGCTCTTACAGAGGCAGCTCCAGACTCTGTCTGTAGAAGTCAGCAGGGGAGGTCAGGGCCAGCTGTCAACCAGCACCGACCATCAAGGTAGGTGTGGCATGGGTGGGGAGTAGAGCAATCATTTTACTCCGGAAGCCACTCTACCTACCCTCAGAACATAGAACGCCACGCTGTTAATACTAACCAGCTTAACAACTAGATAGAACTGTGAATATTAGCCTATGCCACACTGAGACAGAACTGTGAATATTTGCCTGCGTTGCACTCGGAGAGAACTGTGAATATTAGCCTATGCCACATTAGACAGAACTGTGAACATTAGCCTGCGTCGCACTTGGAAAGAACTGTGAATATTAGCCCATGTCACGTAGATAGAAATGTGAATATTCGTTTATGCCATACCGAGAGAACTGTGAATACTAGCCCGCGTCGCACTCGGAGAGAACTATGAATATTAGCCTATGCCACACTGAGATAGAACTGTGAATATTTACCTGTGCCACATTTGACAGAACTGTGATTATTATGAATATTCGCCTATGCCAGACAGAGAGAACTGTGAATATTAGCCCATGTACACTGGGATAGAACTGTGAAGATTAGCCCGTGTCGCACTAAGATAATTGTGAATATTAACCCATGCCACACCGAGATAGAAATGTGAATATTAGCCTTTGCCAGACTGAGAAAGAACTGAATATTCACCTATGCCACACTGAGATAGAACTGTGAACATTAGACTGTGTCGCACGCAGAGATAACTGAATATTAGCCCATGCCACACTGAGATAGAACTGCGAAGACTAGCCTGCGTCGCACTCGGAGAGAACTGTGAATATTAGCCTATGCCACACTGAGGTAGAACTGTGAATATCGATTGAAAATCCATCATCAACACAAAAGGCTTTTAAATAAAATGTTTCATACCGTGAAACCTAGGCCTCTCTCCCACTATACAGGACTCTCAAATCTAGGTGTATCCCCATATCTGCCTATTATATTGTGAAACCTATTCTAATGTGAAACCTTGGCATCTCTCCCTCTATACAGGACTCCCAAATTAGGTGTGTCCCCCATACCCAAATTGTACTGTGAAACCGAGTCCTCTCTCCCACTATACAGGACTCAATTCTAGGCATGTCCCCATGTACCCAAATTATGTCTGAAACCTAGGCCATTCTCCAACCACACATGGTTCTCAAATCTAGGTGTATCTACCTCATCTGCCTATTATACTGTGAAACTTACTGTATTGTGAAATCTAGGTCTCTCTCCCACAATAAAGGACCCTCAAATCTAGTTGTCTCTCCCATACCCAATTGTATGGTGAACCCTAGGCCTCTCGCATACTATACAGGGTTCTCAAAACTAGGTGCAGCCACCTAATCCGCCTATTATATTGGGTAACCTATTGGATTTTGAAATCGAGGCCTCACTCCCACTATACAGGACTCTGAATTCTAGGTGTCTTCCCCTGTAGCAAAATTGTATGGCGAAACCTAGGCCTCTCCTACGATACAGGGTTTGCAAATCTAGGTTTATCTACCTTGTCTGCCTATTATACTGGGTAACTGACTGTATTGTGAAACCTAGGCCATGTGCCTACTATGCTGTGAAAGCAACTATATTTGCAACCTAGGTATAGGATTGGTTTTGGAAGTAGGATGAAACGCGCAGTGCCTAGGGCAATAAGTTGTATAAAACATAGATTTTTTCCTTTTACAAGTCAAATTATAATCACAAATACAGTTCTGTTTTTTAGCATGAGAAAGGTTTAATCGTGAAGTGAACAGCCGGAGTATTTGAAACCTAGACCTCGCTCCCATTGTACACGTCCCTCAATCCTACTATATAGTGTTCCCAAATGTAGGTGTATTGTTAAGGATTTCAATCAGGCAATACACCCGGGTCTCAGCTTAGCATGCAATGCACAAATGAAATACTTTTTATTGTGTTTATAGGTTCAATATTCTGAGTGATATACCACTCATATCACACCCTTCTCAAAATACCCCCCTGGTCACAATGGACCAGGAATCAGGCTAGTGGGTAAAGGTAATATTTACAATGAAGAGTGTGCAAAAATCATTAAACTGATATAGATTCCTATGGGAGCAACACTGAAAAGATCCTAACAAACATAAGCTATAATATGGGCAACAATACACACTTTGAATCAGAATGGAAGTTTGGAAATACTTTGAATGGGAAAACACACGTGTAAAACTTTAGCAAAATTCCTAATTCCTGCCTAAATTTTGCTCCGCGATTTTTAAGAAAAACGGGTCAAAATCACTGTTAGGTAGGGATATAGCTAAAGGTCTTAGGTTTAAGTCAGGGTTGAAATTAAGTCTCTAGCTATAGAATTGAGGAAGCTACGCAAGTTTGAATGAGAGGCGTTTTTGGAAAATAAAGGCGTGAAAAATGAAAATGGAAATCAATTTTTACAATGACAATTATGCTCTAAAGTAGGGTATTCAGGCTGGTTATCAATTTGAAACACAGTAAGCTCCAGAGTGGTCCACGGAACCAACCCCAGCACCTCCGTCTCTGCCTCGGAGGACTCAGTCGTATTATCCGAGGGATTTGCTAAATAATGTATTCAGCCTTGCAGCGGTTACTGGCGCCCTTAAATTTGAGTGGAAGGATATTCAAAAATGTCAAAACTTACAATACTGGTGAGTGGCTTGCAAATTCAAAATACAGTTCACCCTCAGGCTGACCAGGGTCTGAAGTGGAAATAAAGAGAAGATTGCTGTAATATTAGAATTTGCTCCTTTATTTAAAAAATAATTTTGTTTTAATTAAATCACTTTAGTAGTCTGTGTTTTGTAGGATATTATCAGATTACTTTATTCTATATGTTTCCTCCTTATTGTATATTCTTCATTTGCAGAGCAGTCACTGAATTTCTTTATTGTGTTCAGTTGGTTTGTAAATGTAGTTTAAAGCCTTTGGTTTTTTATTTGGAAAACAGCCACTGAATTAATGTTTACATTCAGCTGGTTTGTAAATACTGTTAATAGACTTCGGTTTGATTGATTTCTTCCAAGGTTTGTGAGATTATTCAGTATCCTTTCATTTACAAAATAGTCACTGTGTCTTTGGTTAGCTTGATTAGGTTAGAGGCACCTCGACACGCGTTTCCCCGTATAGGTTTGTGGCGGTTCTTCAGGAGGTTCCTATGTATCGATTATAGTTTCTTGGTTAAGCATGAGGTTTTTGTTACTCCTTCTTTGGTTCAGAGGAGGTTTTAACATCCGATTCTTAAATCTCGATCAATCTGTTGTGGGCCAATTTTCTTATTGAGAACATTCTTTTGCCTATTATGGGCTGTTTTTCTCATTGAGAGCGTTTGTTTGCCTTTGGTGCAGGAGATTCCTGTGTGTTAATTTTTGGACTTGATTAATATATGATCTGTGTCCCCTTGAGCCCTTCCTTAAAGAACAAATTGAAGCATTGAACATTCCTGAAAAGACCTTCAAAAACGATTAAATTCTCGTTAAGATTATTGATCACCATATGGAAGCTACTAAATTCAAAAAACAACGGCAATTTCTAAGGGACAAAATGGACTATAAATTTAAGAGGGTATACACGTTCCATAAACCACCAGCAAAATTCAGCTCCAAACCAATCACAAGTTTACCCGGTCGTCCCAAGTCTCAACATACACCACAAACATCAGACACTGATTCTACTAGCGATGGAGACACTTCCCCATACATTTGAAAAAACTATGGATCAAACCATCAACTTAACCCCACCGTCAACATCTTTTTTAGAGGAATGCCAACAATACAAGAAAATGCGCATCTATCCAAGCTGGGCCAAGGTACCAACTACCCAACCAAATAAAGGAGGAGGTCCACTTTAATTTAAGATTTGGACGGTCAATGGTTCTGGTCATCCGGATCGGGTCTACAGACAGCAAGGCACTTCTGGCGGGATAGGTCAGCTGGGCGGTTCTGGTCAATTCGACTGGCACCTCAGGCTGGATTGGATTGGCCCTTCTGGTTAC
The DNA here is from genome assembly GCF_040938575.1 of Ambystoma mexicanum. NCBI lineage: Eukaryota > Metazoa > Chordata > Amphibia > Caudata > Ambystomatidae > Ambystoma > Ambystoma mexicanum. The sequence goes on along the minus strand of NC_090935.1, from coordinate 1,453,285,053 downwards.
TGGACACTGTAGATCAGTGGGATGGCGAGTTTCAACAGGCAAGCATGAATGGTAGCAAGCCAGACTAGATCAGAATTATGTCCCTTATGTTTTGGGATGGTTTCAGGATTTGGGCCTAGCTGAAGAAGAGTTCAGCAATGCTGAGGTCTTAGCTTGCAAAGAAATCTGGAATCAGGAAGATGGAGAATTCTGGAACAGAGCGTCACACGGAAATCAGGACGGAGCCAGGAAGCAGTGTGTCTGTCTTTTCTGAGGTTCCCTTATTTATCCTGCCAAATGACATCACTAAGTTTATGGGAGGGGCAGACTTACAACCCACAAGGCAATGATAGGTCAAAAGGCACAGTTCCCTCCGTGCTCTCTGCTGGTTGGTTGGCAGAAAGGGTTGTCATATTTTATGATGCGACTTGGGAAACTCCCACAGCTATTTGGAGCAAAAATTAACTTTCCCATAAATATTTATATACTTATGCCCTCTAATAAAATCGGACAAATACATTACATATTTTGTGGGTTACATTTACATCAACTCCCACGTCAGTGAGACCTGGTCTTGTTTTTCTATTGAATTTTGTCAATTTTACTCAAAGATTTGGCCTAACAATTCATAATTCGGTACATATATGTGCAATTACCCCTAGAACATGGTTACACAATATTAGGTTTGCAGCATTAATAGTTTTTGCACAATTGGTCTTTTTGCATAACTTTTGTTCCTCACGTGGTAAAAACGCCTACCAAGTTTTCAAATGTCTAACATGAGTTCATAGATATGTATTTTTCACTCGTTTACTTATTTTGGCTGCCAAGTTAAACATCCTGAAGTTCTTAGGCAAAGTAAGCAATTAAATCCAAAATCACAAGTCATTTTTTTTTATTCCTTCACAAGTGCAACTGGTCAGTCATTTGAAGTTCAATGAGAAGGCTACTCTCAGAAAATGGAACACCCTGCCCCTCCCCCTGTAGGGATGAGTGTTCAAGCCTGCCATTGTCTTTGCTTGAGCCACAGACGAAAGTCTGATGAGGTCCTTTGTTCCGAGTATGCGAAACCTCCCCTCCTCCTAAGCCTTTCTGCCAGCAGTGGAGTGTCGCTCTAAAGTGTCAACCTTTCCCAGACTGAGGACTGTCAAGCAGCATTGTAATTAACTCCAAACTGGGTTAATTTAAGTTTTACCTACATCTTTCATTAAAACATAAATTGAACACAGTTTCAGTGTATTTTGACATTAGCAATCCTTTGACATTTCTGAAAGAATTAAGCCTTTCAACAAAAACATGCTTTTAAAACAGGCGATTTTGCACTTTCTTCATGGAAAAACACATTACTGAGTTCTTTTAAATCCAATTTTCTTATGCAGTACATACACATTTAATTCAACATTATTTCTTTCCTTGAGTGCTGGGAGTGTTTGTAACCTGGATACATGTATCCAGCCTTTGTTTAAAACTTCTGTCTGCACAGCGGATTTTGTTACATGTTGCAATTTTAGCTGCATTTTTCCCAGTGGAACTGAAAACAAACGCTCCTGGACTGCCTTTTCCTTAGATACATTTCAGAACTGCTATCAGTCAATGAGGCCCGGTTCCTCTGGCCATACTGGATGTGGGCCCCTCGCGTCCCCGGCACACTCAGTGGTTACCCTCCCTCTTCCAGTTTTTCCAAACCCACAACCTTGTGTCAAGGTTGCGTTAAACTCCTCAGCACCTCACTACCAATCTTAAAACTAACAAATAGGTTTCTCTAGGACAACAATAGGAGTGCATATGTGTTCATTGTTTCTTGTCATACTGGATGATCCTGACATTTCAGTACCTTTTTACTCTCAATGATTCAATGGATCTAGCGCCAAAAACAGCACTTTTGAAGGTTGCAAAGCTAACATTTTAAAGGCATTTTCGGTTTTCAGCACAATTCTGCTGCTTTGCTCCATGTTGAAAGTTACAGAACCCACTGGCATGCTGCTGCAGTGATAACTCTGTTTTTCACCCCCCCCTCACTGTGTGTGGCAGGGTTTGCAGCTTTTTCCTGGTTGTGACCCAAACACAGTTTTGCAGATTTTGGAGCGCACAGGAGCCAGCGCATCCATTTTGGGCTGTCTCTTTTCCCATTTGTACAGCGATGCAGTGGGGCACATTGGAATGGGTCAAAATATCCCACAGTATCCACCTTACCTGCCTATTATACAGGGTAACCGACTGCATTGTGAAACCTATACCATATCTGCCCTCACCCATATCTGACCATATCACTCGCCCTCACTGCTCAGACTCTCGCACCAGAGAGACCACAAATAATGAGACCATTCCATCGGCACTGGACAAAGATCGCTGCAGCCGAACAACATCGAAGCCTACGGTACGTATACATCACACCGCGTTGGTGGACACATGCCGCAGGCACAACCAAGCATCGATGCACCATACAATGCAGCTATGGCTATGTTCATCCGGTCTAGCAGCGCATATAGCCGTCCACACTGAAACACCCGACGTACTGCAACACTTCTGCCACTAGCATACAGCGACTATCAACGAAAACAAATTCATTATAGCTGGCCACACATCGACTCAACAATAGCACTCTATCCCAAACCACCAACAGCGCCCACCCACGTGCCTGACCTAATTGGGCTGCTTAATCAAGCCTAGCCAGTCACCTAAGTCCTAGACCGCCAAAAATGCACACATGCATCTCCTAATCTAAAACTCTTAGAACCTCCAGCACACTGACTACGGTCACCGAGGGCGTTCCAACCACAAAGCGCATGGAGGCCATACAAATGGGGAAAGAGTGCTATATAAATCCAAATACAATGCAATACTTACAGAGCTGCAGATAAGACACAGTGCGATTAAACGATTTGCCCAGGATCACACAGTTCGGTCAAATGGTGAAAACTGTGTTAGACCAATAAAACATTTTTTTTAAAAAAAACATTATATATATTAAATTAATGGTGAAGCCCGGATATGACAATTTAAGCAACTGAATACATCTTCACAGGTTTAGGTGATATAAATATTTATTAAGGTTTTGCTTTGCATTTCATGTCCTTAAATATACTATTAATAGTAATGCCCTCCCCTCCAGCACTATCTGAAATGTCATCAGGCCTAGTACGATAGTTGCTTGTTTTGTTCCTCTCCCTCCTTTCTGCTCCCCTTCTCCCCTTCTTCTTGTCAATCTCCGGCTCTACCAGAAATGTCGTCAGGCCTAGTACAGTCGTCGCCTGTCTGTGCTTATTTCCTTCCCATTCACTCCCTCCCTCCCGATTTGTGTTTTAGCTCTTGCATTATCTGAAATGTCGCCAGGCCGAGTACGATAGTTAATTTCACATTCTTATTGTTCATGGCCTTTCACATTCTTATTGTTCATGGCCTGTAAGAATGTCACTGTATTTTTCCTTGTTCCCTCGCTTGCTTTGAAACACATTGTATATAGGCGCTATATAAATAAACTATCATATCAACACATTGTATATAGGCGCTATATAAATAAACTATCATATCAATGCCTTGGAAGCAAACCACATTACATAATAAACTAGCCTTTCATAGTAAACTATACACTATATAAATTGTCATAGAAATATGTTGAGCAATAGGAGTATGGCTTTAGTTGTATTCTCCCCATCCTGCATGCAAAGTCGCAACAGCATCATACAGATTATTGTGAGCCTAAGAAATCCCCCTTGGGCCATAGTCATGATTTCATAGATCATGCAGCTTTATGCACCCTTCTCACTTCTGATCACCCCCATTCACATTTCTTAACGGACAGAAGTCGCTGCCAATAGTCCCCCCCTCCCTCCCATCAGTGCCTAATGTCTCCAACTGTAATGCTCGAACTGTCACACAGACAGTAAAGGTGTCCTGCTGCCAGGACAGTGAGGGCTGTCTCTCCGGCATGCCTGCTACGCCACAGGTATGAACAGGAGGTTTTGGGGCGGGGGGAGCAGTTTTATACCGCCTCCTACATGAGCGGCAGAAAACATTTCACATAATGTTATAGATAATATGGTTCTCATTTGTGAGATTGGAATATCTCAAAAGTAAATATCGCAACGAGGGTGAGTAGAACTAAGCCTACTGAAGAATACAAGTAAGTAATATTTGTAAGCCTTAATTCTAAAAATCAGTGAGAATGTGCATAACATCTGGGTGGCGTTAACCTTATGCAAACACCCAAGGGTGCTTTATCATAGTAATAATAGGCACGAATAATAGTTATAATAGGCAGGAATAAAAAAAATCCACAACATTAGGAAATTATATAAAAGCAGTAGCACTGCGTACTAGGGGGTAAAAGTGCACCGGTAATTTAGAAACATATGGTAAAACAACGTCAATAACGTTAATCGAAACATGTGCAAAGTGCCCCGTATCTAAGGAAGTAACTCACCTATTCGGAACCCAGGTGTGGCTTTACTTGAAGGTCTGTGTTTGCATCTCAAAGATGAGCTTCAAGGCACCGCGGCCACTCCCTTCGTTAACAGGCCACCGCGGGGAGGAAACAGCCCGGAGTCACGCCTCTTATTGGCCGCGGATACTGCTCTGTGATTGTCGGTAACATCATCACTTGCAGCAACGCACCAGGCTGCTAGCTCGGTATCATGCTGCAAAAACAGATACCTCTTCTGGGCGCACGTTCAGAGGGTGCGACTGTCCCAATCTTCTCAGCACACTCGAAGGACTAACGCTGCTCACCAACACTTGCTCAGTGCGGACAGAAGACCGTGCTCTGGGCGGAAGCTACCTCCCTATATGCGCGTCTCAGACATTGTATTCCATTGACTCGTCGAGATCCACAGAAGCGTATGCACTTTTGAAAGGACAAAAAAAAAAAAGAGTAAAATCAAAATATCAAAACGACTATCCCTACACCGAGACAGCCGAGAGATGTGTACATCCATCCGCTTCCGTGTTATCTTTTTCACAACAGTCATAGATAGGGCCCGGGGTGGGAGGTCATTAGCTTGACTAGTATCCCTTATGTCCCGCATGCGCAATATAGAACAAGCCTGGGCCATCCTGCACAGCTGGATTCCCATCAGTTTTGTTTCTAGCAAGGACGCTTTAGTGTAGTTTTCTTCTCATGCCCAGACACACAACAATAAGAAATTAAAATTAGTTAATAACTGTCAGTGCTGTCGCACCTTACACACACTTGAATAACGGAGGCAACACCAGAGAGAACTGGATACGTCGTCTTTGTTTAACAAACGAATATTAACTAACTTGCTTCCCCTTAACTCCTCCCCTTCCTTCTCATGTCCTCGCTTCCCACCTGGAATCTGTCTCGACCTTAAAGGCGCAGAGACCACCAAAAATCACCCCGGGCAAAATGTTCTGACAATGGGATCAACACTCTTCCACCAGGCGGCCTTGTCTCTGAGTCACGTGCTGGGGCCTTGGTGAAATCCTCTCACAGTGTACTGCGTGCTCTTGAGGGTCCATCGCATCTTGCATCGCGCGTCAAACCTCCATCGGTGGGACCCCGTCTCATTCCGTGGCTCTCGGGGTTCAGGATCTGGTTCCAGTCGGGGTAGCTCAGGTTCCTCTCATGATCTCACGTTCAGCATCCGGGGCTGTCACCATGGTCCCTTTAATGGCAACCACGTTCGTGGGTTCTGAGAGTATCTCGCAACTGTTTTCCTGGCTTTTCGTACAAGAACTTTGTCTCCGATTTGAAAATCCTTCCGTACTGCCCTCCTTCTTGCGTCTGTGTCTGCCTTGGCTCGCTGTTTTCCCTCAGTGTCCCTCTTTACAATCTCTGTATCTTCCTCCTCTGGCCCGCTGCCATTTCTTACAATGTGCATACAAATTTGATAGGGCATCGTGAGCTCAGCAAGTGTCTTATTGATAGCTTCATGGGGCGTGTTGCGGTAGTCGCTTAATAGTCTGCAAAGGGGTTGGTGGGGGTTGGTGCCTTCTATGCAAGCTCTTTGGATTGTCTTTTTGATGGCCGCCATGAACCGTTCAGCCATTCCGTTTGCTTGTGGCCATCTGGGGGTGATTCTTTGCTGTGTGAAGCCCATATGCTTCGCAAACGCCGCGAACTCATGGTTGTTGAATGGGGGTCCATTGTCGGATTTGATGTATCGTGGGATGCCCCATTCGCTGAATACCTCGTCACATATTGCGGCCACTTGAGGGTACTCTGTTGTTGTCGTGCTCTTAACGATAGGGAATCTGGAATACTCATCAATGAATAGTAGGAGGCATTCACCAGATTCCACCGGACCGTAGAAATCAACTGCTACTCTGTCCCATGGGCAGTCGGTATGTGCCTTGGTTGTAGTGGGATGGGAGCTTCTGCTCGCGCCGTGCATTGGCACGGCAGGTAAGTCTTGACCCAGCAGTTTACGAGTGAGTCCAGGAACGGAAACCATAGGTAACACCTCAGCTGCCTTTTCGTGTTGTTGGATCCCTGGGGTCCTTCATGTGCCGTTCTGATGACCTCAGGCCTGAGTGTTGCGGGAATGATTAGTCGGCACCCTCTTAGTAGAATGGAGTGGTCTTTGACCGCTAACTCGGTGTGCACTCTCGCTAATCTCTCAATTTCATCTTTGGGTTTCGGTGAGAGAGGCATAGTGGGGAATGTATCGTGCACAATATCCGGCCATCCCGAGGAATGATCGCACATCTGCTGCCTCTGCCGGTTCCTGCAGGTTGGTGATTATGCTTACTTTGGTCCGGTGTCATGCCCTTGTCGGAGTACATATGTCCAAAAATGTGTAGTTTGCTCTTGCTGAACCTCACTTGTCCAAGTTGAGCATCAGGCCAGCCTCTTGCAGTGCTGCATATGTCACCAGCAGTGCTGTGTCGTGTTCCTCCTGTGACGTGCCGAACACAAGGATGTCGTCGCTGTAGTTTAGTGCACCCCTGATTGGTCTAATTATTTGTCTTATGGCTTCCTGGAAGATTTCATTCAGCAGCATATGAGATGTCAAAGTTTAGGCGTTTGCACCGAAACAACCCTTCGTAAGTGGCAAATGTGGTGATGCTCCTCGAGACTGGGTGCAGCTCGTGGTACCCTTGAATGAGATAAAGTTTCGAAAACAATGTTGATTTGTTTAGCAGTACTATCATGTCCTCAATGCGTGGGCCAGGGTGACGCTCCCTTTGTATGGTGGTGCTGGCCATCCTCATGTCTACACAGAAGCGCAGGTGTCCTCCTTCCTTTGGTACAATCACTAGTGGGGATACCCACAGAGAGGGAACCGTTTCTGGCTCAATGATGCCGTTGTTGAGTAGCTGGTTGAGTTCTTTTGAGATGGCTTCTTGCAGGTGGAAACCTACTCTCCCGAGGTGTTGAGGAATTGGTCTGACCGATTCGTCAATATGTAGTCTGACTGGTGCTCCCTTGAATCTTCCTATCCCGTTGCATATGAGTGGGAACTTTGCTAGGATCGTCTCTTTGGTGATGAAATGCTGTCTTTTCTGGGTGGCATTGATTGTATAGGCTTGATCTCCATTGCTTCCAGCAAACGTGGATGAGTGGATCACTTTGCCCTCTCAGAGGTAAATATCAATGAGGCCCAGACAGCAAGCTGCGTGGTAACTGAGGAGGCAGTGACCTTTTGTGGGGCTTCGGATGACATGAGTGGCGGTGTCTAGCGTTCGTACATTGAGCATCAGTCGTCTCTTGAATCGCCCGATGGAGTGTAGGGGCGATGTTCCCCATTGAAAGATCCTCGGGTTGGTGGTTTCGAGCTCGGGTCTCTCGGGCATCTGCAGGAATTCTTGTTCCGCCATTATGTTGACTGTCGCCCCTGAGTCATCTAGAACATGGAACTGTTTGTTTCCCAGGTTGACTGCTATCCTGGGCGCTTCCTTCACTTCCTGATCATCCTTGATGAGATTGACACATTAATCTAGGCAGTTCTGGTCATAGTCTCCTCCCCCGCGATATTGAGTGGTCCGTTGGTATTCTCCGTAGTCTAGATGTGTAATGGGGGGCTCGTCATATTCGTCCCAGAACTTGGAGTATTGGTTATATTGATCGTAGTCCTGGTCATAGTCTTGCAGGTGGGCTTCCTATATCAATGTTGTCAATGGTAGTAGAGCCTGTTGTGGTAGGCATGGGGATGGGGGGTGGTCACCCGTATTGTCTGTTTTGTGGTTGTGGAGTCATTCTTGAAGTGGGGAAGGGTCTCCCTTCACTGCAGACCGACTGAAAGTGGCCTTCTCTGCTGCAGTTGGAGCATCTTTGCGATAGAGCAGGGCACGTTCCTGAGTGTGGGAAGTTCATTCCGCACCAATAGCAATGTCTTTGTCCTGAGGCCTATTTGGTTGGGCGCTCTGTTCGGGAAGGGGCCCTCTGTCCATGGGTCGTTGGGGTGGTGACTGGATGGCAGAAATAGATTCTTCCTTCTCCTGTTTCACAGTGGGGCCTCCTGTCATGGAGGCTGCTTGCACGTCAACCGCCATCTTGCTTACTTCGTCGATGGAGAGTGGTTTCTTCAGCAACTGCTTCCTGAGGGCAGGTGATAAGCAACCTTCTATCACATGCAGTCTAATTGCTTCATCGGCATAGAAAGCGTGGAACTGACAATGAGTGCTCTTTACCCGAAGGTGGGTGATGAATTCGTCAATGGTTTCCTCTGTTCTTGTCATGGCCACATGCCCCAGAACACAAAAACCACACCATCAAGTGATGGGGCAATGGGTCACTTGACTCACTTATGTCCATTTGGGACCCATAAACACAGGGGCCCTGGCTGGACTCAGTCCTGGCACAGTTGGCGCCAGGCTCATATAGAGATGTGAGCAGGAACACTTTATTTGAGTGCAGGAGTGCTTTTATTTACAAGAACTTTCAAGGAGCTGAAAGCCTTTAAGACAGAGAACATCCTCATGTGCTGACTCATCGGGTGTGGCAGGCAGACTGAACCTGGTGGGCGTGGCTTCAGAAGCTCATCTATATAAGCGGCTCCATATTTCAAAAAAGGTAGCAGGTGCTCCTCTCCAGAATTAACATGGCATGATAACCTGTTCTGAGATGAGTTTGCAGCACACGCTTTTTGCTCACTGTACTTTTCACAGATGGGAAATATCCATTTGCATATCAGTCTTTGTCCCGCCCACATGGGCAGTCCAGCACCGAAATGCTATGGCAATTCCTCTCTGAACAAAAGTACCAACAGCAACCCCATACACGTGTTTCAGCCTTGTTGGGACTCATCAGTGAGGTGAAGCGGTGCCTCTCTGAGCACAGTGAGCAGGGAGTCTACGTCTGGTTGCCCCCAGGTAACTTAAGATAACCAACCCCAAGTTCCTTGCAAATATTTCAAAAAAGGTAGCAGGCGCTCTTCTCCAGAAAGAACATGGCATGATAACCTGTTACTTACCTTTGAAACCAGGCGTTCTCCTGAATACTCACCTCCAGGAACCCAGTGCTTCATCGCTTCATCTGCAGACTCATCTCCTGACATCCAGTGATCTTGATCCCGATGCTACAGCACCACACTCCGCACCTGCGAACTCGGACCCTGTGAAGAAGAAGAAAGACAAGGTTAGAACATCCGTCCTAGGGCCACGCCGCATTTGAACCCCGCGCGCCCCCTCGTTAACAATTTACCAGCTACTGTACCCCTGCAGCTTTGTTTCTCATTCCCTCCGGCTGCCGCCTTGAGCTCCGCAGCTTCTGCTGGGCCGGCAATATCACCTGCAAGGGAAGAAAGCAAAAAAGCAAACATCAAAAGTGGAACAGGCAGCAACAAAAGACAACAAACTTTACAATACAACAAAAAGAGATGAGGAAAGACAAAGGCAAACAGGAGCCCTTAACTGAGGTATAGTGGCTTAGTCGCAGCAGGACTGGACTACCACGTGCAAGGGACTAGTGAAGGAACTTGGCCCAGATCATACAAGCGCCCCTGCCAGAAGCAGCAGGACGAAGTGCTCGCCAAAACTAATCAACAGGTGAGCTTTCCAGGGACAGCGCATCCCACGGGTACCACGGTTTGGGAGAAGGGGTCTGGAAGGGGATCAGGCGCACAAGCTGGCATACTCATGCCCCCTATTCTACACACAGGAGCAGTCCAGAGCAGCATCACCTATTACCACTAGTCACCACATAAGCGCAGTGGGCGAAGTCTGACCCGAGCGACCTCGCCCCCGGGAGGGCTGCAACCGTGCCCCAACACCTCCGCAGAGACCAGGTGAGCGTAACAGTTCTCTGCATGCTTTGGTTGAATATATATCTTTCGTACTCCCTGCTGGGTTCAAAAACTCCTTTTCTATTGAGGGAGGCAATCAGTGTGGGGAAATTAGCTTGGTCTGCAGGGGGAATGGTCTTGATAATAGTTTTTGTTCTCTCACTACCCACAAGATTGATGAACATGTCATGTAAATTGGGGGATTTCTCTTATCCGACCGCCTTTACGAAGTGGTTAAAGTCTTCTACCCATTCGATCCACCTGGGGCCCTTGTCGGCTTGGGGGGGGTCATGGTGAATGCGAGTGGCTTGCGCAGCAGGCCTGCTTTGGACGTCGGGGTGGGAGGTGGTCTTCCTGGGCCACTCATGTTGGCAGGGTGTGGGTTAGTGGCTTGGGCCGCCCTCAGGGGCTCGTCTTGTGGGTCTGCGTTGTTGGCGGCGCCTTTGCCGACCGCTGTCTTTGGCGGTATCGGGGGGTCTCGGTGCCGCCTTGTGTGCCGCTGTGTAGCAAAAGTGGGGGCCTTGGGCTTTTGTTGAGGTGGAGGGGCGTGCTGTCCCTTTGCCTTGCGTCTCTCACTTGCTCTTCTTTTGGGTGTGATACCTTCTGTTTCTGTCTTGATGTGCCATATTGTAAAAGAACTTGGCTCTTAATATTGCGTAAAAACATATATTTTTGTTTTCTTGTGGGCTCCAGTGAGCTGGCCCTAGGATGAAGGCAGTCTGACTGGCGTGGGAGGACTTGGCGGCATCGCCATCAGTGTTTTTTTTGTCTTACTTTTTTTTTATAGGAGGAGGGGCTGTTCGCACTTCTTAGCCTGTGCTGCCCTAGATGTGGTGTCTTCTGCAGCCACGTGGTTCTGGGCGCTGGGCCGCTGGCGGACTGCTGCGCGGCTATGTGCTAGAACACCACGTCTCTGTGAATTCCAACTGGAGGTCCGGCCCTCGTCCGTGCTGCGGGGCCCGGCATTGGGTGTGTTGACAAATGTAGGCGAGAGTGCCTCTGGAAGAGTGGCGTAAGAGGCTGACCAGCCCCCGTAGGGGCCGCTAGAGGGCAGCCTACATAGCGGGCTGTCCCCTCTGGCCACCCCCTTCCGGGGGTTGGTGTAGCCTCTACTCTTCCTCCCCGTCTTGGGCGGCGATGGCGCCCCGGGGTGACTGGCTTCCGATCTATTTGCCCGGGGACGCTTATAAGGGCGGGAGCTGCAGGTGCTCAGTCTCTTTGAGCAAGCAGCTCCCGCCGTCAGTTGATCACCCACCCACCCACACCAGTTTTTTAGAGTGAAGGACTGAGTGCAAAAGGAGAATTGGTCTGAGGACTCGTGAGTTTAGCATGAATCTGTGCGGGGCCTTTTTTATGTACATATAAAAGAAGTTGTAGAATCAGGGTGAGGTGTTCGCATCACCGACAATAATAGTACATGTAGAAGATGAAAGTGATGACGTGTGTATAAAATAATTGTATTGTGTTGTGTGATGTGTTGCTCATTTTCTTCCTTTTGTTGCAGGCGGAGTATCGGGGCGGTCCTAGCCAGTGAGGGACTTCACGCTGCAGGTTCGGCGGCAGCGGCTCGGGATTGGCCGGGCTCGAGCCGATCCCTTGACGGGCACTGACTTCTCTTCCTTAGGGCTCTAGGCCAACAACCTCCTGGTCAGTGCCCATGAGTGTCCTGCTGGTAGTAACCAGTGTTGGCTGGTAGTAACCAGAAGTTTGTCAGTTTTTGCTGGTGGCAAGTAGGATGACATGGTTCACCTGTAACCTGACTGTAATTATTATGTGGCTGGGACCCTCCCAAGTTATTGTCTTGCTCCTAATAAACTGCGACCATGTACTTTCAAAATCTTACAAAGTTGTCTGTGTCTACTTATTCTGGTGTCTGTTACACTGATCAAAGGAGGTGGGGGTGTCCAATGGGGATCTCCCCGCTATGGGTCCTGTATGCGGGATCGCCTTTGGAGGGAGAGAGTATGCCGCAGGACTGCCGGCGTTCAGGCGGGGGAGGCGGGATCGCCTCGCAGGAGCTGAGGAGGTGCAGTGGGATCACTGGCCACTGTTAGGACTCTGGTATGCGAAGGAACGACCTTCGTTGCCAGTTGTCGCACCTTACACACACTTGAATAACGGACGCAACACCGGAGAGGACTGGATACATCATCTTTATTTAACAAACAAATACTAACTAACTTGCTTCCCCTTAACTCCTACCCTTCTCATGTCCTAGATTCCCTTTTGGAAGCTGTCTCGGCCTTAAAGGCGCAACGACCACCAACAAGTGCTAGTTTCAAATGTGGTGAGTGATGCGATTGCCACGTTTGCTGAGGTAAAATGGAGCAGGACATTTCGCCACCACCAGTTTGGTGTGGGCCGATTTGGCGTGGACGTTTGGCTGCAAGACCCGTTTTGGCACGTCCAGTTTGGCGTGACCAGTTAGGTGCGACAATGTCACTATTTTAATAAAATAAAAAAATAATGCATTGTTGCCATCTTGAACCCGGGCCAGCTGGACTCCAAGACCGAAAAATATAACCACAAGGCCACAGAGATCTTATTATGTGCAAAAGCACAAGATATATATATCAACCCAGGTCATATTTCAGAAAATGAAAAGCAAAGCATCCAGAATGATTTGGGTTAATATATGTAACTTGTGTACATAATAAGCAATACAATCTGTATGGCCTTGTGGTTAACTCTCCTGTCTCTCAGTCATGGGGTCGCGACCGACCAATTCTGATTTAAAAAAAAAAATGAAATAGTGATATTGTCCCACACAAACATGCTGGCGCCAAAAGATCTCTGCGCCGAACTGGGTGCGCCAAAATGGGTCTTGTGTGCAAACATCCATGCCGAAATTGGATGTACCGTAAATAAGAAAGTAAAATTAGGTAATAACTGTCAGTGCTAGTTTCAGATATAGTGAATGATGTGATTGCCACTTTTGCTCAGTGAAAAAATCAGACATGAATAATGCTCCGCCACCCTAGATGGTCAGATAGCACAGCGAGTAGAGTGCTTGCTTTGACATCCGTGCAGAGCCTGCTGACACAGGTTCGAATCCCGGCAGGGCCAAACTCAGCCTTTCATCCTTCCGAGGTCCATAAATGAGTACCACACACCGTGGGAAATAAGCAGCGCTCAGATACCTGAGGGTTCGTAGCGCAATGTTAATGTTAAAGGACATTTGTACCGCGCACTATCACCACCGGAGTGGTCCCCCGGTGCTCTGGCGGCTCTGAAAGAGGAGGGGAGGTTGAATTAGTGGGAGGGAGCAGGAAAAGTGCAAGAGAGCAGTGATGTGCTGTTGGCGGCTTCAGCCCGGTGGGTCCGTTAGCTGGGCCTGGGGTGTTTGCGGCCTGTAGTCGTCATGTACTGTTGTGCAAGACTATGTGTGTTTTAGTTTTGTTGTTGCAATGTAGTGAAGTTTGTGTGGTTTGTTGTGCTGTAGGTTTTGGTTGTGTTTGGTTTGGAGTTTGAGAGGTGTATGCAGAAAGGGAGGTTGTTAGTAGGGTTGGTTAGTTTGCGTCTCTATCCTGAATTGAGGCGCTCGGCTTGCGTAGTCTCCCCTGATGTGGCTCTGTCATGATCTGGGGCCGACTTGTAGACAGGGTTCCTTACTCCTCTGGCCCCCACCTCTAACATGCTCTCTCATAGCTCCCCTTATCCTCCTTCCTAATCCTGTGGCCAGTGCACCTGCCTATGTCAGCCTCTCAGGTAGTGTGGTGGGAGCCAATATCTGACAATTCCAAGCTACTGTGGTACCTGGCGGTAACTAAGGGGACGGGCGAAAGTGTTGGTGGGATTGTCTGGGATAGTTGACTCAGTCTCAGTGCGTGCCATCTGTGTTCCCTTCTATCTGGTGTCACCCGTCCAGGTGCCATGGGAGCTACCCTCTCAGGTCGGGGATGGTCCGTGTCCTTTTCGGTTTAGTTGTCCTTTTTCCGGTTTTGGTTTCCAGATTTAGTCTGTGGTATTGAAGAGCCAGGTTTTTAGTGATTTCCTGAATTTTAGGTGATCTTCAGTGTTTCTTATTTCTTTTGGGATGTTGTTCCAGGTTTTTGCGGTTAAGTGGTAGAAGGACAAACAAAGAAAACAAACCTATCAAGTGGTTCCACCCATTATAACACCCATATCCCACCTAATGAAAAGCAATGCTAATTTGGTTTATTCAGTTCAAAGAATTTCACATTATTTTCGAAAGCAAGTGGTAGACAGAATGATCAGATCACTTATCGGTAATCTTCATTACTCCTAGTACTACTCTTTCTCTTCCCCGTACTTATGAGGTAACCTTAGCTCTCCTCAGGAACTCTTCACTTTTTACTTTCCTTTCCCTGGCTCACCTGCTCCCTTTGAGTTATATAGTGCCCCTGGCCCGAAATTTATCAGTTACTTGACACTGCCAAAGGAGGCCCATTCTCATATTACCAGTCTGGAGGTAGAGGTGGAACGTGTGTACTGGGACGAGGAAGAGCAGAACCAGGAGTAATGAAGATTACCAGTCAGCAATCTAATCATTAGCTCCATGTCCCTATTCCTCGTCCCAGTACTTAAGCGGTATACCAACTCTAGGCAATGAATGGGCCAAGAACAGAAAATACCAGACAAGCAGGGACGTCATTTCACCAAAATGCAAGGGGTAGCGGAAGAGACATCACATAACCCTTGACCTCTGATGACATCACAGGTAATGATCAAGTAAAGGCTCATGGTTATGCTTGAACCAACAAAGCGCTCTCATTATTCCCTATCAACAAGTTGAATCAAAATGTGTGCATTAGATCCAGTCCTTACAATACAATGATTCAAGTCATTAAATCATCGGCCTCATTACGAGTCCGGCGGTAACCGTGCCTGAAATTTCGGCAGGTTACCGCCGGACTTGTATTACCATTCCGCCTCCGTGATTCCCAGAATTACCAGGGCATTATGATCCCGGTGACCCGGGAATTCCAGAGGCGGACTTTGGTAAATCCCCATTCCCATTGAGTCCTATAGGACTCAATGGGAATGGGGAAGTGGAAACCCCGGCACTATCTTGTGATGGTGCCGGTGTTTCCACGTCCGCCTGCAGGCGGGTGGTGTTAAACCCGCCAGGTCAGACCTGGCAGGAATGACACCTCCCGCCTGCAGTACTCGAGATCACCTGGTATGGAAACAACGGTGGCGGCGGGTCTACCGCCACCGTTATTTCCACACCGGGTGACTCGTAATGAGGCCCATCATCTCTATATCCATATTTACTGACCCCGTATTTTATTTTTTTATTTTTTCATAAAGGACAGTGTAGATCTGCAAGTGCCCTAAAGCCAATGCATTTCGGATAGAGCAGTTGCTTAACTGGTGGCTATTATGGTAACTTTTTTTTATCTTTTTCAGTTATGCACAACTTTTTAACTAATTGCAGGTAAAGGGTTTAGTTACTTACATACCCAAGAAGATGAAATGGCTTGAATTTGAATATGAAACTGATGATCTTGTGTCTCCTTTTTCTTGTGTTTTTTCTGTGTGTTTCATGTTCTGTGTTGTTTTCATGTATCATTTATGGTGCATGTGGTTGTTTATGTTGTTATTTATATGCATTGTAGACAGTGTTTAGCCCTGAAGATGGACTGAGCTGTCGAAATGCATTGGCTTTAGGGCACTTGTGGATATACACTTCCTTTTATGAAGAAATAAAAAAAACAGGGTCACTAAATATGGATATAGAGATGATGATTTAAGGACTTGAATCATAGTATTGTTAAGACTGGATCTAATGCACACATTTTGATTCAACATTCTAATGGGGAATAATGAGAGAGCTTGGTTGGTTCAGGGGCAAACTTGAACCTTTATTTGTATATTTGACATCCTTGTGGCAAGGTTTTTTTCACTGAAGTGCTCTGAAGAATTACACTCAGTATTGTATTGATCACTTAAGTAAAGAGACGGTAAAAGCAAATGAACAAAGTGGTGCCCACCCTTTACCAATTTTTATCACAGGAAGTGATGCCATTTGATCCTGACCCCAAGAGATATCACAGGAAGTGATGGCACATGACCTTTCACCCCTTGACAAAACAGGAAGTGGCATCAGTACACTTAAGAAAAAAAGTTTTCGATATAACTGTAATATAATATACATTTCATACAAGAATGGATCACTATATGTAGTGTTACTATCAGTCTGTATAGGCCCATTTAACCAAATTACTGTGAATGTAAGCAGACGTTCAAGGCCAAATGATGCCATGCAATGGAAAGAAAATACATGTGCCTGTTGCATGAAATGAAAGAAGGTCTGTCAGCAAATTCAACCCTTGGAAACTGACCCAGAACAAAAGGTGATCCCAACCAAGGGATGCATGTAGTGCTTAATTCGTAAAAAATAAGTGGCTGGGCCCAAATATTTTCAAGCATGCCTGCAACGCAGTGGCCGACAGCTCCTCGCCACTGTTGCCACCACCCGTGACCGCACACCACAGTGTCAACATATTTGGGATTAAAGTTGCAACTCGCACTGGCTCATTTTATTTATTTATTCATTGATTGGTTTTCACCGCGCCAAAGCCCACAGGCATCAGGGCGCAACATGGAACACAAGACGAACAAGACAAAAACTATTAAGGAAGTCTATCCTAATCGTCAACATTTTTTTTCAAGCTTTGACTGGATTGTGGGTTCATTTAAATAAATGGGTCTTCAGCTTTTTTCGGAAGCTTTGGTAGTTCCTTTCTCGTCTTAACTCCACAGGGAGTTTGTTCCATATCAGGGCTACTGTGACTGGGAAAGCTCTGCTCATGCCCTGTGAGCATTTGAACGGGGTGCTTTTAATCTGGTTCTTCCCTTCTGACCTTAGGGATCTTGTAGGTGTGTACAAGGTGATCCTTTCTTTAAGATAACGTGGAGCCTGTCCAAATAGGCACCTGTGTGCCAAGGTCAATGTCTTGAAAATGATTCTTTCTTCAACTGCCAGCCAGTGAAGATCAATTTGGTCGTTGGTAAGATGTTCTCTCCATGGCCTTTTTTATTATTCTGACCAAATTGTTTAGAATTGTTTGGCACTTGGCCATGCAGCTTTTACTTGCACCAAGCATCAAAGCATTTCCTTAGTCCAGCCGTGATAAAATAATGGCTCTTGCAATGGTTGCTGTGTTCTCTTCGCTTAAATACGGTCTAATGGACCAAAGTAGGAGATTGTAGTATTGGCAGTTCTTTTGCAGGTGCATTACCTGAGCCACAGCACCTAGTGATGCTTCCAGGGTCATGCCTAGGGTTTTTACTTCATCTCTAACTGGAATGGCCGAATCCTTGATGTTAAAAGACTTATAATTGGGGCTGAGTTTATGCATTATTATTATTATTATTATTATTATTATTATTATTATTATTATAGAGCCAAAGATCATAAGCTCAGTCTTCTTTTCATTTAGGCACATCCAGTTCGTCAGCATTTATGCCTCAATGATGTTATAAATGTCTCCTAACCATGCGCAGTCATTGCTGTAACTCCCGCTAAGTTCAACCACCACCTGGGTGTCATCAGCGTAGTTGGTGAAAAATGCTCCGATACTCTCCAGCACAATACAAAGACATATCAGGTATGGCTTGAACAATAGCGGGGAGAGACAAGTGCCTTGAGGGACGCCACATTCAAGGGGCAATTCCACTGAGAATTTATCTCCCCAATGGATTTTGGATTTTCTCCCAGAGATGAAGGAAGTCAGCCGTTTAATGGCAACTGGGGAGCAGTTAGCCACTTTATCAAGGACCCACTGGAGCTGCTTGTGGTCCAGCAAATCAAATGCGGCACTTATGTCAAGCAGTACAAATAGGCCTGTTTTACCTTCATCCTCAATGTTTAACATGTGAGTCTGCAGGTTTATCATGGCTGTTTCAGTACTATAAGCTGATTTAAAACCAGATTGTTGTTTGTGTAAAATATCATTCTTTTCTACAAATCTTTGTAACTGGGCTGTCACAATCTTGTCCATGATTTTAAGGAGAAAATTGCAGTTTGTTATTGGCCGCAAGATGCTGCGTTCCTTGGGATCTAGTCCTAATTTTTTTAACAGTGGGGTCACAGTGACGGTCTTGATATTCTCTGGGATTATACCTTCTTTAAAAGATGCATTCACCACCTTTGTTAGTAGAGGTGAGAACATTCCTTTATTATCTAAGATGATCTTTGGGGAAAGAATGTTCTCCGCACAGGCTGACGGTTTCATGGAATTCAGTATTTTCAACGTCTCTACCGAGCTTATTGGTTGAAATTCAAATGTATCCATATTCTCTAGAATCTCCGTCAGAGTAACTGATTTGGGCTGGAATGGTTGTGCCGTTTGTGCACTTCGGATGCTGTCTCTTATTTTGTTGGCAAAGAAATCTTGCACTCTGTTACAGTCTTCCTGAGACGGGGCAATAGGTGTGGATAATGCTTTAGGTTTCTCAATTGATTTCAATATTTGCAAGTTTGCTAAATGAGTTGGAGGCCTGGCGAATTTCGTCATTAAAAAAGTTCTTTTTGCCTTGGTGATGCTGTCTTTATATTGTTTCTCTAGTTCTTTCCAATTGTTCTTATTTTGTTCTGTTGGGGATTTCTGCCAGATAGCCTCCCTCCTCCTTTTTTCCTTTTTCGGTTTCTCAAGTTCGGGGTTAAACCATTTTTGATGGTTTTTGTTTGCTCTAACCAACTTGTTCTTTAGGGGCGCTTCTTGCTCCAGTATGTTTTGTGTATGTGTGTTGTATTTGATGATAATCTTGTCACATGTGTCGTCTATTGGGCTTTCTTCTAGAATTGTTTTAAGTCAAATTTCTAGGTTGTCAGAGGTAATGTTCTTGTAATTTCTGTTCAAGATTCTTACATGTGCATTGTCTTTGTGAGCCATGGAAATAAACAAATACTTTAAGAAAATGAGCAGTAGGGCATGTTGTACCATGAACTTTTCTTTTTTTTAATGTATTTAGTTCATTTTGAACCTTTACAAATTAATTCTTAATTACAATAAAAATTCATAAAAATATGGTTAACTCTTAAACATTTCCACATATAACTTTCTCTTAAAATTGTTCCTAATTTCCATTTGAATTACATGTCACAAATATTTTACAATTAATCCTTTTCTTAAATATAATATTCCAATTTCGATTTAAATCACATTGCAATATTACATTTCAATTTAAATTACATTGCACCATAGCTATACTACTTCAAGTACTAATCGTTCTTTCAACACTTTAAGAATTTTAATTAGCTTAATGATTAAATTAGTACTATTTCCCCACATACATTTGTTCCATAATACCATCCTGGAAAGTTCTGATCCTGAATACTAGTGACTTCCAAACTCCTTAATTCTTAAAGACTTGAAGAAAGTACAATACATTACCAAGTGTTTCAATGATTCAACCATACTGGGAATGCAGCAAAACCGACATTCACTACTTTGTATTCCAAATTTTTCCTTATATGTCATCCAATTTGATACTCGATCATAAGTCAAACATTGATTTAATTTAAAGCGCATATATAAACCCCTTGCAGCAAAACCCGGAAATTGGAGAATATATCTAGGTACTTCTCCCAGTTTCCTTCTATATTGTGCATCTTCTTTATAGGATTCATGTTGTCCAATTCGATCCGACTGTAAGCACCAACTCAAGCGTTGGAATTTCTCCTTATTGGATGGAAGACCAATTATTAGATCTTCCTTAGAGATAATAGAAAGATCTAATATTTCATCCATTTTTTTTACAAATTTAGTTAGAGCAGAGGACGATTTATAGACCATAATCTTATTTAGATCTTCATAAAGTGAATTTTTTGGAGGACACAACATCTTGATGTAATTATTCAAAAGCCTCCAATTTTGTTTAGCTGAAAGGGGTAAAAGGCCAAGTTTGTGGCGAATTATATCGTTGGGAATGGAGTTCGCTAATCCTAACACCTTTTTCCATAACATTCCTTGCGCCATATCCAGCAAATCATCTATCTCTACAGTGCATATGTCAAATATATAAATAATACTTGGCTCAATTTTTAACAAGTACAATTGGATAATTGGTACAATTGAGTCGATACAATACTTTCGATAAATGATAGACATCTGGGAAGTCAAAGGCTTAAGTTTTTCACATAGTTGTTCTTTCCACCATTTTTTAAAATTCTGATCAGATAACATATTTCCAAGGTATCTCAATCCCTTGGCCACCTCGAGTTCAACCAAGCCTATTAACCAGTTGAATTTCTTAATTTTCCTGTTCCCATTCGCAAAAATCATTATCTGAGATATAGCTTGGTTAATCGTTAAATTATGGGCTTCAGAAAATAAGAAAAAGGCATTTAATTTGTTCTGTAAACCTGACGGTGTTTTGTCAAATAGCAGCAGATCGTCCGCAAAACTAATATAATTAAGTTTGAGAAGAGCTAGACACGCAGGATATATTGTTGTGTCCTTCCATATATAATCTATATCCATAAGGTATAGATTAAATAGGACTGCTGCTAGAGAACAGCCCTGTTTGAGCCCAATCTCTGTTTCAATAGGAACCGTTAGTGTTCCAATTCTATTAAGGCAAACCCTATAATTGGTCTTTGAGTGTAGTAATGCAATCAGGGCTATGAGATGTACTGGGATACCTACATAAATCATCTTATTCGACAGGATTCCTCTTATTACAGTGTCAAACGCTGCACCTAAGTCAAGGGCAGCCATATATATAGCCCCTTTATCCTCTTGTTTCATCTGACACTGTAATAGAGATACAATTGTAGCATTCAACAGGCAGCCCATCAACTTTCTAAACCCTATTTGATATTTCGAGAGAGTATTATTGTTATACAAAAAAGATGCAATTCCTTCAAGATTAGTTGTGAAAAAACTTTAGAAGAGGCATCGGTCAGAGCAATTGGTCTAAAATGTTCAGGATCATTCACATTTCCTTTTTTATAGATAGTGACAATAATTGCGGAGCACCAAGAACTTGGGATTCTTTTAGACAGAAATATTGCATCAAATTTTACTTTTAAAATCCTTGCCCAGAAATCTGGGTCCATTTCTATTGCACATGAAGGGATCCCATCGGGACCTGAGGCTTTTGAGCCCTTTAGTTTCGCAATTGCATCAACTATGTCCTCAGTAGGACAGGGACAACTCTCTAAAATAAATTCTGAATAATCAACAATACATTCCTTATAAAATACTTCCGGACATTTAAATTATTTGGTTATATATTATCCCCAGGTAGAGGCTAAAATAGCAGGTTGGTTGTATACTTGGGGTGAGTTAAGAGTTCTAATCAATGTCCAGATGCTTCTAGTATCATGGGTTAGCATGTTATGCATCATACTCTGATTGTCCTTATTAGCTAAAGTGTATCTCAATTCTTTAGTTTGATTCTTATATGAGGTGATAATGCATTGTTTTTCAATTCTATGTCTATGAACGCACATTCGATCTGTACAATATTCTCAGTTTGCAATTTTTGTTAATCTTTAGGCGGTGTACTCGTAAGTTGAAAGAGTGCTTATGTTCAATAGGAAGCGTCAACCTCTTAGAATCCAGTGCAATATTCATTATATGCTTTTCAATAACAGTACTCTAATTGCTTCAACTCATATGTTACAAATAGGGGATCCTCCTTAAGGGACCTAATTAGTTTCCTAGAAGTATTGGGGTTCCATCTGATAGCTAGACCCGATCTTTCAATCTCCAATAATTGCAATACGACATCTGAGTCCAACCACCAATCATTGATAGTTAAATTTATAGAAATAACTGAATGATCACTGTAGCCATAGTCTTTAATTTGCACCGGTTCACAACAGTTACAAAGGTTTGTTGAAACAAAAAAATGGTCTATGTAAGAAGAGATATCACCCCTCCTCAAAGTCGAAGGGCAAGAGACCAATGGCGGCTGCACTAGTTGAATATCCCAGCCCAGAAAATATCTCACCCATTTTTGAAAGTCAGGGGTAAGCTTCTATTACAAAGACTGACAGTTTTACCCTTGCTCAAATAACACGAGGAATTAAAATCACCTCCTATTATGAACCCCACCTGAGACTTGTTTACAAGTATATCTTCCAGTACTCCATCCAATGAGTTCACCATTTGGGCCCATGTATTTACTATCATGTTCCAATAAATACATACAACTACAATGATTAATTCAGATGGATCCTGTGGGGTGAGCTGCAATACAATCACACCTGAATCCTCATATAATATCTCAGGATCAATTTGCATTTGTTACTAACCAAGATAGCTATACCACCTGATGGCCGGCCCTTTGATCCTTTTATAGCTGGTTTAGTATAACAACCATAACCTGCTATATCAAACAAAGACGTATGCATGGTTTCCTGTAACAGTATAACTTCCGGACGGTTGTTCAGTTCAATACTACCAAACCATCTTAAAAAATTTGCCAGACCACAGCAATTCCATGAAATTATTTTAAAGGGTTTCTCATTACGCTGAGGTACCCTGATTCACCTTCACAGTTGGAACTTTACTCACATTAGATTCAGAGGTAACCCCATTGAGTGCAACCACTAAGGCCAGAATTTGTTTAATAGTATCTGCACTAATGTTAAGCTGGGGTCCAGTTGTTGCTTTCTCACTTTTTTTAGCTCAATTATGGGTGGCATCTCCAAAAACGTCTCAGCATCTTTTTCCTTCTGGAAAATTTGGGGAACAAGGCCCAAAGCAATAAAGTTTTCCTTTTGTTCCCACACCATTCTCATGACGATCATGGATTGAAAGCCGCAAATCATACAATGATTGTAATTTGTAGCAAGGTGGATCCATTCCAGATCGTCAGAGCGA
The DNA here is from genome assembly GCF_040938575.1 of Ambystoma mexicanum. NCBI lineage: Eukaryota > Metazoa > Chordata > Amphibia > Caudata > Ambystomatidae > Ambystoma > Ambystoma mexicanum. The sequence continues at coordinate 1,453,262,084 of NC_090935.1, read as the reverse complement.
AGTGTGCGCAAAGGGGGAATAGCTTGGAAAGTTCTGAGCATGAAAGTTCTATTCAGACTACCTGTACCATTAATTTCTACACTACTTTCCCAACCCATAATAATAGGCATTCCTGGCTTTAGTTTAACCTCATGAATATCTTCGTTCTTTATACTATCATTCTCATTTTGCGCTTCTTGTGCAACTTCCTCTTCATTTCCCTTTTGGGGCAGATTTGATTCCGTCTTGATACACAATTTTAGCTTCTTAGTTTGATCTATAGGTACCATCCCTACCAACTGGGAGGCATCACCCTATCCGTCAATACCCCCGATCTTTACTTCCTCTTCTTGTGCATCACTATCAATCATTACAATTCCCCGTAGCTCTTTATTCAATTACTCTATCCCGCTACTACAGCCACTCATCCTTCCATTTATAAGGGATTGTTTAAGTTTCTTTGCAGTTCTTTTATTCTTTACAGGATAATATTGCGATAAAGCTGTCAGCACATACTGGTGTAGGTATCTCAGGTGTACAATCAGTCCCTTTATCTGAGACTCCTCAGATTTTGCCCCGCCAAACAAACCATATCCCGTATTCTAATGCTTTGTCTTCGCTAAGCATTTATTTGGTGCTTGTAGCCCCTTCGTAGTTCCTTCTAGCATAAGGTTCAAATGTACCTTAGACTCTTCATTTAATTGATGCAAATCCAGGCCACTGTCCTCATCTTGATTGCCCACTACAGCTTTCATAGAGATATCAATTACATCCTCCATCACATTATTTGTTTTTATTTTCTTTTTTTTGGACTTCCTGATCTTATTATTCCTTGCATCTCTTTTCTGTTCTCTGACTAATATTCTCTTTTCTCTCCGTGTAAGCACCACAACCTTTTTTTCTATAAACTCTTCAGAAGCCAGATCTATCTTGCTATTACCCAGCTCTTTCGTGGCGTCTTCAGAGAGATCTATCAGATCCAATAGCACTGTAGGACTATCACACTCCTCCCTCAAGATGGATGTTTCTTGCTTTGGACTAGATGAGTTCTCCTTCACAATGTTATTGCCACAGTTAATAGATTTCTTAATTAACTCCATATCTGATTGTAGATGTTTCATAGCATTACCCAGCACACCTATTGCTTGTAAGACCATATTGTTAGATTCAGAGTCAGATTGTATGTTGACCCTAGGTTTCGCTGCCATTTCAGTAAAAGAGCTTGCTTCCACATTCACCATTCTCTCATCACCCGGTGTTTGTGTCATACTATCCTTCAAGAGTACTTCCTTCCTGTTTCCTTTCGCTAAAATGGAAACAGCTTCATAAGTAAATAGCACTCCTTCCACTTTATTCATTTTGCACAAGAGATCCATATTTATAGCTCTCATATTCTCTAATTCACAATGAGTGCGCTCATGGCCCATGTCAAGCAGATCCAGAATTCTAGCTAATACCGGAAATTCTGCACCAAATGTGGGGGCTTCGCGAGCACGAAGATCAATTTCTTCCTCTACGCTAGCATGTTCATACCCAAGCTTTTTAGGAAGAGATCCTGTTGTCTTGTCCAAGAGTTCAATCTGTTCATTTGGATTAGTAAAAGTATTTTTTCATTGTCAAATTATTTGTGACAGTGGCTTCATGCTTCCTTTCAAAATCCTGTGCTATTTGTATCTTTTCATTATATTTATCAATATCAGCATTGTAACCCGAAAAAGAGTAGAAGCCCCTATTATAGTGCGTTGGCAAATTAAACATGTGCACATCCTCTTTTCCAAATACTCTTTTCGATACCGGGGTAGAAGGCCCCAGCGAAAATCTCATGCTTTTTCCAACTTCGGCTTCAATGGCGGGGCCCAAAATAGAGCAATCATTCAAACCACCCATAACACTTTTTGTAATACCCTTCGAGTCAACCTTTTTATCCAGCCACCCATCTTTCCCAACCTAAGTCATATCTAGATTTAGGGGGGATAAAGGGACCATTCACCTCCTTAACATTATATTTAATCAGGGATGATACCATATTTCTAGTCGCCCTTTTTGTTTCACTTCGACTTCTATGGTATCAGATATTTTCTCATGCTCTTCATGCATACTCAAAGACTGAGGTTGTTACAGGGCTTAGTTCACTGCATTCGAAGTTTACAACATCTCCATGAGGAGCGGTTTGATTTGCTAAGTCATCATTTAAAGATCTTTCATTCAGCATTTCAATATTTATTTTCAATGGACTAGATATTCCAGTAAGCTTTCTTCCGCTCCTTAACCCATTAACCATACTGCCTGCAACACTATTCGCGTTATGCGCAATATGCGTTCAATGTTACTCAGAGTTTTTCCCCACAACAACCACCCTAACAGTTCTGTAAAAAACAAACATTTTTTTTCTCCTACATTAAAGGGGTACAGCCTTACTAAATATAGTAAACACAAAGCGGATGCTGTCGGGCAGGGGGGTGTGGCCGCAACGGGAAAGCTGCAGAGAAAGAGCAAACACAAGTAAGCCCCAAGAGTGAGTGTGATATAAACCGCGTACTGCGGTAAATTCGTAAATATAGCTGCAAAGTCCAAAGAAAAGATGTCTTTACCTGGAAGTTGTAGTCCACGTGTTCCAGCTTGCTGCCTGTTATGCCTGAGCTAAAACATGTCGCTGGTGCGCAGTGTATTCTGGGAGCACTTAGAGCCATGATGGATATTTACTTCATGCTGCAGTAAAAAGCTGTACTCATTTTGCTGAGAGCTAGATTCACGATGCTGAAGAAAACATGCTTTCCAAACCTGGTATGCAGTCAAGGACATTTCTGCTGGGAAAGCTAGCTTTGTTATGTCTTGTTATGAGTTACGGGACTGTTTTCCGTGGTGCTTGTATTTAGAGGAGGGAAGCACTTTGCTCCTTGAGGTTACTGTCGGTTGACCCAGCTGGCAACCAACGGCTGCTCATCAATGCGCAAGTGCGTTGCCAGAAGGTTCGAGAAATTGCCACCCCTTTTTGAGGAGTGCATATATGCGGAACCCCTTAGCGGTCAGGTGAGACCTCAGCCGGAGGGAGGACGCTTTCGTCCGGCATACGTGTGGGCTGTTGTGCTCTCGGCCTGGCAGTCATTGGGGTCTTCCTGCCGCTTCTGGCGAGATGAGGGATCCAGTTACGCCCACGGTGATGTATTTTCTTTTGAACTCTCTGTTTCTTCTGTGATTTATTTCTATGTTATCACTTGTTGCTTCCAAGCTTTGAATAAATGGCCGTATAAGTGCTCATTATTTTCTAAGAGTGTGTGTGGTTGCAAGTTATTGCATCTAACTGCGTTTAAAGTATTGGCTCTGTAATTGCACTGGTGATTAATGACTGTCCGTGCACTTTGGGCGAGCAATACATTTTGGCGCTGTGAGCAGGGTAATTGTGATGAATTGTTCCAAATACTAAAGAATCTGTTTGAACGTAGATAGGCTTTGTTTACCTTGCAAGCGAAAGTAGTTTGGCAGTGAGTGTTGAACTGTGTTAAGCTGTTTTTTTTTCTTTGCTGGTGTGTGCGTGCGTGAGTGATTGCTGTGTGGAAAGAAAAAAAATATTGTTATCATTCCAGGCTGGACTAAGAGCCCATAGGATAAATTGGCCCATGTGTGGGCATGCGGCGCGGGGCTAAGTGAAACATGGGATCAGGGATTGGAAGATGCTGATCCGTCTGATGTAATGTTGTGCTTACAACAAGTTCCAGTGGAACGGAGCAGAGAATGCGCTGCACTAGATAGGCGATGTTGCTCCTCTTGCATGCCTATAGGAAAATACATCAAAGGAATTTGGAAATGAAAAATTAGGTTTTGCGATTGGAAAGAGAGCTGGTTGCAGAAAGGAAGACTGCGTTAATGCAGCAGATTCAAATTAAACTTTTTAAAGATAAGGCTGACACATACCAGGCTGTGGCCGAGAGGGCAGCAGTCAGAGTAGCCTGGTATAAGTATAGGAAAAGACGGAGAGGAGTCAACCAAAGAAAGGTGGCAGCTGTAATCGCTACCGCCGGTGTGGACTGGGACCCGGATAATTGCGATGGTGATATTTTTGACTCAACCAGTCCAGAGAGTAGTTCCGCAAATGAGTCAGACCCCAAAATGTAAATTAAGCAGAAGACAGTGGCTGCTAAACCAGTTAGAAGACGGAGAGCCGGGCCCCACCCGCAGAATCCTGCAGGCGGGGTTGTGGATTTAACCACGCTGGACGATTACACCCAGCAGGAGGTTGGGGAAATTATTACTCGTTTGAGGCAAAAATCAGGGGAACCTTTATTGACATGGATGGTGAGGTTGCTAGATGGGGCGCTGCGGGGTTGTTGGTAGATTCCACGGACTCACTGCGTTTTCTACCCTTGTCAACTGACACCAATGTATAGGAGGTCTTAAGGGCAGGGCCGCCCCCTGATGAGAATGGTCACGATTCACAGGTGTCTTTGTTGCACCTAGCAGCCCAAGCATGTAACCGTAAATACCCCATTACCACAGACTGGCCCAGTGAGGAAACAAAGTGGTATACTTTGAAAGAGGCAATTCAAAAGGTCAGAGAGCATGCTATGAAAGAGGCAATTCACGTAGATGCTCCAGGACACATGAGGGCCGTGCCACTCTCAGTTTCAACTAGAAACATGGTGATCAGAACTGCACCACCCACATACAAAAGTGTCATTATGACTATGCTCGTAGGTATGACGGGCAAACCCACTGATGAGGTAGTGGATGCCATTCGGCAACTGGCAGATTTAGGGGAGTGGGTCAAGAGTGATGACAAGCCACGGGAGAGAGAGGGGCGTAGTGAGAGAAGAACTGAAGGCAGGAGGCAAGATAGTAGAAACTCCCGAGTGTCCAGAAAGGACATGTTACTGGCTTTGTTAAAAGATGGTGTGCCACGAGAAGAAATTGATGGCATTGAAATTAGGGTAATGTATAAATTATACAAAAAGAGGACTTGCAGCCAAAGAGCGCTATAAACAGGTTAAGAAACAGGTATTAACCAAGCCACAGGGGACACCTCACCTTCCGCTCCTCCTGAGGAAGAACAAGAAGAAGGGTCTATGGGGACACCTTCCCCGTACCAGCCAACATACGCTGATTTGAGGAAGGTGGTGAGTCAAGTCACACTCATTGGAAATGTGACTAGGGCTACGGCCAAGCTCCGGCAGCGCCTGCTCGCATAAAAGTTGATAGGCGGCCCCATGTTAATGTTAAGATTTTTTGGGAGCCAGGAAATATGCAAGGGGTGCGAGCATTGATAGACACCGGGGCGGAGGCCTCTCTGATTCATGGCAATCCAGCACAATTCAAAGGCAGACAATTTACTATTACAGGTCTCGGGGGAAAGGAGACCCCCGCAGTACAAACGAACGTGTAGATGAAAATAGGCAATTTGAATAGGCAGAAATACCAAGTGTTGATTGTCCCGATACCTGAGTATATAATTGGCTTTGACATTCTGGAAGGGTTGGCTTTGGGACTTGGAGGTAAAACGTACCAGTTTGGGGTGAGTGCATTGACCTGCACACCCATTACCGTAGGCAAATTGAAGATGCCCCCAGTGTAAGTGCCTGTGGCAACCAAGCGGGTAGCCATGAAGCAATACTGCATTCCTGGGGGGCACAAGGAAATTTCAGACACCATCAAAGAGTATGTGGAGGCGGGTGTGTTACGCCCTATCACCACCACATGGAACAATCCTCTCTGGCCTATTAAAAAGGGGGATGGGTCTTGGAGGATGACGGTGGATTACCGTGAGTTGAATAAACACACTCCTCGCTTAGTGCCCGTTGTCCCAGATGCCATTAACTTGATTGAGAATGTCCAAAAGTTTGAAGGCACTTGGTATGCAGTGGTAGATTTAGCCAATGCATTTTTCTCTGTGCCAATTGCTGAAGATTGTCAATAGCAGTTTGCATTTTCTTCTAGCGGGCGTCAGTACACCTTTACAAGGTTACCTATGGGGTACATACATAGCCCGACTATCTGTCACTGGCTGGTGGCAGAACACTTAGACAAGATACCATGTAAACCTGACATACAAATCTCTCACTACATTGATGATATTTTGATTCAGGGCAAGTATGAGCACAGCGTGCAAAACCAGTTAGATGTCATTATGGAAAAATTGAAGAAGGAAGGGTGGGAGATTAACCCGAAAAACATTCAAGGCCCAGCTGAAACAGTGATATTCCTACGGATTCAGTGGCATAATCGGCATCAAGAAATGGTGCCGAAGGCCCGACAGAAAATACTTGAGTTCACCACTCCAATGAACAAAAAGCAAGCTCAGCAGTTTATAGGGCTGTTTGGGTTCTGGAGACATTTAGGGCAGTTATTGGCCCCCCCTCTACAAAGTGACACGAAAGAAATATGAGTTTCAGTGGGGGGAAGAGCAGCAGAAAGCATTTGATTTGGCGAAAGACACCATGCAGCAGGTGCTTGATTTATGGCCATTGAAGGAAGGCGAAGTGGAATTGAATGTGTCTGTACAAGACAATTATGCTAACTGGAGTGTGTGGCAGAAACAGGACAGGAAACGTGTGCCATTGGGGTTCTGGAGTCGTAAGTTACCCGATGCTGGTAACTCATACACTCCGTTTGAGAAGCAGTTGCTAGCATGTTATTGGGCCCTTGTTGATACCGAGCAGATGACGATGGGCCATGATGTATTGATGAGGCCAGAAATGCCAATTATGCAATGGGTACTGAGCTCTCCTAAAACACATAGAATAGGACATGCTCAAGAAGCCAGCATAATTAAATAGAAATGGTACATTCAACACAGAGCCAAATCAGGGAAGGGTAGAGTTGTGAAATTACATGAGCAAGTAGCCAACATACCGCCCTCAGATTACATACCACCGGAAGTGCCTGAAAAATGCGAGTCTCCCGTGAAATGGGGAGTACCTTATGGCGATTTGACCGTGGAGCAGGCAGAGCATGCCTGGTTCACGGATGGCTTAGCCCGATATGTGGGAACTGAGCGATACTGGAAAGCAGTGTCATACAATCCCAAGTCTAAAAAGATTTTGACAACGTCGGGGAAAGGGAAGAGCAGTCAGTTTGCAGAGCTTTACGCAGTTTACCAGGCATTGAAACAAGAGACCCCTGGTCGATGTCATATGTACACGGATTCATGGTCAGTGGCGAATGGGTTGGCGGTGTGATTGCCAACCTGGCAAAAGAATGGGTGGAAGATTCATTCAAAAGAGTTGTGGGGAAAGGAACTGTGGCAAGATATTGCAGAAATGTTATCACAAAGTGAAGTCACTGTGTATCATGTGGACGCGCATTGTGCCACAGACTCATTAGAACGTTGGTTTAATTTTGTTGCAGATGAACACACCAAGATTTCATCTGTGGATGCGGAGGCTCAGGAAGACGATTTGGAGGGTTTGGCCAAGTGGGCTCACCAGAAATGTGGGCACCTTGGAGAAAAGGCTACTATCAGGTGGGCACAAGCTTGAGGAATCAGTATTCCTTTAGAGGTAGTGAAAATTATCATTTTGCAATGTCCAGTGTGCCAACACCAACAGCAAAGGCCTGTCCCTCAGATTGTTCCGGGTACATTGCGAAGAAGAAAACTACCAGGTCAAATTTGGCAGATTGATTATATTGGTCCCCTGCCAATCAGTAAAGGTTGTCAGTATGCATGCACTATTGTGGATACATACTCAGGATATATGATGGTTTTGCCGTGCAAGCGTGCCACACAACTGAACACCATTAGGTTGTTAGATCAGATCATATTGCATTACGGAGTGCCTTTGCAGATTCAAAGTGACAATGGGTCACACTTCAAAGGCAAATTAATACAGGAATATTGTCAGGAAAAGAGCATTGAGTGGCTCTACCATGTGCCTTATTACCCTGCCGCTTCAGGGCTGATTGAACGAATGAATGGGTTGTTGAAAGAACAGCTGCGCAAATCTGGAGATGGCAATTTGGCAGGCTGGCGTGATCGTGTGTTTGATGTGGTGCAAGTGCTAAACAACAAGCCTGTGAATGAGCATGAAACTCCTTTGATGCGGCTAATGACTAAGGAAATCAGATTAGACCCAACAGGGATTGTTGTAATTGAAACAGGGATTGGAGTACAAATTCCCCCAGAGCATATGGGATGGATTGCCCCTAGATCTGGCCTAGCATTGAAGGGAGTTCAAGTATTGGGAGGGGTAATTAATGCCGATTACCAAGGCGAGATTAAAGTCATCCTGATGAATAGTGGGGACCAATTGTTACCGATCCACAAGGGTGATCGGGTGGCCCAATTGATTATCATTCCCGTTAAGTTGTCCATGATTAAGAAGGGGGAGCCTCCTACAGTGTTAACTACCTGTGGCGATCGTGGTTTTGGCTCTTCAGACAGTATGGTACCGGGTGCGAAGGTGTGGGTGGAAAGGCCAAGTGGCCCACCAGTGCCCGCAGATGTCATTGCATCAGGCAAAGACCAAGTAGTTTTAGTAATGGAGCCCGGTAGAAAGAAATGGCAATGGGCCTCATTACACGGTAGGCAGTAAACCATGGCGCTATTAGCGCCATGGTTCATGCCGGTAATTTACCGGTACCACCTTGGAAGAAAGGGGAATTACCGCCCTATTCCAAGGTTGGGAAGGCGGTAATTCCTCCTTCCTCCATTGCCCTTCCCCATTCCCATTTTTGCCCCATAGGGCATAATGGGAATGGGGAAGGTGCTAATTACGGTACTGCAAATTGCGGTATTGTAATTAGCTCCCTGGTCCCTTTGCGGGTTGGATTTTTAACGCCTGCAAAAAGCAGGCGTTAAATTCCCCAACCCGCAAAGGGACCTCGTAGTAAGGCGGTAAGGATTTACCGGTACCGGTAAAATACCAGTACCGGTAAACCCTTACCGCTTCCGTGTAATGAGGGCCAATATGTGCCCGCAGACAAATGTTATCTGAGAGAGTGATGTACAACACTGATATCTCTTTTCTGGGTTTGCCTTGTAGATCCTGTGTCTGGCTGGTGTAATTGTGGGACTAAATGGACTCCGTTTGGGAGAGTTAAACGGCATGCTGCTACCAACGAAAAATGTCACATCTGTGCCAGCGATCAAGGGGAAAATGATAATGAGTAATGATGTCCAAAAGCAGCCTTATGCCGATGCCGAAAAGGCAGCCAGACCGAAGACATGGATTCGTGAAATGCGGCAAACACGTCAGGCGCAAGTGAAAACAACATTGATGCCAGTCATGCGAGAGGCATCTTCAGGACGGCGAAAACATTCTCCCATAATCACCCAAACGGAGAATATGTGGATATACATGGCACAACAGGTGCTCAACATTACGCACTTTTGCCTTACTGACATGCCCAATGCTGAAGCCTTATTGACTACGTGCTTAGTAGCAGTGCCGACGCCAGTTCCGGTTCTAAAGCATATTTTCGGCGTCACACACAATGATTCTTTGGTTCAAGATTCCGATATCAGGCAATCTTTTTCCGTCTATGAGTACTGCAGGTTTTGCCAGGAAACAGATCACAAATGGAGAAATTTGACACGTATTATAAACTATAATATAACCCAAGGCGATGTGTGTTACCTTATGACTTGCAATGCAAAATAAATTGGCAAATGCCAACAGCTCAATTTAACCAAACAGCAAAATCACACTGTGATCGAGCAACAATTGTGTTCGCGAGTTCCACGCACATGTACCAGCGTGAATAACACTATGGGCCTCATTACGAGTCCGGCGTTAACCGAGGCGGTAAAACCGCCTGGTTAACGCCGGACTCGTATTACCATTCCGCCTCCGTGATTCCCGGAATTACCGGGGAATCACAACCCCGGTTTACCGGGAATCACGGAGGCGGAATGGTGTAAATCCCCATTCCCATTGAGTCCTATGGGACTCAATGGGAATCGGGATCATGGAAACACCGGCAGCATCTTGTAATGCTGCCGGTGTTTCCTCGTCCGCCTGCAGGCGGGCGGTGTTAAACCCGCCAGGTCAGACCTGGCGGGAACATCACCTCCCGCCTGCAGGGGTCGGGATTAGGCGGTCCGGAAACAACGGTGGCGGCGGGTTTACCGCCACCGTTATTTCCGGACCGCCACGGTCGTAATGAGGCCCTATGTCTTATAATCATACAGTGATAGCTGCCAGTCAACTGAATCATGTGAAACTTCCAACAGGATGGCTCCTTTCATGTGGCAACATCACATACACTTATATTCCAGCTGACATTTCCGGAGGTCCATGTGCCTTAACTCGATTAGGACTAATGATGTTCCCTTTACACCCAGCAATATCTCGAGGCAAAAGGTCAACTTTTGAGTCTGTGGGTCTATCCCCCCGATTGTGATTCACATGTGCATTTGCTATCAGAAGCTGAGGTTCTAGCATTAACCCTTTTATTAGTGGGAGTTTGGGGTTTAGCTGCTGGGGGTTACAAATCTTTGATCAAATTAGCATGTTTAGTAGTCAAAGTACTTAATCATACTTCTCAAGCATTAGAAGAGTTACTCCTTGATAGCCAAGTTATTAGAAAAGCAACTTTGCAAAACAGAGCTGTTGTTGATTATCTATTGCTAAAGCATAATTTAGGTTGTAACGCAGTTGAAGGTTTGTGTTTTTTCAATCTATGTGACCATTCACAATCCATTGAAAGTCATATTCAAGGTTTGAGGGATCTCATTTCTCAATTGTCCCAAGATCATACTGGGAATTGGTGGGATTGGTTATTTTCATGGATTCCTGATGTTGGGGGTACACTGCGTTATGCTTTTGCTTGTATTTGCATTATGTTAGCTATCATAATAGCTTGTTGTTGTATTCAATGCATTCCCAACTTAGTTTTGATATTTCGTCGGTTTCAGAGACCGGCTCCTCTGCCACTGGGCTATGGAAGATAAATATCCAAGGGTGGAATTGTTATGCTTGAGCTAAAACATGCCGCTGGTGCGCAGTGTATTCTGGGAGCACTCAGAGCCATGATGGATATTTACTTCATGCCGCAGTGAAAATCTGTACTCATTTTGCTGAGAGCTAGATTCACGATGCTGAAGAAAACATGCTTTCCAAACCTGGTATGCAGTCAAGGACATTTCTGCCGGGAAAGCTAGCTTTGTTTTGTCTTGTTATGAGTTACGGGACTGTTTTCCGTGGTGCTTGTTTTTAGAGGAGGGAAGCACTTTTTCTACAAATCTTTGTAACTGGGCTGTCACAATCTTGTCCATGATTTTAAGGAGAAAATTGCAGTTTGTTATTGGCCGCAAGATGCTGCGTTCCTTGGGATCTAGTCCTAATTTTTTTAACAGTGGGGTCACAGTGACGGTCTTGATATTCTCTGGGATTATACCTTCTTTAAAAGATGCATTCACCACCTTTGTTAGTAGAGGTGAGAACATTCCTTTATTATCTAAGATGATCTTTGGGGAAAGAATGTTCTCCGCACAGGCTGACGGTTTCATGGAATTCAGTATTTTCAACATCTCTACCGAGCTTATTGGTTGAAATTCAAATGTATCCATATTCTCTAGAATCTCCGTCAGAGTTAATGATTTGGGCTGGAATGGTTGTGCCGTTTGTGCACTTCGGATGCTGTCTCTTATTTTGTTGGCAAAGAAATCTTGCACTCTGTTACAGTCTTCCTGAGACGGGGCAATAGGTGTGGATAATGCTTTAGGTTTCTCAATTGATTTCAATATTTGCAAGTTTGCTAAATGAGTTGGAGGCCTGGCGAATTTCGTCATTAAAAAAGTTCTTTTTGCCTTGGTGATGCTGTCTTTATATTGTTTCTCTAGTTCTTTCCAATTGTTCTTATTTTGTTCTGTTGGGGATTTCTGCCAGATAGCCTCCCTCCTCCTTTTTTCCTTTTTCGGTTTCTCAAGTTCGGGGTTAAACCATTTTTGATGGTTTTTGTTTGCTCTAACCAACTTGTTCTTTAGGGGCGCTTCTTGCTCCAGTATGTTTTGTGTATGTGTGTTGTATTTGATGATAATCTTGTCACATGTGTCGTCTATTGGGCTTTCTTCTAGAATTGTTTTAAGTCAAATTTCTAGGTTGTCAGAGGTAATGTTCTTGTAATTTCTGTTCAAGATTCTTACATGTGCATTGTCTTTGTGAGCCATAGAAATAAACAAATTCTTTAAGAAAATGAGCAGTAGGGCATGTTGTACCATGAACTTTTCTTTTTTTTTAATGTATTTAGTTCATTTTGAACCTTTACAAATTAATTCTTAATTACAATAAAAATTCATAAAAATATGGTTAACTCTTAAACATTTCCACATATAACTTTCTCTTAAAATTGTTCCTAATTTCCATTTGAATTACATGTCACAAATATTTTACAATTAATCCTTTTCTTAAATATAATATTCCAATTTCGATTTAAATCACATTGCAATGTTACATTTCAATTTAAATTACATTGCACCATAGCTATACTACTTCAAGTACTAATCGCTCTTTCAACACTTTAAGAATTTTAATTAGCTTAATGATTAAATTAGTACTATTTCCCCACATACATTTGTTCCATAATACCATCCTGGAAAGTTCTGATCCTGAATACTAGTGACTTCCAAACTCCTTAATTCTTAAAGACTTGAAGAAAGTACAATACATTACCAAGTGTTTCAATGATTCAACCATACTGGGAATGCAGCAAAACCGACATTCACTACTTTGTATTCCAAATTTTTCCTTATATGTCATCCAATTTGATACTCGATCATAAGTCAAACATTGATTTAATTTAAAGCGCATATATAAACCCCTTGCAGCAAAACCCGGAAATTGGAGAATATATCTAGGTACTTCTCCCAGTTTCCTTCTATATTGTGCATCTTCTTTATAGGATTCATGTTGTCCAATTCGATCCGACTGTAAGCACCAACTCAAGCGTTGGAATTTCTCCTTATTGGATGGAAGACCAATTATTAGATCTTCCTTAGAGATAATAGAAAGATCTAATATTTCATCCATTTTTTTTACAAATTTAGTTAGAGCAGAGGACGATTTATAGACCATAATCTTATTTAGATCTTCATAAAGTGAATTTTTTGGAGGACACAACATCTTGATGTAATTATTCAAAAGCCTCCAATTTTGTTTAGCTGAAAGGGGTAAAAGGCCAAGTTTGTGGCGAATTATATCGTTGGGAATGGAGTTCGCTAATCCTAACACCTTTTTCCATAACATTCCTTGCGCCATATCCAGCAAATCATCTATCTCTACAGTGCATATGTCAAATATATAAATAATACTTGGCTCAATTTTTATAAGTACAATTGGATAATTGTGTCATGCGCCGCCTCCGCACCTGGCGTCTTTGGCCCCGCTGCCGCTTAGGGACTTCCTGATTCCCGTCACGCTGACGCTACGTTCTCTCTATGCGGTCTAGTCTTCTCCGCCGTAGCGCTATTTAACCACTCCTCTCCCTGAGCACAGCGCGTTGCAACCTTCCACAGTCAGCTGCTTTTCCTCGCTGCCGCGGTCTTGCTACACGCTGTTTACCTTTTGCTCCTCGAGCATTTTTACTCTTACTCTTTCCGTCCTTATTACCGGTCCTACTCCGGTCCCAGTCTTTCGTTTCCTCTCTACCTCCATTCCTTAGTTCCAGCTCTTTGCCTTTACTTTACCTTTTGGCGTTTTTCGCTGCATTATAATTCCACCTGGTTCCGGTTGCTGCCTTCTCCCATCATTCATCTGCATACACGTCCAGCGGCCATCAGGATACTTACCGGTCCAAGGGGTTTTTTGCCTACTCTGGCTTTTTTCCCCCTTCCCGTCTCTCCCGGGAGGGGGACACGGTCAGGGCGCATTTACACGCTCTCACTGTGGCTTCCTCTTGTGGGAGACACTCTCAATCTCGAAAAAAGGAAAAGGATTATACGGCGCATCGAGCACTCAGTCCAGCTGAAGAGGATTTCGACTCCACAGGTGAGGAGGTTGAAGAGAGAAAGAAGGGTATTACACCAGTGGTAGAATCGGAAGCTGACAGTTTGCAACGCCAACAAACACCAATCATGGCTACTCCTGAGCAAGTGCAGGAACTAATCGCTGCGGTACAAAGCCTTTCTCTAGAAATGCAGAATATGAAAACTGAAAACAATCTGTTTAAACAAATGGTGGCAGTAAGGGAGCCCCCCAACACAGACCTGCCCCCTATGCCTTTGTCTTCAGGGAAGTATGATGGTTCCCCCAAGACCCTAAAAGAATTTCTTGACGCTTGCAGGGTGTATTTTTCCTTCAGAACCCGCACCTACGCCTCAGATCATGCCAAGGTTGGATTCCTGGTGTCTAATATGACAGGGAACGCTCTAGCTTGGGCCACCCCTCTAGTCACCGGAAATGACCCTGTCCTTCAGAATTTCGATGCATTCATTGCTTTTGTTAAACAAACCTTTGAGAGACCCGAAGTCTCAATGGCAGCTGGTGAAGACTTGATGGACATTCGTCAAGGACAGTTTGATGTGCTGTCTTATATCTCCTCATTTAAGAGATTGGCCATGGAGACGGGTTGGTCTGAACAGTCTCAATTTATTTTGTTCCGCAGAGGACTTCGAGAAGAATTAAAAGATGAAATGGCTCACTTTCCTCGGCCTACTTCCCTGCAGGATCTTATGACGGCCGCCCTTCAGATGGAGTTCAGGATGCAAGAAAGGCGTCAAGAAAGAAGAAAAGCACGTACCTCCTTTTCAAGGACCTCCTCACCTCCTTCGGCAGCGCCCAAACCTCACGATGAGCCCATGCAAATCGGCACTACTCGCCGTTCTTTAACACCTGAAGAAAGAAGGAGGAGAAGGGAACAGGGCCTATGTGCCTACTGTGCCTCTGATCGCCACACGGTGCATAATTGTTCTGAACTAACCAAGAAACCGGCGGAAAACGCAAACCCTCGAACCTAGTGGGGACGGGTTATCGAGGGCAATCTTCCAGTCCCTACGTTACTATGTCTATTGATTCCTCGAACCCTTCTGAAGATTCCCGCCTGATGGTTATAACGGTCCAGGTTACTATCAATGGCAGCCCCGTAGAGACGCTGGCTCTCTTGGATTGCGGTGCCGCAGGAAACTTCGCTGACACCCTTTGGGTAGACAAAGTGGGTGCTTCACGGATAGACCGCAGCCACGGTCAGAAAGTAGAAGGAGTAGACGGCACACCTTTGAGTTCAGGACTCATTGTTCAGACAACCGAACCCCTTCCTCTGACTATATTTCAACATTCAGAAGTCATTACTTTTGACATCATTCGAGCAGCCCATTTTCCTCTTATCTTGGGGATTACCTGGTTGCGACAACATAATCCCCATGTCGACTGGAAGTCTAACACTTTGCAGTTTAATTCCAGCTATTGCCAGACACACTGCTTTAAAGAAGCACATTACCAGGAGGTAAAGATATCTCCCACTGTTCTCCCCACGAGTATAGGGGTGCTTTCCATTGACTCGGTATTGGAAGAATACCCTATGGTGTTTGCTGAATCCGCTCCAATGGCATTACCACCTCACAGACCGGAGGACTGCTCTATCGAGCTAATACCTAATGCCCTGGTCCCATTTGGACGAATGTTTGCTTTATCCAAGACTGAAAAGGACGCTTTACGAAAATATCTGGATGACAACTTGTGCAACGGTCTCATCAGACCCTCTAAATCCCCGGCGGGTGCTCCCTTGTTTTTTATTCCAAAGAGGGATTCTAAGGACCTCAGACCATGCATCGATTACAGGGGACTCAATAAAGTCACTTGTAAGGATAGATATCCCATGCCCCTCATTCCTGACATTTTGGAATCTGTACAGGGAGCAACAGTCTTCTCTAAATTGGATCTGCGCAATGCATATCATTTACTCAGAGTGAGTCCAGGAGATGAATGGAAGACGGCTTTCAGGACACCATTCGGCCTATACGAATACTACGTTATGCCTTTCGGACTGGTCAATGCTCCCGCTATATTCCAAAGGTTCATAGACCGAATATTCTCTGATTTATTGTTTATTTCAGTTGTGGTTTACCTTGACGACATACTTGTTTTTTCACAGTCTATGTCAGAACATCTACTACATCTCACTGAGGTCCTGGAGCGCCTTAAAAAACATCATTTATTGGCCAAACGTGAAAAGTGTGTTTTTGGGGTATCCTCGATCCCTTACTTAGGGTTTATCCTCTCACCACAAGGAGTACAAATGGACCAAAAGAAGGTTGAGGCCATTCTCCATTGGCAGGCTCCTTCCTCAGTCAAAGAAGTTCAGAGATTCCTGGGCCTGGCTAATTTTTATAGGCGTTTCGTGCCAGGTTTTTCCAACACTGTCCTACCAATTACCAATTTGTTAAAGAAGACATCTGTGCCTTTCATTTGGAGCCCACAGGCTGAAGAAAGCTTTCAACTCTTGAAGAAGAGCTTCTGCAGCGCTCCCATCCTATGCCAGCCAGACCAAAGCAAACCTTTTATTGTTGAGACAGATGCCTCTGCCGCAGCAATAGGAGCAGTTCTACTACAAGAGCATGACAACGCGGAACACCCAATAGCATATCTATCAAAAACTCTCACTCCGAGTCAACGGAATTATTCAGTAATAGAACGTGAACTACTAGCCATGAAAAAAGCCTGTGAAGTCTGGAGACACCTCTTACAGGGGTGCAACCACCCTTTTGTAATCCGGACCGACCATAAGAATTTACAAGTTTTACAGTCAATGGATTGCATCAATTCCAGACAAGCCCGGTGGGCGCATTTTTTCTCACAATATGACTTTACCATCACATATATTCCTGGAAGCCAAAACACTTTGGCAGATGCTCTGTCCAGAAAGGCTTTCTCCTCCCATGTTGCCTCATCCTGCCCGGAAAAGTTGTTTCCCAGGAACCGCATTGTTGCCACTATCTCTTCCCTGTTTCAACGGATAAAAGAAGCTGTCTCCTTACATCCAGAACCTCGCGACATGATCCAAAAGGATGGTTTGTTCCTGAAGAAACAGAGGATCTGGATACCATCCAAACCTCTTCAAAAAGACATAATGTCCTGGTGCCATGATCACAAGACAGCAGGCCATAGGGGACAAACCAGCACCTTGGACTTGATTAGTAGAGCTTTTTATTGGCCTAATATGTCTAAAGATGTTAAACATTATGTCAAGTCCTGCAGAGTCTGCTGTCAGAGTAAAAACAACACAAAGAAACCCATAGGTCTGCTACAACAAGATGCCATCCCGGAACGTCCGTGGAGTCATATATCTACAGATTTCATTGTGGACTTACCTTTGTCCCACGGATGTACATGCATAATGGTGTCCATCGACTCTCTCACCAAGATGGCTCATTTTTCTCCACTCCCTGGTATACCAACTGCCGATGGTATGGCATTAGTGTTCATTAAAGATGTGTTTCGACTCCATGGTCTCCCCGACAAGATTGTATCAGATCGAGGAAGCCAATTCGTCTCCAGATTCTGGAAGTCCTTATGCGCCGCTCTTAATATTCAGCGCGCTTTGTCATCAGGATATCATCCCCATACCAATGGGCAGACAGAGCGGTTAAACGCCACCTTGGAACAATATTTGCGCAGCTATACCAATATGGAACAAGACAACTGGGTGGATATGCTGCCGACAGCGGAGTTCGCATATAATAATGCCAGTCATTCCGCAAGCAAAATGTCTCCATTCTATTGTTCATATGGCTTTCATCCCCGAGCCATCATTCCACATTTTTTCTGCAAACCTGCACTTCCGGCGGTAGAAGAGACACTTATCCGAATAAAGGACATCCAAGACAAAGCCAAGTTGAATCTCAGAGATAGCCTCCAGGCTTACAAAAGGCAAGCTGACCGGCACCGGCAGGTTGTACCTGATTGGGAGGTTGGTTCCAAGGTATGGTTATCTACTAAATACCTTCCTAGATGGTCTCGCCCATCTAAACTGTCCCCCAGGTTTATCGGTCCCTATCCCATTTCTGCCAAGATCAATCCAGTGGCCTTCCGCCTTAAGCTGCCACATTCTCTTAGGCGGATTCACCCAGTGTTTCACGCATCTCTTTTGAAGAGTGCCGAACAGTCATTAAGGGCTCGTCCTTTCCCCACTCTTTCTCACTCACCTGATGCTCCTGATTATGAAGTGTCCGGGTTGCTGGACTCCAGATACCGCAAAGGGCGCCTGGAATACCTGGTGCATTGGAAAGGTTTTTCACATACTGAGGACTCTTGGGAACCAATTGCACACATCCACGCTCCTATCCTTCTCCGGAAGTTTCACCGTTTGCATCCCGGCAAACCGGGTGGCCTGGGCCTTGGCAGGGGGCATACTGTCATGCGCCGCCTCCGCACCTGGCGTCTTTGGCCCCGCTGCCGCTTAGGGACTTCCTGATTCCCGTCACGCTGACGCTACGTTCTCTCTATGCGGTCTAGTCTTCTCCGCCGTAGCGCTATTTAACCACTCCTCTCCCTGAGCACAGCGCGTTGCAACCTTCCACGGTCAGCTGCTTTTCCTCGCTGCCGCGGTCTTGCTACACGCTGTTTACCTTTTGCTCCTCGAGCATTTTTACTCTTACTCTTTCCGTCCTTATTACCGGTCCTACTCCGGTCCCAGTCTTTCGTTTCCTCTCTACCTCCATTCCTTAGTTCCAGCTCTTTGCCTTTACTTTACCTTTTGGCGTTTTTCGCTGCATTATAATTCCACCTGGTTCCGGTTGCTGCCTTCTCCCATCATTCATCTGCATACACGTCCAGCGGCCATCAGGATACTTACCGGTCCAAGGGGTTTTTTGCCTACTCTGGCTTTTTTCCCCCTTCCCGTCTCTCCCGGGAGGGGGACACGGTCAGGGCGCATTTACACGCTCTCACTGTGGCTTCCTCTTGTGGGAGACACTCTCAATCTCGAAAAAAGGAAAAGGATTATACGGCGCATCGAGCACTCAGTCCAGCTGAAGAGGATTTCGACTCCACAGGTGAGGAGGTTGAAGAGAGAAAGAAGGGTATTACACCAGTGGTAGAATCGGAAGCTGACAAATTGGTACAATTTAGTCGATACAATACTTTCGATAAATGATAGACATCTGGGAAGTCAAAGGCTTAAGTTTTTCACATAGTTGTTCTTTCCACCATTTTTTAAAATTCTGATCAGATAACATATTTCCAAGGTATCTCAATCCCTTGGCCACCTCGAGTTCAACCAAGCCTATTAACCAGTTGAATTTCTTAATTTTCCTGTTCCCATTCGCAAAAATCATTATCTGAGATATAGCTTGGTTAATCATTAAATTATGGGCTTCAGAAAATAAGAAAAAGGCATTTAATTTGTTCTGTAAACCTGACGGTGTTTTGTCCGCAAAACTAATATAATTAAGTTTGAGAAGAGCTAGACACGCAGGATATATTGTTGTGTCCTTCCATATATAATCTATATCCATAAGGTATAGATTAAATAGGACTGCTGCTAGAGAACAGCCTGTTTGAGCCCAATCTCTGTTTCAATAGGAACCGTTAGTGTTCCAATTCTATTAAGGCAAACCCTATAATTGGTCTTTGAGTGTAGTAATGCAATCAGGGCTATGAGATGTACTGGGATACCTACATAAATCATCTTATTCGACAGGATTCCTCTTATTACAGTGTCAAACGCTGCACCTAAGTCAAGGGCAGCCATATATATAGCCCCTTTATCCTCTTGTTTCATCTGACACTGTAATAGAGATACAATTGTAGCATTGAACAGGCAGCCCATCAACTTTCTAAACCCTATTTGATATTTCGAGAGAGTATTATTGTTATACAAAAAAGATGCAATTCCTTCAAGATTAGTTGTGAAAAAACTTTAGAAGAGGCATCGGTCAGAGCAATTGGTCTAAAATGTTCAGGATCATTCACATTTCCTTTTTTATAGATAGTGACAATACTTGCGGAGCACCAAGAACTTGGGATTCTTTTAGACAGAAATATTGCATCAAATTTTACTTTTAAAATCCTTGCCCAGAAATCTGGGTCCATTTTTATTGCACATGAAGGGATCCCATCGGGACCTGAGGCTTTTGAGCCCTTTAGTTTCGCAATTGCATCAACTATGTCCTCAGTAGGACAGGGACAACTCTCTAAAATAAATTCTGAATAATCAACAATACATTCCTTATAAAATACTTCCGGACATTTAAATTATTTGGTTATATATTATCCCCAGGTAGAGGCTAAAATAGCAGGTTGGTTGTATACTTGGGGTGAGTTAAGAGTTCTAATCAATGTCCAGATGCTTCTAGTATCATGGGTTAGAATGTTATGCATCATACTCTGATTGTCCTTATTAGCTAAAGTGTATCTCAATTCTTTAGTTTGATTCTTATATGAGGTGATAATGCATTGTTTTTCAATTCTATGTCTATGAACGCACATTCGATCTGTACAATTTTCTCAGTTTGCAATTTTTGTTAATCTTTAGGCGGTGTACTCGTAAGTTGAAAGAGTGCTTATGTTCAATAGGAAGCGTCAACCTCTTAGAATCCAGTGCAATATTCATTATATGCTTTTGAATAACAGTACTCTAAATGCTTCAACTCATATGTTACAAATAGGGGATCCTCCTTAAGGGACCTAATTAGTTTCCTAGAAGTATTGGGGTTCCATCTGATAGCTAGACCCGATCTTTCAATCTCCAATAATTGCAATACGACATCTGAGTCCAACCACCAATCATTGATAGTTAAATTTATAGAAATAACTGAATGATCACTGTAGCCATAGTCTTTAATTTGCACCGGTTCACAATAGTTACAAAGGTTTGTTGAAACAAAAAAATGGTCTATGTAAGAAGAGATATCACCCCTCCTCAAAGTCGAAGGGCAAGAGACCAATGGCGGCTGCACTAGTTGAATATCCCAGCCCAGAAAATATCTCACCCATTTTTGAAAGTCAGGGGTAAGCTTCTATTACAAAGACTGACAGTTTTACCCTTGCTCAAATAACACGAGGAATTAAAATCACCTCCTATTATGAACCCCACCTGAGACTTGTTTACAAGTATATCTTCCAGTACTCCATCCAATGAGTTCACCATTTGGGCCCATGTATTTACTATCATGTTCCAATAAATACATACAACTACAATGATTAATTCAGATGGATCCTGTGGGGTGAGCTGCAATACAATCACACCTGAATCCTCATATAATATCTCAGGATCAATTTGCATTTGTTACTAACCAAGATAGCTATACCACCTGATGGCCGGCCCTTTGATCCTTTTATAGCTGGTTTAGTATAACAACCATAACCTGCTATATCAAACAAAGACGTATGCATGGTTTCCTGTAACAGTATAACTTCCGGACGGTTGTTCAGTTCAATACTACCAAACCATCTTAAAAAATTTGCCAGACCACAGCAATTCCATGAAATTATTTTAAAGGGTTTCTCATTACGCTGAGGTACCCTGATTCACCTTCACAGTTGGAACTTTACTCACATTAGATTCAGAGGTAACCCCATTGAGTGCAACCACTAAGGCCAGAATTTGTTTAATAGTATCTGCACTAATGTTAAGCTGGGGTCCAGTTGTTGCTTTCTCACTTTTTTTAGCTCAATTATGGGTGGCATCTCCAAAAACGTCTCAGCATCTTTTTCCTTCTGGAAAATTTGGGGAACAAGGCCCAAAGCAATAAAGTTTTCCTTTTGTTCCCACACCATTCTCATGACGATCATGGATTGAAAGCCGCAAATCATACAATGATTGTAATTTGTAGCAAGGTGGATCCATTCCAGATCGTCAGGGCGAAGTGTGCGCAAAGGGGGAATAGCTTGGAAAGTTTTGAGCATGAAAGTTCTATTCAGACTACCTGTACCATTAATTTCTACACTACTTTCCCAACCCATAATAATAGGCATTCCTGGCTTTAGTTTAACCTCATGAATATCTTCGTTCTTTTCCATTTCAATACTATCATTCTCATTTTGCGCTTCTTGTGCAACTTCCTCTTCATTTCCCTTTTGGGGCAGATTTGATTCCGTCTTGATACACAATTTTAGCTTCTTAGTTTGATCTATAGGTACCATCCCTACCAACTGGGAGGCATCACCCTATCCGTCAATACCCCCGATCTTTACTTCCTCTTCTTGTGCATCACTATCAATCATTACAATTCCCCATAGCTCTTTATTCAATTACTCTATCCCGCTACTACAGCCACTCATCCTTCCATTTATAAGGGATTGTTTAAGTTTCTTTGCAGTTCTTTTATTCTTTACAGGATAATATTGCGATAAAGCTGTCAGCACATACTGGTGTAGGTATCTCAGGTGTACAATCAGTCCCTTTATCTGAGACTCCTCAGATTTTGCCCCGCCAAACAAACCATATCCCGTATTCTAATGCTTTGTCTTCGCTAAGCATTTATTTGGTGCTTGTAGCCCCTTCGTAGTTCCTTCTAGCATAAGGTTCAAATGTACCTTAGACTCTTCATTTAATTGATGCAAATCCAGGCCACTGTCCTCATCTTGATTGCCCACTACAGCTTTCATAGAGATATCAATTACATCCTCCATCACATTATTTGTTTTTATTTTCTTTTTTTTGGACTTCCTGATCTTATTATTCCTTGCATCTCTTTTCTGTTCTCTGACTAATATTCTCTTTTCTCTCCGTGTAAGCACCACAACCTTTTTTTCTATAAATTCTTCAGAAGCCAGATCTATCTTGCTATTACCCAGATCTTTCGTGGCGTCTTCAGAGAGATCTATCAGATCCAATAGCACTGTAGGACTATCACACTCCTCCCTCAAGAGGGATGTTTCTTGCTTTGGACTAGATGAGTTCTCCTTCACAATGTTATTGCCACAGTTAATAGATTTCTTAATTAACTCCATATCTGATTGCAGATGTTTCATAGCATTACCCAGCACACCTATTGCTTGTAAGACCATATTGTTAGATTCAGTGTCAGATTGTATGTTGACCCTAGGTTTCGCTGCCATTTCAGTAAAAGAGCTTGCTTCCACATTCACCATTCTCTCATCACCCGGTGTTTGTGTCATACTATCCTTCAAGAGTACTTCCTTCCTGTTTCCTTTCGCTAAAATGGAAACAGCTTCATAAGTAAATAGCACTCCTTCCACTTTATTCATTTTGCACAAGAGATCCATATTTATAGCTCTCATATTCTCTAATTCACAATGAGTGCGCTCATGGCCCATGTCAAGCAGATCCAGAATTCTAGCTAATACCGGAAATTCTGCACCAAATGTGGGGGCTTCGCGAGCACGAAGATCAATTTCTTCCTCTACGCTAGCATGTTCATACCCAAGCTTTTTAGGAAGAGATCCTGTTGTCTTGTCCAAGAGTTCAATCTGTTCATTTGGATTAGTAAAAGTATTTTTTCATTGTCAAATTATTTGTGACAGTGGCTTCATGCTTCCTTTCAAAATCCTTTGCTATTTGTATCTTTTCATTATATTTATCAATATCAGCATTGTAACCCGAAAAAGAGTAGAAGCCCCTATTATAGTGCGTTGGCAAATTAAACATATGCACATCCTCTTTTCCAAATACTCTTTTCGATACCGGGGTAGAAGGCCCCAGCGAAAATCTCATGCTTTTTCCAACTTCGGCTTCAATGGCGGGGCCCAAAATAGAGCAATCATTCAAACCACCCATAACACTTTTTGTAATACCCTTCGAGTCAACCTTTTTATCCAGCCACCCATCTTTCCCAACCTAAGTCATATCTAGATTTAGGGGGGATAAAGGGACCATTCACCTCCTTAACATTATATTTAATCAGGGATGATACCATATTTCTAGTCGCCCTTTTTGTTTCACTTCGACTTCTATGGTATCAGATATTTTCTCATGCTCTTCATGCATACTCAAAGACTGAGGTTGTTACAGGGCTTAGTTCACTGCATTCGAAGTTTACAACATCTCCATGAGGAGCGGTTTGATTTGCTAATTCATCATTTAAAGATCTTTCATTCAGCATTTCAATATTTATTTTCAATGGACTAGATATTCCAGTAAGCTTTCTTCCGCTCCTTAACCCATTAACCATACTGCCTGCAACACTATTCGCGTTATGCGCAATATGCGTTCAATGTTACTCAGAGTTTTTCCCCACAACAACCACCCTAACAGTTCTGTAAAAAACAAACATTTTTTTCTTCTACATTAAAGGGGTACAGCCTTACTAAATATAGTAAACACAAAGCGGATGCTGTCGGGCAGGGGGGTGTGGCCGCAACGGGAAAGCTGCAGAGAAAGAGCAAACACAAGTAAGCCCCAAGAGTGAGTGTGATATAAACCGCGTACTGCGGTAAATTCGTAAATATAGCTGCAAAGTCCAAAGAAAAGATGTCTTTACCTGGAAGTTGTAGTCCACGTGTTCCAGCTTGCTGCCTGTTATGCTTGAGCTAAAACATGTCGCTGGTGCGCAGTGTATTCTGGGAGCACTTAGAGCCATGATGGATATTTACTTCATGCTGCAGTGAAAAGCTGTACTCATTTTGCTGAGAGCTAGATTCACGATGCTGAAGAAAACATGCTTTCCAAACCTGGTATGCAGTCAAGGACATTTCTGCTGGGAAAGCTAGCTTTGTTATGTCTTGTTATGAGTTACGGGACTGTTTTCCGTGGTGCTTGTATTTAGAGGAGGGAAGCACTTTGCTCCTTGAGGTTACTGTCGGTTGACCCAGCTGGCAACCAACGGCTGCTCATCAATGCGCAAGTGCGTTGCCAGAAGGTTCGAGAAATTGCCACCCCTTTTTGAGGAGTGCATATATGCGGAACCCCTTAGCGGTCAGGTGAGACCTCAGCCGGAGGGAGGACGCTTTCGTCCGGCATACGTGTGGGCTGTTGTGCTCTCGGCCTGGCAGTCATTGGGGTCTTCCAGCCGCTTCTGGCGAGATGAGGGATCCAGTTACGCCCACGGTGATGTATTTTCTTTTGAACTCTCTGTTTCTTCTGTGATTTATTTCTATGTTATCACTTGTTGCTTCCAAGCTTTGAATAAATAGCCGTATAAGTGCTCATTATTTTCTAAGAGTGTGTGTGGTTGCAAGTTATTGCGTCTACCTGCGTTTAAAGTATTGGCTCCGTAATTGCACTGGTGATTAATGACTGTCCGTGCACTCTGGGCGAGCAATACATTTTGGCGCTGTGAGCAGGGTAATTGTGATGAATTGTTCCAAATACTAAAGAATCTGTTTGAACGTAGATAGGCTTTGTTTACCTTGCAAGCGAAAGTAGTTTGGCAGTGAGTGTTGAACTGTGTTAAGCTGTTTTTTTTTCTTTGCTGGTGTGTGCGTGCGTGAGTGATTGCTGTGTGGAAAGAAAAAAAATATTGTTATCATTCCAGGCTGGACTAAGAGCCCATAGGATAAATTGGCCCATGTGTGGGCATGCGGCGCGGGGCTAAGTGAAACATGGGATCAGGGATTGGAAGATGCTGATCCGTCTGATGTAATGTTGTGCTTACAACAAGTTCCAGTGGAACGGAGCAGAGAATGCGCTGCACTAGATAGGCGATGTTGGGTCCTCTTGCATGCCTATAGGAAAATACATCAAAGGAATTTGGAAATGAAAAATTAGGTTTTGCGATTGGAAAGAGAGCTGGTTGCAGAAAGGCAGACTGCGTTAATGCAGCAGATTCAAATGAAACTTTTTAAAGATAAGGCTGACACATACCAGGCTGTGGCCGAGAGGGCAGCAGTCAGAGTAGCCTGGTATAAGTATAGGAAAAGACGGAGAGGAGTCAACCAAAGAAAGGTGGCAGCTGTAATCGCAACCGCCGGTGTGGACTGGGACCCGGATAATTGCGATGGTGATATTTTTGACTCAACCAGTCCAGAGAGTAGTTCCGCAAATGAGTCAGACCCCAAAATGTAAATTAAGCAGAAGACAGTGGCTGCTAAACCAGTTAGAAGACGGAGAGCCGGGCCCCACCCGCAGAATCCTGCAGGCGAGGTTGTGGATTTAACCACGCTGGACGATTACACCCAGCAGGAGGTTGGGGAAATTATTACTCGTTTGAGGCAAAAATCAGGGGAACCTTTATTGACATGGATGGTGAGGTTGCTAGATGGGGCGCTGCGGGGTTGTTGGTAGATTCCACGGACTCACTGCGTTTTCTACCCTTGTCAACTGACACCAATGTATAGGAGGTCTTAAGGGCAGGGCCGCCCCCTGATGAGAATGGTCACGATTCACAGGTGTCTTTGTTGCACCTAGCAGCCCAAGCATGTAACCGTAAATACCCCATTACCACAGACTGGCCTAGTGAGGAAACAAAGTGGTATACTTTGAAAGAGGCAATTCAAAAGGTCAGAGAGCATGCTATGAAAGAGGCAATTCACGTAGATGCTCCAGGACACATGAGGGCCGTGCCACTCTCAGTTTCAACTAGAAACATGGTGATCAGAACTGCACCACCCGCATACAAAAGTGTCATTATGACTATGCTCGTAGGTATGACGGGCAAACCCACTGATGAGGTAGTGGATGCCATTCGGCAACTGGCAGATTTAGGGGAGTGGGTCAAGAGTGATGACAAGCCACGGGAGAGAGAGGGGCGTAGTGAGAGAAGAACTGAAGGCAGGAGGCAAGATAGTAGAAACTCCCGAGTGTCCAGAAAGGACATGTTACTGGCTTTGTTAAAAGATGGTGTGCCACGAGAAGAAATTGATGGCATTGAAATTAGGGTAATGTATGAATTATACAAAAAGAGGACTTGCAGCCAAAGAGCGCTATAAACAGGTTAAGAAACAGGTATTAACCAAGCCACAGGGGACACCTCACCTTCCGCTCCTCCTGAGGAAGAACAAGAAGAAGGGTCTATGGGGACACCTTCCCCGTACCAGCCAACATACGCTGATTTGAGGAAGGTGGTGAGTCAAGTCACACTCATTGGAAATGTGACTAGGGCTACGGCCAAGCTCCGGCAGCGCCTGCTCGCATAAAAGTTGATAGGCGGCCCCATGTTAATGTTAAGATTTTTTGGGGGCCAGGAAATACGCAAGGGGTGCGAGCATTGATAGACACCGGGGCAGAGGCCTCTCTGATTCATGGCAATCCAGCACAATTCAAAGGCAGACAATTTACTATTACAGGTCTCGGGGGAAAGGAGACCCCCGCAGTACAAACGAACGTGTAGATGAAAATAGGCAATTTGAATAGGCAGAAATACCAAGTGTTGATTGTCCCGATACCTGAGTATATAATTGGCTTTGACATTCTGGAAGGGTTGGCTTTGGGACTTGGAGGTAAAACGTACCAGTTTGGGGTGAGTGCATTGACCTGCACACCCATTACCGTAGGCAAATTGAAGATGCCCCCAGTGTAAGTGCCTGTGGCAACCAAGCGGGTAGCCATGAAGCAATACTGCATTCCTGGGGGGCACAAGGAAATTTCAGACACCATCAAAGAGTATGTGGAGGCGGGTGTGTTACGCCCTATCACCACCACATGGAACAATCCTCTCTGGCCTATTAAAAAGGGGGATGGGTCTTGGAGGATGACGGTGGATTACCGTGAGTTGAATAAACACACTCCTCGCTTAGTGCCCGTTGTCCCAGATGCCATTAACTTGATTGAGAATGTCCAAAAGTTTGAAGGCACTTGGTATGCAGTGGTAGATTTAGCCAATGCATTTTTCTCTGTGCCAATTGCTGAAGATTGTCAATAGCAGTTTGCATTTTCTTCTAGCGGGCGTCAGTACACCTTTACAAGGTTACCTATGGGGTACATACATAGCCCGACTATCTGTCACCGGCTGGTGGCAGAGCACTTAGACAAGATACCATGTAAACCTGACATACAAATCTCTCACTACATTGATGATATTTTGATTCAGGGCAAGTATGAGCACAGCGTGCAAAACCAGTTAGATGTCATTATGGAAAAATTGAAGAAGGAAGGGTGGGAGATTAACCCGAAAAACATTCAAGGCCCAGCTGAAACAGTGATATTCCTAGGGATTCAGTGGCATAATCGGCATCAAGAAATGGTGCCGAAGGCCCGACAGAAAATACTTGAGTTCACCACTCCAATGAACAAAAAGCAAGCTCAGCAGTTTATAGGGCTGTTTGGGTTCTGGAGACATTTAGGGCAGTTATTGGCCCCCCCTCTACAAAGTGACACGAAAGAAATATGAGTTTCAGTGGGGGGAAGAGCAGCAGAAAGCATTTGATTTGGCGAAAGACACCATGCAGCAGGTGCTTGATTTATGGCCATTGAAGGAAGGCGAAGTGGAATTGAATGTGTCTGTACAAGACAATTATGCTAACTGGAGTGTGTGGCAGAAACAGGACAGGAAACGTGTGCCATTGGGGTTCTGGAGTCGTAAGTTAGCCGATGCTGGTAACTCATACACTCCGTTTGAGAAGCAGTTGCTAGCATGTTATTGGGCCCTTGTTGATACCGAGCAGATGACGATGGGCCATGATGTATTGATGAGGCCAGAAATGCCAATTATGCAATGGGTACTGAGCTCTCCTAAAACACATAGAATAGGACATGCTCAAGAAGCCAGCATAATTAAATAGAAATGGTACATTCAACACAGAGCCAAATCAGGGAAGGGTAGAGTTGTGAAATTACATGAGCAAGTAGCCAACATACCGCCCTCAGATTACATACCACCGGAAGTGCCTGAAAAATGCGAGTCTCCCGTGAAATGGGGAGTACCTTATGGCGATTTGACCGTGGAGCAGGCAGAGCATGCCTGGTTCACGGATGGCTCAGCCCGATATGTGGGAACTGAGCGATACTGGAAAGCAGTGTCATACAATCCCAAGTCTAAAAAGATTTTGACAACGTCGGGGAAAGGGAAGAGCAGTCAGTTTGCAGAGCTTTACGCAGTTTACCAGGCATTGAAACAAGAGACCCCTGGTCGATGTCATGTGTACACGGATTCATGGTCAGTGGCGAATGGGTTGGCGGTGTGATTGCCAACCTGGCAAAAGAATGGGTGGAAGATTCATTCAAAAGAGTTGTGGGGAAAGGAACTGTGGCAAGATATTGCAGAAATGTTATCACAAAGTGAAGTCACTGTGTATCATGTGGACGCGCATTGTGCCACAGACTCATTAGAACGTTGGTTTAATTTTGTTGCAGATGAACACACCAAGATTTCATCTGTGGATGCGGAGGCTCAGGAAGACGATTTGGAGGGTTTGGCCAAGTGGGCTCACCAGAAATGTGGGCACCTTGGAGAAAAGGCTACTATCAGGTGGGCACAAGCTTGAGGAATCAGTATTCCTTTAGAGGTAGTGAAAATTATCATTTTGCAATGTCCAGTGTGCCAACACCAACAGCAAAGGCCTGTCCCTCAGATTGTTCCGGGTACATTGCGAAGAAGAAAACTACCAGGTCAAATTTGGCAGATTGATTATATTGGTCCCCTGCCAATCAGTAAAGGTTGTCAGTATGCATGCACTATTGTGGATACATACTCAGGATATATGATGGTTTTGCCGTGCAAGCGTGCCACACAACTGAACACCATTAGGTTGTTAGATCAGATCATATTGCATTACGGAGTGCCTTTGCAGATTCAAAGTGACAATGGGTCACACTTCAAAGGCAAATTAATACAGGAATATTGTCAGGAAAAGAGCATTGAGTGGCTCTACCATGTGCCTTATTACCCTGCCGCTTCAGGGCTGATTGAACGAATGAATGGGTTGTTGAAAGAACAGCTGCGCAAATCTGGAGATGGCAATTTGGCAGGCTGGCGTGATCGTGTGTTTGATGTGGTGCAAGTGCTAAACAACAAGCCTGTGAATGAGCATGAAACTCCTTTGATGCGGCTAATGACTCCTGCTTTACAGATTCAACCCAATTCAGTCAGAGAAACCCTATTGTACTGGGAAATTAACCCGGGTTCTTTAGCTCCCTATCGGGCGACTCCAGAGTCAGCAGGGGTAGACTTGCATTCCCATGAGGAAATCAGATTAGACCCAAGAGGGATTGTTGTAATTGAAACAGGGATTGGAGTACAAATTCCCCCAGAGCATATGGGATGGATTGCCCCTAGATCTGGCCTAGCATTGAAGGGAGTTCAAGTATTGGGAGGGGTAATTGATGCCGATTACCAAGGCGAGATTAAAGTCATCCTGATGAATAGCGGGGACCAATTGTTACCGATCCACAAGGGTGATCGGGTGGCCCAATTGATTATCATTCCCGTTAAGTTGTCCATGATTAAGAAGGGGGAGCCTCCTACAGTGTTAACTACCTGTGGCGATCGTGGTTTTGGCTCTTCAGACAGTATGGTACCGGGTGCGAAGGTGTGGGTGGAAAGGCCAAGTGGCCCACCAGTGCCCGCAGATGTCATTGCATCAGGCAAAGACCAAGTAGTTTTAGTAATGGAGCCCGGTAGAAAGAAATGGCAATGGGCCTCATTACACGGTAGGCAGTAAACCATGGCGCTATTAGCGCCATGGTTCATGCCGGTAATTTACCGGTACCACCTTGGAAGAAAGGGGAATTACCGCCCTATTCCAAGGTTGGGAAGGCGGTAATTCCTCCTTCCTCCATTGCCCTTCCCCATTCCCATTTTTGCCCCATAGGGCATAATGGGAATGGGGAAGGTGCTAATTACGGTACTGCAAATTGCGGTATTGTAATTAGCTCCCTGGTCCCTTTGCGGGTTGGATTTTTAACGCCTGCAAAAAGCAGGCGTTAAATTCCCCAACCCGCAAAGGGACCTCGTAGTAAGGCGGTAAGGATTTACCGGTACCGGTAAAATACCGGTACCGGTAAACCCTTACCGCTTCCGTGTAATGAGGGCCAATATGTGCCCGCAGACAAATGTTATCTGAGAGAGTGATGTACAACACTGATATCTCTTTTCTGGGTTTGCCTTGTAGATCCTGTGTCTGGCTGGTGTAATTGTGGGACTAAATGGACTCCGTTTGGGAGAGTTAAACGGCATGCTGCTACCAACGAAAAATGTCACATCTGTGCCAGCGATCAAGGGGAAAATGATAATGAGTAATGATGTCCAAAAGCAGCCTTATGCCGATGCCGAAAAGCCAGCCAGACCGAAGACATGGATTCGTGAAATGCGGCAAACACGTCAGGCGCAAGTGAAAACAACATTGATGCCAGTCATGCGAGAGGCATCTTCAGGACGGCGAAAACATTCTCCCATAATCACCCAAACGGAGAATATGTGGATATACATGGCACAACAGGTGCTCAACATTACGCACTTTTGCCTTACTGACATGCCCAATGCTGAAGCCTTATTGACTACGTGCTTAGTAGCAGTGCCGACGCCAGTTCCGGTTCTAAAGCATATTTTCGGCGTCACACACAATGATTCTTTGGTTCAAGATTCCGATATCAGGCAATCTTTTTCCGTCTATGAGTACTGCAGGTTTTGCCAGGAAACAGATCACAAATGGAGAAATTTGACACGTATTATAAACTATAATATAACCCAAGGCGATGTGTGTTACCTTATGACATGCAATGCAAAATAAATTGGCAAATGCCAACAGCTCAATTTAACCAAACAGCAAAATCACACTGTGATCGAGCAACAATTGTGTTCGCGAGTTCCACGCAAATGTACCAGCGTGAATAACACTATGGCCCTCATTACGACCCTGGCGGATTTCGCGGTGCAAAATGCACCGCGGAGCATGGCGGAAAGCCGCCGATAGCGCCATGGGGGTTGGCGGATTTACCACCCCATGCCGACCTTGGCGGAGCGGTAAATCCCCAATCCCCATTTTACCCTTCCCCATTCCCATTCTTGCCCCATAGGGTATAATGGGAGTGGGGAAGGAGTTAATTACGCCGCCGTAAAGTACGGCGGCGTAATTAACAACGAGGTCCCTTAGCGCCATGGTTTTCTCCGCCCGGTAAAACCAGGCGGAGAAAACCTCCATGGCGCTAAGGGAACTCGTAGTACGGCGGACGGGTCCGCCGCGATTACCGCTGGCGGTATCCCACTCCGCCAGGGTCGTAATGAGGGCCTATGTCTTGTAATCATACAGTGATAGCTGCCAGTCAACTGAATCATGTGAAACTTCCAACAGGATGGCTCTTTTCATGTGGCAACATCACATACACTTATATTCCAGCTAACATTTCCGGAGGTCCATGTGCCTTAACTCGATTAGGACTAATGATGTTCCCTTTACACCCAGCAATATCTCGAGGCAAAAGGTCAACTTTTGAGTCTGTGGGTCTATCCCCCGATTGTGATTCACATGTGCATTTGCTATCAGAAGCTGAGGTTCTAGCATTAACCCTTTCATTAGTGGGAGTTTGGGGTTTAGCTGCTGGGGGTTACAAATCTTTGATCAAATTAGCATGTTTAGTAGTCAAAGTACTTAATCATACTTCTCAAGCATTAGAAGAGTTACTCCTTGATAGCCAAGTTATTAGAAAAGCAACTTTGCAAAACAGAGCTGTTGTTGATTATCTATTGCTAAAGCATAATTTAGGTTGTAACGCAGTTGAAGGTTTGTGTTTTTTCAATCTAAGTGACCATTCACAATCCATTGAAAGTCATATTCAAGGTTTGAGGGATCTCATTTCTCAATTGTCCCAAGATCATACTGGGAATTGGTGGGATTGGTTATTTTCATGGATTCCTGATGTTGGGGGTACACTGCGTTATGCTTTTGCTTGTATTTGCATTATGTTAGCTATCATAATAGCTTGTTGTTGTATTCAATGCATTCCCAACTTAGTTTTAATATTTCGTCGGTTTCAGAGACCGGCTCCTCTGCCACTGGGCTATGGAAGATAAATATCCAAGGGTGGAATTGTTATGCTTGAGCTAAAACATGCCGCTGGTGCGCAGTGTATTCTGGGAGCACTCAGAGCCATGATGGATATTTACTTCATGCCGCAGTGAAAATCTGTACTCATTTTGCTGAGAGCTAGATTCACGATGCTGAAGAAAACATGCTTTCCAAACCTGGTATGCAGTCAAGGACATTTCTGCTGGGAAAGCTAGCTTTGTTATGTCTTGTTATGAGTTACGGGACTGTTTTCCGTGGTGCTTGTTTTTAGAGGAGGGAAGCACTTTGCTCCTTGAGGTTACTGTCGGTTGACCCAGCTGGCAACCAACGGCTGCTCATCAATGCGCAAGTGCGTTGCCAGAAGGTTTGAGAAATTGCAACCCCTTTTTGAGGAGTGCATATATGCGGAACCCCTTAGCGGTCAGGTGAGACCTCAGCCGGAGGGAGGACGCTTTCGTCCGGCATAACTGTGGGCTGTTGTGCTCTCGGCCTGGCTGTCATTGGGGTCTTCCAGCCGCTTCTGGCGAGATGAGGGATCCAGTTATGCCCACGGTGATGTATTTTCTTTTGAACTCTCTGTTTCTTCTGTGATTTATTTCTATGTTATCACTTGTTGCTTCCAAGCTTTGAATAAATAGCCGTATAAGTGCTCATTATTTTCTAAGAGTGTGTGTGGTTGCAAGTTATTGCATCTACCTGCATTTAAAGTATTGGCTCCGTAATTGCACTGGTGATTAATGACTGTCTGTGCACTCTGGGCGAGCAATACACTGCCTCGCAGGTCGCTTCCTCTTGCCGACGATCACTTTTCACTAGTTGTCAAAGTATATTAGTTCAAACAGCTCCAAATAGCTCCAACATAACAGTCCCAGCCAAACAGCCACTTTCGATGGCACTTCCGATGCGCCCTTGTCCATGAACTTTAATTCAAGTTACTTGTCTCATTATTTATTG
Organism: Ambystoma mexicanum; assembly: GCF_040938575.1. Classification (NCBI taxonomy): domain Eukaryota; kingdom Metazoa; phylum Chordata; class Amphibia; order Caudata; family Ambystomatidae; genus Ambystoma; species Ambystoma mexicanum. The sequence continues at coordinate 1,453,228,446 of NC_090935.1, read as the reverse complement.
CTAAGCCGTGCGTATGCATTCAAAAAATATGGAAAAGTACACCTAAAATGTAAAGCCAATGTTTTGCTAAATATATCTATTTATAAAATTGTTCTATAAAGAAATACCCTTTATTATTGCTTTGAAAACAAGTGTTTTCAAACTGATTTGAAGAGAAGCTTATGTTACAATTAACAATTTAAAAACTTTAAATAGATTGGATTGTGTTACAAGTGAGTAGCGTCCACCATTTAAAGCCTGCAATCACATTGTCCGTGACCAAAGACTGTGTCTACCATCTTGATCTTTTTACTGTTTCTGTAATCGTCGATAGATAGGGAGCAGTAGAGGTTGCAGGGGGCAGGTAATAATGGTGGAGAGGACACATGGAAGGAATATCAGCAAATGAACACTGAAGGTTGTAGGGTAATTGACAAGTGAAGTGAGTAATGTGATTGCCCGACCGTAGCACCAGTCCTGCAGCTGAAGTAACAGATGGACATATGTTATCTTGTCTGTGTTACACTTTTAGTCCGTCTTCTAATAGTGCCATTGGAGGCCACTTGTAATCAAGAAAGAGAGCGGTAAAACCCTCAATACTGAAAACCACTGAAAAGTGGTGTAGTAACTGTTTACTAACAGGATGTGTGATTATTGACTCATGTGTCACACATCATATGGACATACATTAAAGCACTTCATTCCTAAAGAAAGACTGAGTCCACAAAATATGCCACTTCCACCATCACCAAATTTATTCAGGAAAAATAGACCACAGAACCCATGTTCATGTGTGCACAATAGTGCCACGATCACTACCTCATACCTAAAGCTCCAGCTTCCTGCCGGTGTAGATTAAGACAATAATACTTGATGAAGAGGTTAGGGTCTGCCCAGGTGACTGCCCTGCACATGTCCTGTATGGAAACACTTTAAGAACACACACAAATGGACCCCTGGGATAGGGAATGGCACTTCTAAAACATTTATCTTTTTAGTTATACCAATGAATGTCACAATATAGTATCAAAATTATTTTTTATTATTATCCTATACACACATATATATAGTATCAATTCATAAAAAAATATTATCACATTTCATACACAATTCAACTCACATACAGTCACTCCTACCATCCATTCAAACCTCACTTTCTTAAAAAACGTACATATCACACCTGTCTCTGTGACCACCTGGTCAACAATATTTAAACTGTAAAGTGCCCTCAAATAGACTCTTAGATGGTTCTGTCTATGTATAATCAATTACACAGATCTAGTTGGCGACACATGTTTCGGCTGTCTGTTTGGACTTCAACATATTTGTCTATTTGGTAAAGAAGCCTTCATCAGGACCAACATGGGGAATTCAGTCATTCCCATTTGACAGAGTAGGGTAAGTTACACCACCTAAAAAGCAATAAAAAACCATTAACACTAAAATCGAGCCATTCCCTGTTTATTAATTTAATGTGAATGAACATGATTCTCAAAAGTAATCATTGAATCACCATTTTGAATGTTTATTTCTTGCCATTACAAACATGCTGATACTTTGGAAAAAATCCTATTCACAACCATGTGTGAAAGTAGTAACATTTACCCTCACCCCAAGGATGCAAAAAAACTGTTCAACCTGTTCCATTCAGGTTATAATTTGAACTCTATATAAATAAAATACTTACTCAAAAACGTGCAACACAATGTTCTTGGTATCACCTTCAGAGCGTTGCACTGTATCTTCACTTGGTCAAAAAGGATTCTTTATACACCGAATAATCTGGTCATATACTCCTTGTCACCCTATAATGGATAAGGTATATATTTAATGAAAAAGGTATATATGGGCTAAATGTATCCGTGTCTGCCCCGGCAATTACCATTGCCTCATTGAATTGGGATACTTACATTTAAAGTGAAAAATGAGGTCTATTCAAAACTATTTCTTGATTGTGTTCCCAAACTTGTTGTTCCATCCCCAAACTTCTATAGAATGAGCCGCCACAAAATTCCTAGGGCGACATCATATAAGAACACAGGTTAAGGCACACTCTCTAGTGTCTACATCACAAGATCATTCTCATGTAATGCTAGGATATACTTTCCACTATAAATCCCTAGATCTACTAGCAGGGTCTGACTGGGACAAGAAATAGGCCCGGTCACGCAAAAAAAAGTAGCCCACCCCTTGCCTCAAAAAAGTGGCCCACCCCTCGCCTCACGACCCTTGAACTCTGATGACATCACCAAATTGTATGTCATTTGACCCCACCCTAAAGTGACATCCTGGGAAGTGATGAAACACGACCTTTCACCTCTTGAAAAAACAGGAAGTGGCATCAAATAGCATTGTTCCTAAGTACACTCAATTATTGTGAATCCAAGCAGATGTCCAAGGCCAAATGATATGTTATTGTATAGCACTTACGTTTAAGCTCTTTTTTTATAGAACAAATATGCATACAATATCACCCAACCTGTGTTGGTACTCATTTATCGATGTAAGAAGGATGAAAGTGTTTTTGAAAAAGAAAAATAAATTGAAGAAAAAAATATATTTTTTCCCATTTCTTTTCTCCAAACCAAGCCAGGAATGGCCAGAAACCGGCCCCCACTCCCCAGGGACGATTTCGGCCCAGCCACGGGCCGAGAGGCCGAGGGGCCAATCCGACCCTGTCTACTAGTGCGTATCTATTTTGTACTAGCATCTCACTCAGTCTCTCGCTTCATAAATGCAGCTGTGTGCAAAAAAGGCCAATCCCTATATGTGTCAGGAATAACAGGTGGAAGCTGTGGCATAGCTGGAAGCATTAGCCTTAGGAACATTTTTCCCGCTCTAGTCCTCATATAAGATGGCCGATTTCAGTATTTAAGCAGACTCCGCCCCCCACTCTGTGCGTTGTATCTGTTTTTCACCCTACAGTGCTCCGCTGCTTACTTGGTATTCTTGCCAGTGACTTCCAACCTTTTTCATGCTTTTTCCCTTTTTCATTAGGGAATGCTTCTGTGCCCTTGCAGGTTTTCTGCTACTTTATCCCAGCTTCAGTTAGTTCTGTTTGTTTGTTTTCCTTTCTGAATCTTCTGCGGTGCTTCCGCATTTCTATCGAGTAAGTGTCCGCGCCTTCTGTTTCGGCGAAGCTTGTTTTGTCTATCACTTGGTGTTCTACCGCCATTCGTTCTTACCTGACACCTTCCTTGGTTTCGGGTTTCTTACGCGGCTCTTTGTGGCTCCATCTGTGGAAGGGGTTGTGTACCTTACAGCCCTTCAGGTCACTGTTCTGCCGTTTCGGTTTCTTTCTAGTTTTCACAATAAGCCTTAGCCATCTTTCTCTCCTAAACCTTATATTATTTTTTCTTCTTGTATTTTCACCCATGAAGTCTCTGCTCCTCTTCCCTGGAGGAGCAGACTTTCTACAGCACACTATCATTTCCAGACTTCTTTCTTATTGACTCCTACTTTCCTCTCACCTCTGTGCTTTCTTTACTTTCATTCATTCTTTTCTATTGCTACTTGAGGGTCTTTACCTTCGAAGTGTTCCCGTGCTGTAATTCCGGGCATTTGCTTTTACCACAAATCCGCTTCTCCCAAGACTTCAGACATCTTTCCAGTGATCTTGGATATCAGGGTTTTTTTCTGCCCATTGGCTTTTTCCCTGACTGGGGGTTTGGCTCCTCGGGGTCCCCCAAGGGCAGGTGCCAATCCCTGCCAAGGTGGCCTCTGAGGGAGCCAGACCCTAATTGCACAACCGAAAGTCTAAGGAGAAACAGCTCGCAGACAAGAGGAAGTCCAGTAAGAAGACGACTTCCACCACCAAGGACAAGTCCTCTGAAGGTTCAGGTGAGGAGGAGGTTTGGGAAGGAGGACAGAGGTCTGACAGCATACAACACCAGTATTACCCATGGCGTCTTTGGAGCAGTACCAGGAGTTGGTGGCATCAATGCAAAACCTCACCGAGAATGTGGCACTTTGGCAACAGGTTGTATTACATCCGGACGGCCGTGGTGATCTACCACCCTTGACACTATTCTTTGGCAAGTACGATGGGCATCCAGGAGGACTTAAGGACTTTCTTGATGCTTGCCAGGTATATTTTACTGGCAACGATCCTTCCTTAAATGACTATGACTGTTTTCTGGAGTCGCTTAAAGAGCTTTTTGACCGACCTGAGGTCCTATACACCTCTTTGGAAGCAATTTTGGATGTACGTCAAGGAGCTACTGATCTACAGACATACATTTTCCTGCTTTTTGAGATTGGCAACTAAGACGGACTGGCCAGATTCAGCCAAACAAACCATTTTCAGAGGTGGACTTCATGATGAAATTAAGGATGAGCTGGCAAGGGTGGCAAGACCAGCATCCTTTCAAGAACTGATGACTTTGTCCCTACAGATTGAGTTCAGGTTGTAAGAACGACGTCAAGAAAGACGAAGACCCCGAGTCACTCCTCAGGTACCCAGCCTACCTTCCCAATCTCCTAGAAAAAGCCACGCAGCAGAGGAATTTATGCAGATTGGAGCAACATGAGGACCCTTGACATCTGATGAGCGAAGGAGACGTAGAGAAGCTGGCCTTTGTATGTACTGCGGTTCCTCCAAGCGCCTACCAAGGAATTGTCCTGAAGTTCCACCTAGGAGGAAGGAAAACTCCAGCCCCAGATCTGCTGCAAGAGAAGTATCGGGGAGCTACCTTCAACCCTTGCGATGCTTCAAGACCAATAGATAACACAGAGGACGGCCGCCTTGTGGTCTCCTGAGTCTTACTTTGGTTACCTGGTTCAGAACCCAAGGAAGTACTGGCTATGTTAGACTGTGGTGCGGCAGGCAACTTTATAGACCTAAACTGGGCCAGAGAGAATCTAGTGCCATCTAGACCCAAGCAGAGACCCATACCAGTTGAAGGAGTCGACGGAACCCCTCTGTCATCTGGTCCCATCACAAGAGAGACCTTACCATTGAAGATGAAGTTGGGAGAACACCAAGAGTACATGATATTCGATTTGATCAGAGCGGTGCATTTCCCTCTGGTAATCGTAATACCGTGGTTGAGAAGATACAACCCTCAGATCGACTGGTCATCCAATCGGGTGAGCTTTAACTCATAATATTGTGGATCCCACTGTATGAATTATGCAGTCCAGAAGACAGAAGAGGAAGAGACTAGTGTCTGCAGAACCATGATGATATCGGCAGTCCCACTTCAGTATCAAGAATATTCCGAGGTATTCCAAGATACCTTATCCAGATTGTTACCGCCTCACAGAGCGGAGGATTGTGCCATAGACCTGATTCCAGAAACTACGGTACCTTTTGGGCGCATGTACCCTTTATCGTTACCAGAAAGACGAGCCTTAAAGGACTACTTAGACGCCAACCTACAGAACGGCCTCATCCAGGAATCTAAGTCATCTTGTGGTTCATCATTGTTTTTCTTTATTCCTAAGAAGGACTCCTCTGAACTAAGGCCATGTATCAACTGTAGAGGTCTAAATCAGATTACAATCCATGACCGGTATCCAATGCCCTTGATACGAGACATTTTGGAGGCTGTGCAAGGTGTGGTCTACTTCACCAAACTCAACCTAAGAGGGGCCTAGCACCTGCTGAGAGTAAGGAAGGGTGATGAATGGAAGACGGCCTTCCGCACCCCATTAGGTCTGTTTGAATACAGAGTGATGCCGTTTGGGTTGGTTAATGTCCCAGCGATTTTCCAAAGGTTTATGGACAAGGTCTTTACTGACATGTTGTTCTTGTCGATAGTAGTCTATTTGGATGACATCTTAATATTTTCCCGGACCTTACAGGATCACCGCCATCAAGTGAAGAAGGTATTACACCGCCTGCAATCACATAGACTAATGGTTAAACCTGAAAAGTGTCAGTTCGAGGTTACATCAGTATCTTACCTGGGATTCGTTCTTTCTAAGGAGGGCATCGAGATGGATCCCAGCAAGATCAAGGCAATACTAGAATGGAAGGAACCCCAGAACGTTAAGGAGGTACAAAGATTTCTTGGGCTAGCAAACTTTTATCGTTTGTTCATTCCTAACTTCCCCGGAATAGTATTACCCATCACATCTCTTCTCAAGAAGGGAGTCAAGTTCGCATTTGATCAGGAACCCAGAGATGCCTTCCAACTTCTCAAGAGACTGTTCACTTCAGATCCGGTTTTGGTACAACCGGATCAAGGCAGACAATTCATCCTAGAGACAGATGCTTAGATAGGAGTGGTTGGAGCCATCTTGCTTCAAGAGACCGCGGATGGTCTGGAGCACCCGGTGGCTTACTTTTCTAAGACCTTGACAGCAGTAAGCGCAACTACTCGGTTCTCGAAAGAGAACTATTAGCCATCAAGTTAGCCTGCCAAGAATGGTGCCATCTTCTGCAAGGCGCAGCTCACAGGTTTCTTATTCGGACGGACCATCGCAACCTTCAAGCACTGCAACAGATGGAATGTTCCAATGCACCCCATGCTAGATGGGCATATTTCATTTTACAGTTTGATTTTCTTATTACCTACATTCCTTGGTCTGAAAATAAGAAGGCTGATGCCTTATCTTGCTGTCAAGGAGAAGACTCTGGGGTTTATCAGGGTCATGAACGGGTATTCCCGGAACTGAGAATAATCGCTGCAGCCTCCCCATTTCTCCAAGAACTGGTTCCGCTTTATTAGGGTCAGACAAGCATTCCCTCTAAGGTAACACCAGGTATTGATGTGTTCTATTACCATGATTCGGCACTCTATGTCCCCACAAAGAAGCTTCAGGAACAGGTCCTTTCCTGGTGTCACGATACACCATTATCAGGACACCCAGGGATAAGGAAGACTTATGAGTTACTCAGCAGAGTGTTCTGGTGGCCCACACTCCGAAGGGATGTAGACGAGTATATGTCTTCTTGCCCCTTCTGTGCATCCAGTAAATATCAGACGGGTAAACCTATTGGGTTGTTGCAACAACCTCAGCTACCAGGACGGCCGTGGGAACACATATCTACAGACTTTATTGTAGACCTCCCTAAATCTCATGGCATGACTGCCATTATGGCTACTGTGGATTCCTATAGTAAGTTGGCACACTTTTCTGCCTTCCCTCAGATTCCTTCAACCCATGAAACAGCGGCCACCTTTCTAAGGGATATTGTTCGTCTTCATGGTCTACCCAGAACTATAGTGTCAGACGGGGTACTCAATTCACCTCTAAATTTTGGTCTGCCCTATGTCGGCTACTGGATATTCACAGAGCTCTCTCATCAGGATATCATCCACAGAGTAATGGGCAGACTGAACGACTTAATGCCAGCCTCGAACAGTATTTAAGATGCTTCTGCAGCTCCCAACAGGATGAATGGTTTAGTTTTATACCTCAAGCAGAATTTGCCTATAAGAACGCATTCCACACATCCATCCAGATAAGCCCGTTCTATTGCATTTATGGTTATCATCCTCAACACTTACCTTGGTCCAGCATGCAATCTACGAGTGTTCCAGCTATAGACAGGGTGCTTAAGGACCTGCGCGATGCACATGATCTAGCTGAGAAGGCTCATGAGGCTAGCCAACAGTCACAAAAGAGATGGGCAGACAAGAGAAGATGTGCTAATCCTGACTGGAAGGAAGGCCAGTTGGTCTGGTTATCTTCCAAATTCCTGTCCCAATGGGTTCATTCTGGCAAATTTTCCCCAAGATTTTTGGGTCCCTTTCCTATAGAATCTCAAGTCAATCCAGTGGCCTACAGACTAAGTTTGCCTAGGAATCTCCAGAGGGTGCACCCCGTATTTCACACTTCCTTCCTGAAGGCATACAAGGAAGACCCCTATCAGCGACACTGTAGGAGAGTACAAACACCCACTGTTCAGGTTCCAGATGAATACGAAGTTGCCTATCTAGTTGATTCAAGATATCGTAAGGGCCGAGTACAATACCTGGTACATTGGAAGGGGTACCCTACTGCGGAAAGGTCTTGGGAACCAGAGAGTCACATCCATGCCCCATTATTGGTGAAGAGGTTCCACCGGTTGCACCCTGGAAGACCGGTGGGTCCCCCGAGATGAAGGGGGTATACTGTCAGGAATCACAGGTGGAAGCTGTGGCATAGCTGGAAGCATTAGCCTTAGGAACATTTTTCCCGCTCTACTCCTCATCCAAGATGGCAGACTTCAGTATTTAAGCAGACTCCGCCCCCCACTCTGTGTGTTGAATCTTTTTTTCACCCTACAGTGCTCCACTGCTTACTTGGTATTCTTACCAGTGACTTCCAACCTTTTTCATGCTTTTTCCCTTTTTCATTAGGGAATTCCGCTTCTGTGCCCTTGCGGGTTTTCTGCTACTTTACCCCCGCTTCAGTTAGTTCTGTTTGTTTGTTTTCCTTGTTCGAGTTTACTTGGCGTCCGTGAGCTGTTAGCCGCTCACCTTTGCCCCCGCTTCTTTCTGAATCTTCTGCGGCGCTTCCGCATTTCTATCGGGTAAGTGTCCGTGCCTTCTGTTCCGGCGCAGCTTGTTTTGTCTATCACTTGGCGTTCTACCGCCATTCGTTCTTACCTGATACCTTCCTTGGTTTCGGGTTTCTTCTACGGCTCTCTGTGGCTCCATCTTTGGAAGGGGTTGTGTACCTTACAGCCCTTCAGGTCACTGTTCTGCCATTTTGGTTTCTTTCTAGTTTTCACAATAAGCCTTAGTCATCTTTCTCTCCTAAACCTTATATTATTTTTTCTTCTTGCATTTTCACCCATGAAGTCTCTGCTCCTCTTCCCTGGAGGAGCAGACTTTCTACAGCACATTATCATTTCGAGTCTTCTTTCTTATTGACTCCTACTTTCCTCTCACCTCTGTGCTTGCTTTACTTTCATTCTTTTCTATTGCTACTTGAGGTTCTTTACCTTCGAAGTGTTCCCGTGCTTTAATTCCGGGAATTTGCCTTTACCACAAATCCGCTTCACCCAAGACTACAGAAATCTTTCCAGTGATCTTGGATATCAGGGTTTTTTCCACCCATTGGCTTTTTCCCTGACTGGGGGTTTGGCTCCTCGGGGTCCCCCAAGGGCAGGTGCCAATCCCTGCCAAGGTGGCCTCTGAGGGAGCCAGACCCTACTTGCACAACCGAAAGTCTAAGGAGAAACAGCTCGCAGACAAGAGGAAGTCGCGTAAGAAGACGACTTCCACCACCAAGGACAAGTCCTCCGAAGGTTCAGGTGAGGAGGTTTGGGAAGGAGGACAGAGGTCTGACAATATGATATTCCTCATATTACGGCACTCGATAGCATGTTCATTTTTACTCGTGGTTCACCCCGTATGGAAACACCCATGGCCTCTGCCCAGGAAGCTGACATGCCCAGAATCCTTGGAGGAAGAGGTGAGCATGAGGTCCCATAGGCCAAGGAGATGGTGACCCGCAACTGAGCCACTGTGGTCACCACTGCTTTTTCCCCAGAGGTGACACACAGGCCGTTGGGTTTTAAATCAATAAAATATTACTTATGTAGATGTAGCATGAAGCCAGAACCCAGGCTTGATAAGTGATATTTGGCTTTACCTTTGGGTCCTATAACACTTTGGGCACACTATGTCTGAGGTCTGATCCCCCAGTTGGAAAGGAGACAACTAGTGAGTTAACTGTCCACCTCCAGCATACTACTATAAGCATCAAAACTGATTGATAGGAATTAGGAGGTGAAGTCTGAGTCCAAAACGATTGTCTCAGGATTTTTAGGGCCTGAAATCCAGCTATCCTGGCCTAACAGCCTGTTGGCCAATCCTGCTTTGCGCACTTCACACTTCATGCACTCAGAGCACCTCACTGATTTTGTGTGTCTGCTTCCTTATTCTTTTTACATCAGCAGCCAGGCAATCGCACAGGCATCCAGTGGTGCACCACCACTTATTTATTTATTTTTGCATTTATTTCAGCACACACTGTGGCTCGACTTCAAGGACATAATGCTCTTGGTCACTGGCAATTTTGTGCAGCAGGGAAGCAGCTCAGCAAAACAGCATGGTCACAAGGCAGTGCAATTCTTCTAGGCTGCTTACAGCATAGCTTACCCCAAGGTGTAGAATAAGGCTTCTATAGCTACCCCTGGACAGTACTCATGCTTACAACATGCAGTAACAAACATCTGCCAGTCCAAATAATTAGAAATCAGTCATATAGTTCTATGAAGTGTTGTTGCCAACAGACCCGCGTGTTATGTGTATGTGTGGAGATTCCAAAAGAGAGACAGATTCACATTTGCATAAACCTTCTTTATTCTCCCTCTCCAGGTTTCTGTCCCGGGCTCAAGTAGCCACTCCTCTTCCTCCCTCATTTCCCCTAGTGGTTCTTTTCCTTCTTGCCCTTAAGGTGGTCTTCTTTTTAAGGTTGTATGTCTAAAGGAGTTCATAAACAACATCTCCATCCCACATATCGTTGTGTTGTCTCCCCTTTACCTCTCTTCTTAGTCTCTGGGGTCTTGGCGGTATTTGTCTTGGACTTCCGTCCTCAGCTTCCCATAGGTGCAGCTTCGACGTCAGTTGTTATTTGGACACCTCCATATCCGCCCATGTGCTGAGTAGTAAACATCAGGGTAAACATCAGGGTAGCAGCTCACATATTCTTCTTGATAAAGGCTGTACCTAAATCTATTCTTGAAATTCTCAAGAGGGCTGTGAGGGGTCAGAAATGTGTGAGACAGACACAAAGGTAAAGGTTTCTCACATTTTGCCATTTTATTGAAAGGAAAAAGTTTGGATAAACACCTATCTTTCCCTAACCTAATAAAGGTGTCGCTGCCTAGCAAGCTAAAACTAAATAAAATGACAAAGTGTCCAAAATAGTATCTAACCCTCACACTAGTATACACAAGAAAACTATTCAAGGGAAATATGGCTAGCGTTTAGTTTCACAAAACAGTTTCTCAAATCAAACTTAAAAGTTCTTAGAAGCACTCCTTGTGATCAGGTTGGATTCCCCTCCATAGATCAATTCTATTCAAGGTAATGTAAAAAGTATCTTCCAACCACTGTGCCTTTCTCCTGGACACAACAAATGTATTTTCCATAAAGGTTTGTTGACAATTCAAAAACAACAGGTGTTTTCCAAAATAGCCTTCTTGAAAAGATACATCTCTTTCTTACATAACACAAGTTCAAACAAATGCATGTGTTCATTTAGCATGTGGCACCTTCCTCAAAATATTACTTTTGTCAGGATAGCACCTCAACCTTCTTGATAATGCCACTGCTTGTCAAACCAGTGATAAAGTAAATGAATTCCTTAATTAAACAAAGGTCCTTTCACCACACCTCTTTGGCCACAAATGTTTTTTCCATCAAACCATCTTCTTTCCTGGTCCACTCACCTGCCATGACTAACCACTAAAATCCCTTTCCTGGTATACTTGCCTGGCAGGACGAAAACCTCTACAACTACTTGGAGACTTGATGGCAATATTGACTCCAAGAGTCTCCACACCAATTTCTCTTGGAAGGAGGGTTGGCCAATAACTACCCCTTCTTATAGTTTCTTGATTCATGATAACGTCTGTTCTAGCTTTCCCCAAGCGGAAAACTTGAGATAGAGGGATTATTCTCAAAGTGTCTCTTTGTGACTTCTATACAGTTTCTTGACTGGTGGCAGTTTGGGTTATAAATTTCCCCTAGTTGAAATCCTAAAAAGGAGGAGTTGCACCATTGACGCTTCAGTATGGTTTCACAGTCTCTTGGCTGTTGGCAATGTGTGATATAGGCTTTCCCAAAGGTATATCTCTTATAAAGGGATGTATGCCTTAGTTGATTTATTGAAGCTTTCTCACAACCTCGTTTGCTGTTAATACAGATTATGAACTTTTCCCAGTGGCAGTCTTAATATGATTTTCTCACAGCCTCTTGGCTGTTGTCAATACTGGTTATAAGCTTCCCCCACAGGTAATTCTACTCAGGTCTTTGCACAGCCTCTTAGCTGTTAGAAATGTGGGTTATAATCTCTCCCCACTGTTAGTTCCCTATAAGGGACCCTACACCTCTGCCGCAAATGTTCTGTTTCTTTATTTATTCGGTATTCAGAATCAAATGGTTTCTGCTTCAATCAAAATTGTTATTTGGTAATAATGTTCTTGCATGGAGTGCCCAGGTGTTAGCATTTACTTCTACCCAACTCACTGGCTCCCTGCGGCATCTCATTCTGGCTGTCAGGTGTTGCGGCGGACCTCCAGAGTCCTGCCTGCTCTCCCTCCTTCTCCGGTGTACCTTCAGTAAGTTGTGCTTTGGTCTTCTGGAGCTCTGACAGCTCCATTGATCTTCTGTGGCTTCACCAACTTGCCGTATACTGCTTTGGAAGCATGTCTCCTCTGCAGCTGGGGTTCCTCTTGATAGGCTGCTTCCCACTGCACTTCTGTTTACCTTCAACCTTTGTGGTAGCTTCTTCTGGCATGCTTCTTTCCGTGGCTGCTCCTGCACCATGGACAGCTTCAGCTAAATCAGCTACACCTGCACGGCTACCAATAACTCATTAGCCTTCTTCCTCTTCTTCAGCTGCTTCTTGCAGCTGTGCCTCATCTTGGGATTTAAATATCCCACTCAGCTGCCTTGGTCTGCAGCAACGAGACCGCACCTTTGAATAAACAACATTCTGGATCCTCATTGCCTCTGAACCCTTCTTCCTTATCTCAGAACCACTAGCATTATAGGAACGTCCACAGAGGATTGTGTGACATTCGTTTTTTCTATTTTACGTTCAGTTAATTCAGACTGCTTTATGTACTGAGAGTTATTAAGATGAGGAGAGGTTGCAATTCCACATTGGAATGAGGATTACTATTTAGGGTAGAATTCGAACAATTCAAGGTTTTCCGTTTTAATTATTCAACCCTTGAGACACTAACCTTATTCTGTCTATATTATTTCCCATAACAGGTTCTTAGGGTATTTATATGGGAGGGACTGGTACATTGATAATATGCCATTAGGTATCTTGGAATTATTTCACTTTCATCCTCAGAAGATGAATACTGCCTCTCCTAGCGGAGTCACCACTTCCCCACTGATCGCCATCTCCCCCCATGTGTCCCCCCCCCTGATACCACACCCAGGGTTTGGATCAGGTAGCGGCTTCCTTCCCCTGGCCACATGGGAGGAGAGTTTAGGCTGGGGCTTGGTGATGACTCCGCAGGATTCATCACGGGGCCCGCAATGTCCCTAGACACACTCTCAAATGAGATGTCAGGAGTGGATAGGGGTTGTAGTGATGCCATAGTGAGACTTTCTGTAGAGCTTTTCTGACAGAGCCCACATCTCTTATGATATGATATGATATGATAGTTTATTTATATAGCGCCTATACACAATGTGTTTCAAAGCGCTTCAAGGAGGGAGGGGAACAAAGGAAAATACAGTTACATTCGGCAAAAGTCCTTGAAACAGTACAGAATGTAAAAATAACTATCATAATAGGCCTGTCGACATTTCTGATAGTGCAAGTGCATAGAACAAGTAAGGCAAGAGGTAATGGATAGGAGGAGAACAAAGCAAGCAGTAACATTACTATGTCTGACGACAATTTACGCAGTGCAGGTGGTAACAAGAGGAGGGGTGGGAGGGGGGGCAAGGGTATGGAGGAGAAAGGAGAACAAGGCACGATACTGAACAAAAATGTCGGTGACAAATTTGAAAGTAGGGGAGGGGGGGAGGAAGAGAACAAGGTGGGAGGAGGGGGGACAGACAAGCTGCTATCGAGAGTCACGGAACAAAAGATAGGAGTAAGTGCTAGGAGGGTGAAGTCTGAGAGGAGGGAGAAGGAATGGGGAGTAGGAAAGGTAGTAGAAGAGGATGGATGTGAGGAGGTGGGAAGGGAAGGAGGGAGGAAGGGGGGTGGAACGCAGAGCAAAGAGGGTGGAGCAAACACTCATGGGGGGAAGGGTGGCACACGAGCACTCACGGAGGGCCAGGGGGGATCACGGGCACTCACGGAGGGGCAGGGGGGAACACAGGCACTCACGGAGGGGCAGGGGGGCACACGGGCACTCATGAGGGGGCAGGGGGGCACACGGGCACTCAAGGAGGGGTAGGGGGCACACGGGCACTCACAGAGGGGCAGGGGGGCCCATGGGCACTCACGGAGGGGGAGGGGGGCACATGGGCACTTACAGAGGGGCAGGGGGGCACACAGGCACTCACGGAGGGGCAGGGGGGCACATAGGCACTCACAAAGGGTCAGGGGGGCACACGGGCAAACAGGCACTAGGAACTCACGGAGGGGGAGGGGGGCACACAGGCACTCACAAAGGGTCAGGGGGGCACACGGGCACAAAGGCACTAGGAACTCACGGAGGGGCAGGGGGGCACACAGGCACTCACGGAGGGGTAGGGGGGCACACAGGCACTCACGGGGGGCACACAGGCACTCACGGAGGGGCGGGGGGCACACAGGCACTCACGGGGGCAGGGGGGCACGCAGACACTCGCGGAGGGGCAGGGGGGGCACACAGACACTCACGGAGGGGGACGGGCGAACGGCGTACCGCGGTGGACAGCGGTAGACAGGGCCTTTGAAGTGGGCCTTCGATGTTGCGGCCGGCTTAGCATAGTATGTTTGAAAGGACCTATGCACTGGAGATGAAGCAAGTAGGGTAATTATTGTTTACCCACAGTAAGGGTAACCTTTTCAAGTCGCAAACTACTAACCAAGCATAAAATGTTTCTCATCCCTCAATTCTGCACACAGGACATCCCTTCTCATTCGCAAAGAGTTAATTATTGCTTGCCAATGGCCAGTGGTGTGTGCAGGTTTTGAGGCCTGCACAAGGTACCTAATAAAGTCATGCACATTTATATGTACATTGGCAGGTGGAGTTCACAGGATTTGGGGGCCTTGGTCAATGAAGAGATTAACTGTACTGTGGTAAGTCGAGCAATGATATATGTGACACACAGCATAATATTTTACTGCAATCTTTATTCAAGTGTATCTTACAGGGTAGGGGTGGATGAATGCCCACTCGTTTTAGTGGTACAACTACAAAAAATAGATCTTTTCCTAGACAAACATCGGGGGAAATGTAATTTATTTCATATTTCATGCAGTGGACAACCAACACTTACGTGTTGCTGGTCCCCAACATGCGATTTTTAAACACTGTGAAAGTGGAGCATAACTGTGAAGAGTAAATCAAGGTGGCATTAACTTTACTCTTCACGTTTGCTCTCCTTTTTGAGAAAAATAAAATGCCACATGCACATTACACTTTTCAGGCAGCATTTTATAAAGGAGTCCATCGGAATCTATGTGCTATTTACCAGGTGGAAATGCAAGGTGGATATGATTGTAATTCATTTGTTTTACGCTTGCATTATAAAAAAAACTGTTCATCCAAGGGGGAGGAGGAAAGCAAAATGACAATGCCAACCCTGCTTTGCTGCCCTCCTACCCCTTGAAAAGGCACTAAAATGACATGGAGAGCAAAATAAATGCGTAGGGGTGCTTATACCCTTTCATTTTGCACTTCCCTCAGTCAAAAATGACCCCAATTGTGTTGATTGGTGTTAATATCCATTTCCAAAATGAACCGTGGTGGGGGGATTTTGGGCATCCACCCTATTTTTGGTCCACTGAGAGGTTAGCCAAAACCCAATTAAGGTAAGGTAGCTAAGCAGTCCAGGCCTAGTCACATGAAAAGTGTGAGAGTGGTCTAGGGCTACAATGTGTCCACACACAGGAACACCAGTAATTCAAGTTAAACAATAAGGGGCTCATTTTGTGCCTGGCAGACCATTCATTGAAAGCATTAAAGTGTATGCATTCAATTAAAGGTGCACCCCATTTTCGTTTATTTCTATGGTGGGGAGCAGGGGCGGAAGGCAACTTGCGATCCCGCAATGCACATACATCTCCACCATACAAATCCTCCAGCATTTTCATGCGGGTGCAAATGATGGGGATACCTATGGGGTCCACCTGCTTTATGCACCAGAAAAAAGTAGGCAGACCCCATAGGGATCCATTGTAAAAGCTGTCTGCCATGTGTAGGTAGCAGGCAGCGTTTACTTCATTTGCACAGCGGAGCAGTTTGTCTGTTTGTGTATTTTGTAATTGAAAAGAGGTGTTGAAGAGCGACAAGAGTAAAACAGTGAGGTTAAGGAAGAGAACAAAGTTGTTATCTATCTCTTAGTAATTAGTCATTGTCGGCGCCGACTGAGCAGATAGATTGAGATAATTTAATAGTAGAGGCTTTGAGTGGTGAGGTTGAGCGCGCTCATATTTGTTGTTTTTCTGAAACGTATTTGTGTAACTAACGGTAAGTATTGACAGTCAATTGAGACTTGTCATAATGGGGATGTTACTCCACTGATGCATTTGTGCAAGAGCTGCCAAAACATGCGCACAAGTTCAAACGGTATAGTGCACAGTGGGTCAAGGGCACAGCAGACAAGATGTTCATGCCATGGCCACAAGGGGGATCGCTGTCAAAGGCGGTTTTGCAACATATGACCACATACTTGGACGCTGCATACACAGGGAAGAAATTGGAAAAGAGGTTAGCTAGTTTAGAGCTTTGGAAAATGTACCAGGAGGAGCGGGAGGATCCGCCTCCTGAGGATTGGATGCTTAGTCAGTGTATGGGGGAAGGTGCTGAGCCTTCTGCTCCCCTTACCTCATCCAAAGTAAATGGCGATAGTAAAAAAGATGAAGGATTGTACCCATTAAGGGAACTAAAAGCAGCAACATGATATAGTAATCTGATACATGAACTGCCTGCTTACAACAGTGACGATAGTCCAGAAAAGACTAAAGGAAAGGAGGAGATCTTTAAGGTCTCACAAGAAAGTGAAGGGAATTAGATGAATAAATGGAGCGAAAAAAGGAGACAGAACGCGATATAAATTGCATTCAGAAAGAGCTGATGGAACCGAGTTCAGTAATATCATGGGCAATGAAGAGGAGGTTCTGTCGCAGAAAGCAACATCAGGACCCTCTAGGGTAAACCTAGATGAAAACGTAGAGATAGGGAGCATCAGAGATAGGGTTGATAAAGCCTATCAGGATATGAGAGCAAGAAGTGAATCAGGAAGCAGAGGAAAAGAAAATCGATCTATAATCGGCCAGCAACAAGGCGAAGAGGGAAGCCTGTTTAGTCTCAAGCACAGAGCCTTGTCTCTTGACAGGCTGACTTTAAATAAGGGTGAAAGGGACGAAAGTCATACTAGTTGGGGACTAGATATGTCAGACGAAGACAGGGAAACCTTCCGTGGGGAGGAGGGAGAAAGTGCATGTTGTCCCAAGGGATATCTGCACAAAGACAAGGAAGTGAGATGGTCTGATCTAGAGCAGCCTAAGGATAGGATGCCAGATCCCATAGCGTATCCAGAGTGACCTAAAGGATGATTGCATAGTGAGAAGGGAGAGTCACCAGCATATATGAGCAGACTGAGGTCATTACCAGGTAGAAGACAATCAGGAACCATTGTCCCCACTATGGACAGGCAGACGATGGGAGCCGATTGCGGATTTGGGTTTACACAGTTCTCTTTATTGGAGAAAGGAATGGGCCAGACCGCAGTATATTACCTGGCCAGAGATGGATGAGGATAATTTAAGATGTAAACTTCCCGGCTTAACGGCGGGTGCAGGAAAATTGATTTATGAGCTAGAAAAGATGACAGGAGGAAATACTCTAGCCATAGGGGACATTAAGGGTCTCCTAGCAGCCATTCTTGGGGAAAGGGCTGATGATATTTGGACGAGAGCAGGTTACTCAAGTGTTACGGCACAGAACACAGCACACAACGGAGCGCCATTTAATAATTGCAGAGCAGACATCTGGAGAGTGTCAGATAAGTCAGATATGGGTGCAATTATGACACGTAAAATAAAGGATGATGAAGATCTGCTTGGTTATATTCAAAGCATTCAGGAACGGTGGACTTTGGAAACGAGGGAGCCGTGGGGGAAATAGGTGCCAGTATTTTACCAGATTTTGTGTCAGGGATTGTCTGAGCCGGTATAGAGGACACTCAAGAAATTAGTGGAATGGAAGCAAAGCCATGGGCAGAGATACAGTTGACTATAGCACATCACTGTCGGCTGTTGCAAGAGAAAAATAAGAAGAAGGAAGATGCTAGAAAAGTTGAGGAGGCTAAGTTAGTTCAGAAGAAATTATTGAAGTACGCCACAGAAGGGGCGGTACTGACGAGCAGAGAAGGATTGGGAATGCAGCAAGCAGTGGGTGCATCACAGGCGATTAATCACCGTCAGATGGACCAAGGAGGGAATGGGTTTACGCTGCAAGGCAGAGGAATAGGCTACAGAGGAAGGGGTGGTTTCCAAAATAACCAAGGCAGGTTTCAGAACATGCAGAATGATAATCATAATATGCAAGGAGGACAAATTAGAAGGTTCCCTCCTGTTTGTTGAACATGTGGGAGGACAGGCTACACTGCGCAAACGTGTGGGAGTCAAGGGTATATACAGAATGGGCAATACTCAAGAGGGGGGACAGCTTATCCAGCGATGGGTTTGCCCAAGATCAGACAGTGTATCAAGCACAAGTGCCGCAAATGCAACAAGCATTGCAACCACAGCAAACACCATTGAATCCACTGTAAGGGCAGTCACAGCATGCACCCATGCAGATACAACAGAATGCAAACACGGGACAGTTATTGACATCTAGAGTAGGGTGTGTCACTGTGGTGGGAGGAAGTCCTTTTAACGGGTACAGGGATAAGTATGTTCCCACAATAGGACAGCTAATAGGGCGACTTGATGTGTTCAGTACTATCGGTGACACCAGACCCCCAAGAGGAACCAAGGGTGATGTGACCATAGGAGGCAAATGTTTTTCTTTTTTAGTCGACACTGGGGCTACTTCTTCATGTATACGTGAGGGCGAATATCAATGTCGGGAAATGCCATTAATGCACAAAGCTTCTCTTCAGCTACAAGCAGTGTTCCTTTTACTGATGAATTACCAGCCTCTATAGGAGAGTGTGACATGTCTATTCCATTATTGTATTCAAAGCAGACACCGGTCAACATTTTAGGCCGATATTTAATGACGAAATAAAATATGACTATTTCTTTTACCGACAATGGCATAATATGTTCCACTGTAGGGCTATATTATATGAATGTGGGCAAATTTATATTGGCATTTACAGGGAAAATGGCTCTGCGAGGAGTGCCATTGGAGCCAGAAATCTTTCTTTACAGGGTTCGCATTTTATTTACATGGCTACCCGGATTAGCGGGAAAGATTATGAGAATACCTGATGAGTTCTTGTTCAGGCCACAGATACCTATGGATGAAGAGGGGGGACAGACTATTCCCCTAGAGTTAGATGCAGCCATAGTGCGAGGGGAATTGGCCATGCTCGAAGGCACAGATGAGAAGGGCGGACCATGGAGAACAGAGATTGCCATTGGGAAAGGGTATAGATTAACTGATGTCACAGACAAAAACATATTTAGAGATGATCCAGCAGATAAAGAAGTAGTATTCGAAATGAGAATTACATATTGGATCAGAATAGAGAAGAGAGAAATCCCACAGCGAATGGTGATAGTGCGGCAACACTGAGCATTTTTTGATGAAGATTTGGAAAAAGTGCCAAGTTCCCTATGGACTACAGGCCTCTATGACGTAGGCCTATTGAAAGGCATAGGGGAGGTTAAGATTAAGCTGAAGCCAGGAGCTATTTTACCTCAAGAAAGACAGTACCCAATGTCTCGAGAGGCAGATGAGGGTATTTTTTAAGACTATATCAGCCCTGATGGAACAAGGCATTCTACTGACGTCAGAGTCACTGTGTGATACCGCTGTGTACCCTGTGAAGAAATCAAAGTGAGGGTCATGGAGATTTATCCAGGACATGAGGCCAATTAACTGGATTGTAGAGGCAGAGTTTCCTTTAGTTCTGACTCCGGCGACAATACTATGTAGTATCCCAGCAGAGGCACGATATTTTACGATGATTGAGTTGAAAAATGCGTTTTCTCAATCCCGTTGCATAAGGAGTTCCAAGACCTTATGCCATTTACGTTTCACCAAACTAAGTACTCGTTTGCCCCAAAGGTATTGTGAGTCTCCATCAATCTTAATAGTGTCCTGCAGATGGACCTGACCTGAGGAACATTGATTTGCAAAGTGTTGTGTTGCAGTACATAGATGATATTTTGGTTTGCAGCATGACAGAAGATGAGTGCAGGCAAGATTCGATTCAGTTAATGACTATTCTAGCAGACAAGTTTTATGCTCACCTGGTCTCCACGGGGGCGCCACACGATACTGGATGGAGGTCTAAGCGATAATCGAGGGAGAGTGTGTGCCAAGGTGCAGGTGGAAATTCCAGGGGTTGAAGAAGGCCCGCAGGTCTTTGTTTCTGGGATTTATTCTGTGCACAAATGCCACATGACAGAATAAACTGCATAATGTCCTTTCGCCAGGTCGGCCACCAATAATTTCTTTTCGTCTTGGCCATTCCTGGATGTCCTTCTATCAGGGGGTCGTGATAACCAGAAATGACTTGTTCTTGTAGTGCCTTATTCCATTGATATAATTGAGCTCTGAAATACAGGAGTTGGTTCTTTGTTGTGTAATGTTCACCTTGAGTGGTCCAGTCTTGTAGAGCCTCAGTGTTCATTAGGAGCCGAATTTCCTTTTGGAGTTTGTCCAGAGATAACATTGTTGTAAGTCCTAGTAATTTGTCACCTGGAATAATGGCCAGCGGGTCTGGGGTTGAATATGCGTTCTCATCAATACCCATGCGGGATAGGGCGTCAGCTTTTCCATTCTGGACTCCAGGTCGGTACGTGATTATGTAATCATTTTCTGCAAAGAATAAAGCCCATCGGAGTTGATGGGATGAATGAGCCTTTGCCGTCTTGAGGTATTGTAGGTTGCGATGGTGGGTGATTACTGTGATGGTATGTCTGGTACCTAGGAGGTAATGCCACCAAGCCTTAAAGGCTGCCTTGATCGCTAGGAGTTCCTTGTCTGTTATTGCATAGTTAAGTTCAGGTGTAGTACATTTTCGTGACCAAAAGGCCATGGGATGTAACTAGCTTGTTTTGGGATCCCTTTGGGAAAGAACAGCCCCCATTGCCATGGTGGAGGCATCTGTTTCCACTACATATGGGAGATCTGGGCAGCGGTGTCATAGCACCGGGGCTGAGGAAAATCTTTTCTTGAGTTCCTGGAAGGCTTTCTCCACTTCTTCTGTCCATTGGAACAGTTTGTTGTTTTTTCGTAATAAAGAAGGGATTGGGTGCACAATCTGGGAGAAACCCTGGATGAATCGGCGATAAATGTTTGCAAAGCCGAGCATACTTTGGACACCTTTGACTGAAGACGGTGATGGCCAGCTAAGAATGGCGTCTACTTTGTGCATATCCATCCGGACGCCTCTGGGAGTGAGGAGAAAACCAAAGAACTCGACTTTGGTGACATGGAAGGAGCATTTTTCAAGTTTGGCGTATAGCTGGTGCTGTCGGAGTTTTGCAAGGACAGAGCGAACATGCCTGACATGTTCCTGTTTAAATGAGGAGTACACCAAGATGTCATCAATGTAAACTAGGGCACATACGTCAATCAATTCCCATAGTACATCGTTCATGAAGTACTGGAATCCGGCGGGAGCGTTGCAAAGCCCAAAGGGCATCACCTGATATTCGTACAGCCCATACTTAGCACGAAAGGCGGTCTTCCATTCATATCCTTTCCTTACACACACAAGATGGTATGCCCCCCTGAGGTCCAATTTGGTGTAAATTTGGCATCCTTGACATGGTCCAGCAGTTCTGGGATAAGGGTTAGAGGATAACGTTTTTTAACTGTTATCTGGTTTAGTGCGCGGTAGTCGATGCACATTCTCAAGTCCCCCTCCTTCTTGGGCACGAAGAATAGGGGCGAGGCTGCCGGGGATTTGGACAGGCGGATAAAACCGTTTGCCAGGTATTGGTCCAGATATGATTTCAAGTGGAGATTTTCAGGTTCGGTGAGTGCATAAATTTGACTACATGGGATTTTGTGCACCAGATACGAGGTCGATCTGACAGTCATATGGCCTGTGAGGGGGTAAGGTATTAGCCTGTTCTTTTTGGAAAATGTCTTGGAAATCGTGGTATTCGCTCTGTAGTGTACTTGTTACACCTAGTACCAACACCTCTTTATCTTGGACAGGTGTCTCTGGGTCAGACGATGGCATTTCCACTTGGTAGCACGCATGAGCACACTCATTGGAGAAGGCTCATTTCTTGGCTCGCCAGTCGATGTTAGGATTGTGAGCCACAACCACAGCATCCCTAGAATCACCCAGAACTGAGGGCCCTTGATAAGGTCAAAGGCAATGGCTTCCCGATGTCCGTCTTGGCACACAAGGGTCAATTCTGCTGTGCGTTGAGTTACAGGACCAGAAGCTATCTCTGTGCCGTCGACAGTGGTGACCTTCTCAGTTGTCGTTTTCTGACAGAGGGGAAGCCCCATCCTTGTTGCCAGGCCTTGGTCTATGTAGTTACCAACGGCTCAGCTGTCTATGTATGCCTCCATAGCATGCATCCGAGACGGTTGTTGGTGACTGATCAAAATCACAGGCAGGGCAAGGTGTGAGGTCTTTTGCTCTTTTCCTTCGCTCGACAAACAGACCTATACGCTTGCCGGGCCTGGACGTTTTCCGACTCTTGTTCTCCTCCTTCTTTCTCTGTAGCTCCAACTGTTCTCCTAGGGGGTTTTATAGGACATTCTCTGAAGAAGTGACCTGATTTCCTGCAGTACAGGCATAATTGCTGTTGTCTCCTTTTGTCTCTTTCGGCCTTGGTTAATGGGCTCGGTACCCCCCCAATTTGCATGGGTTCCGAAATGTTTTCTGATGAACGCGGACTGTTCTCCTTTGAGCGTACATACACAGTCCGATTCTCCGTTCTGGCTCGATCTGTCCTTCAATCTTGCAGCCTGTGGTCTAGCTACACCACTAAATTGATGAACTATGCACAGTCTTTTGGTGGGTTTACCACCTGAGCTAGGACGTCTTTCAATTCCCCCCGTAATCCTCGATGGAATAACGTTGTTCATTTCTCCTCAGGCCACCCAGTTTCAACGACGAGTCTATATGTTAACAAATCTTGGCTGCCTTGGCGGAGGGACAGAAGTTTGTTATCCAGAGCTTGGCCCTGGGTATGTCAGGCAAACAGCTTCTCCATCTCCTGTTGAAACCCCCTGAAATCCCGCAGGAGTGGGTCATCATGACTTACAGTATGGACCAATCCGCGGTACTGCCACTCAGATATGACAGAATGAAGGCAACCCGCGACTGATTGTTAGGAAAGGCTCCGGGTCTACAAAGAAAATGGAGGCAGCACTGGTTCATGAATATTGCATATTTACTTCGGTCCCCCGTAAAAACGTTCCTGTGGGGCCAAAGGAACTGCCCCAGGGAGGACCACCTGCACTGGATTGACGGATGTGGCTGGAACTGACGGAATACTTCCTGGCAACAGAGCCTGCCCAGCCTGTGTTTGGAGAAATTGTCTGGCTAATTCATTGGTGCGGTCCTTGGTGACAATCAACTCCATCCTAAGGGCGTTGGTTTCTTGCCGGGTGCATTGCACCTTGGCCCATAATTCTCCCAGTAACTGGGCTAGTTGGTCAGTCTCTGATGTTTCCAGGACGCCCAGGTGGATGTTTTAATTGAGGCTTTGCGTTCTGTTATGCTCACCTGGTATCCACGGGGGTGCCACACGATACTGGATGGAGGTCTAAGCGCTATCCCGGACCCCTCTCTGCTTGGTTATGTGCCAGACATTGGGTAGCGCCTATAACAGGAGAATGGAGGGTTAAGATACTGGTTCTGTGATGGGTGGACTCCCACCTCCCTCTGGTCCAAATCCCCTCCCTTGGGGTTATTGCTCACCTTAGGCTTTTGTGCGTTGAACTCTCCGTCCTGCGTCTCTGTGCAGGGGTGCGTAGTTGGTGCGGGTGTTCCGTAGACCTAGTTGCTTTACTGGTCCGTGTGCCCTTATGTCGAGTCCAGACCGGCTGTGACTCTGACTCTGCTTGCTGTCTTCCAGGTGAGTTATAATGTCTTTTCCATCTGTATTCTGTCTCTTTCTTTCCCTCCGTCTTCTCTGTCTTCTCGGCATCTTGTTCCACTACGCTGTTCCCTAACAATGGCCCTCATTACGACCCCGGCGGTAAGTGAAAAACGATGCCGGTAATCATGATTACCGGCATCGTTTACCGCTAGGTCCGATCATGACCCTTGAAAGTGCTATTAGCGGTATCGTAGTTAACGGTGCCGCTAATAGCACCAAGCTCGCGCGCACGCGACCTTCCACGCCGTAAGTACCGGCATCGCGCAAAGGTAGGCAAATCATGAACCAAGCGGACATGCTCTTAACGCCATCGCGAAGGCTGTAAAGTACCTTACCGCCATGGTGCTAATTCCACCATCAGGAACCAACCGTAAATGGCCATGTGCAGTGTTCCCAGCTGCCACAGGTGCACAGAATCAGCACAGGTGGAGGCAATACAGACTCACCAAGTACAAAAAGAGCTCACCCCACCCCTTCCCACACCCAATCACACTCCACAATGATTCCAATACGACTAGCAATGTTGGGGCTGGAGGACCTGATTGCAATTCAAGTGCTACAACTACAACAACAACAACAACAACACCAACAACAACAGGCAGCACGGAGGAGACGGAGGGCAAGGCAGGGCCAGCAAGCCCCACCAGCACAGCCAGTGCCACCACGCAGGCAGCCCCTAATCCCACGCATCTGAGCCATTCCATTCAACCTCACCGCTGAGCAGATCCATACCTTGTACCGTTTGGACCGGGACACTATCACCACCATCGTTGACATGATACACAACGACATCGTCAGCATGATAGAAACACCCACCGCCATCCCCCCTACTGAAGATAGTGTCCGTGCTCCACTTCCTGGCCACAGGCACCTACCAGCACACAGTGGAGTACTTGCATGGCATTTCACAACCATTATTCCCACGTAGACTGATCCAAGTGCTCGATGACCTCCTCAAGCACACAGATGACCACATTTCCTTACCACGGTCTGCCCAGGAGATTGCAAACACCAAAGTAGGTTTCCATGCACTAGCCGGCATACCTGGTTGCATTGGTGCCATCGGCTGCACCCATGTGGAATTGGTGGTCCCACATGCCATGGAGGTAGCGTACCGCAACCGTAAACTATTTCACTCAATCAAAGTGCAAATGGTTTGTGACTCCAAAAGGATCATCACACATTGTTGTGCCCGATTCCCCGGATCAACCCATGATTCAATGGTCCTGATTCAATGGTCCTGCGTAACTCCACAATACCACGCTACATGGAGCGACATGCAGGGCCAAGATCCTGGCTACTCGGTGAGTCTCATGTCATGGCCATGGAAATGTGAAGTGGGTAGGTGATTGACATACCAATGCATTCTTTACCTGGCTGAAAGGGGGGGGATGATGCATACTTTACCTGGCTGAAAGGGGGGGAATGATGCATACTTTACCTGGCTGAAAGGGGGGGGAATGATGCATACTTTACCTGGCTGAAGGGGGGGGGGTGATGCATACTTTACCTGGCTGAAAAAGGGGGGGAATGATGCATACTTTACCTGGCTGAAAGAGGGGGGGAATGATGCATACTTTACCTGGCTGAAAGGGGGGGGGATGATGCATACTTTACCTGGCTGCGAGTAGCAGAGGCAATGGAGCCAGTTCATACCCTAAAGCAGCCCAAACGTCAACTGACACCTGTACACATAATGACCGATGTAAGCAGCCCTACCATGTGAATGAAGGTGTGTCCCAACCATGACACAAGCATACAGGTGATGCAGGCTATCCCCTGAAGAGGTGGCTCCTTACACCAGTCCGGAACCCACAGAACCAGCACGAGGAGGGCTTCAATCGTGCACATACACGAACCTGTGTGGTGGTTGAGCAGGCATTTGGCCTATTGAAGGCATGGTTTCGCTGCCTCAGCAGGTCTGGTGGGGCACTCCTGTACCGCCATGAGAAAGTGGCAAAGATCGTCATGGCATGTGTCATGCTACACAATATGTGCATCAGATGGAATGTGCCCCTGCCCCCTGACGCTGAACTGCAACCACCTGACGATGAGGATGAAGAGGGTGGGGATGGGGCAGCACCTCAGGGAGGCAGCAATGCACAGGAGGGGCGTGACATGCGTCGGACTCTGATCAACCAATGTTTCTAGCACACACGGATGTGGGTGTCACATGGAGATGGCAATTGGGGCACTGTGTGTGTCTGATATATGCACACTGTGGACTGTTCACCAATAAATCACACATACGCAATGAGCAATGTCCACAAATGTGATTTGTGATGAAGCAAAAATTGTATTGTAAATGTGAATTCAATTAACACACCCACTCCCCCCTCAACTCCCCAACACACCCACCCCCCCCTCCCCCCTCAACTCCCCAACACACCCACTCCCCCCTCAACTCCCCAACACACCCACTCCCCCCTCCCTCCTCAACTCCCGGCAAAAGTGTGTGGATGCCTGTGTTGAAGTGCCTAATGTGGAATTGATCCACTAGGTGGCCTCTATTGGCAGCCCCCTCTGCCGGCCCCCGGGGCACCCCTGCCTGTACTCCGCAGGTTCCTGGCCGACCTGCGGACGGCGCTGCTTGGGGCAGAACTGGCAGCGGAGGAGATACTCGGCTGCTCACTAGGACGCATGTCCCTCATTGTCTGTACAAGCTCCGAGAGCATGTGCCGCACCGCGGCAAGTTCGACACAGATGTCCTTTGTGGAGGATTATATGGCTGCCTTCACAGTCTCGGCACATTTTTGCATTTCAGCACCTCCACAATCGGCCACATGCTGAGTGAGGAGTGAGGACAGTTGGTGTTGCCTTGTTAATATTTGGTCCAACGGCTGTTGGTATTTTTGGGCATTGGATGATGCCATTGGCGCGTTCATTGGGCTACTCCCCTCCTCCACACCTTCCACTGGGCATGGAGTGGCTGGTCATGAGTTATCAGGGGATAGCCCCTGTGTGTTATCAGCATGCAGGCTACATGGGGACAGGTAGGGGGAATGAGGGTGGGCAGTGGGGGGACATTCTATGACATCCTCATCATTCCCCTCATCACTATCAGAGCAAGCTGCAATGGCAGCAGTCTCCCCAATCGTACTGCTTCCTGCAGACACAGTCCCTTCAGTGGCCACCAGTTGTTGAATGTCTGTTGCTGGTGGTACCATGCTGCTTGCCTTGGCGCTTATCGTTGCCCTGGCCTATTTTGTGGCAGTCGATTTTGGCTGCTGTGGTTTTTTTTTTTGGTCCAGCAGAGGTGGAGGGTTGGTGTGGTGTTGCCTCGGGCCTGGCCTTCTTGGCAGGTGTGGTGCCAGTCTTGTCCTCGCCTGGGTCCGAATGGGAGCCTGTGGTGGAGCAAAGGAGGGAAAGAGTTATTGATGGGTCTGCGGACATTGAGCAGGCATTGTGATGACTGCCATGATTGTGATGACTAGATGGTGCACTTTGGAGGCAGTGACATACAGGTTGTCTCCCTTTTGGGTTGGAGAAGCATGCAGGAATGTGCGTGCCACAGTGAGAGTGTGCATACTGCATGTGTACATGGTGTAGGTCAATGATGCCTGTTGGCAGTCTTCTGCTGATGTGTTGCGTTAACCCTATTAGGCAACATTGTGCTTCCCATGAAACTGGACTTCAGGAAGTTTAGCATGGCTTAATTTGAGGCACCTACCTGCGTCACCTGATGTCGGGGCTCCTCTCTCCATTTCACAGACCCCCTCGATGCTCTTGATGCCAATGGTTGTGGCACATATCTCCTCCCACGGCTCCATTTTAATTGGTGAGTCTGCTCCTCCACCAGTTGCCATGCCCAGGTTTCTGTTGGCAGACAGTATGCTCCTTACACGGAGCCGGAGGTCGTCCCACCTTTTCCGGCACTGTTTTGTGGCGCGGGGTGTTGTTCCTACTGCACTGACCCGCTGTGCGACTAGGTCCCATATGGTCCGTGCTATTGCCGGTCTGGTCATTTCAGTGGAGAATACGATGTCCGCGTTTTCCTGTAGGGTTTCCGCCAACATGGTGAGCTCTTCCCTACTGAAGCGCTCCTGCCGCAGCCGATCGCAAGATTTTTTGACAACTTTCGGCATTCTGACGATGGGTGGATGTGGGTGAAGGTTTGTGGCGGGTCTCGGGGTCAGATGTGCACAGGTTGTGGAGGATTGCAATGGATTGTGTTTTTAGAGATGGCCGCCGTGCTCTTTCCCATTCCGGTGCGATGGTGTAACTTCCGGATCCGCTTCTTTACGGTCACCGCTATTAGCGGTCACCGCTATTTGCGGTGATCGCTAATATCGGTGGGTAGGGTGGCGGTGGTGCAGCTTGCACGGCATACGATACCGGTAGGTGACGGTTTTGGGGCGTTGACGGCATGGTGCAGATTACATTACCAGCATGGCGCAATGCTCGTGCCCGAGAGGTCGTAATTTACTGCTTTTAACGGTTTCAGGTCAGCACAGACACGTTAGTTGCGCCATGCCGGTAATGTCCATTACTTACCGCCGGGGTCGTAATGAGGGCCAATGTCTCTTTTCTTTTCACAGGGATTGTTGCGATCTCGGAGTTGCCACGCCAATGGCGAAGACCACAGTGAGTTATTGATGCGCAGAGCGCTGCGCTGTTTTTTGGTGTTAATTGCTAACCTGTGTTCTCTTCTTTGTACAGGTTGCGTTGATGTTCGGGAGTGATGAGCGATCAAAGCGCTGCTTGCCCAGGTAAGTGCTTTGTTAATGCTGACCTTGTTGCTTCTCCCTTGCAGGCTGCAGTGAAACCCGGAGATGGGCTAGTTAAGAGAAGCGCAGGGTGCTGCCAGGACTCGTTGCTTGCCCAGGTAAGAATTGTTATTAATGCTGTCCTTGTTTCTTTACCTTTGCAGGCTTCGCCGAACTCCGGAGATGGGCGAGGTAAGCGAAGCGCAGGATGGATTCAAGGCCGGTTACTTCACAGGTAAGTGTTCTTGCTCGCTAATGCTGTTCTTGTTTTTCCAGGTTATTAATGGAATCCGGATCTAGGGCTTCAGGATCGGGCTGCCGGAGAAGCAGATAAGCAGGAGCTGGACACAGTGAGCGTTACGGTGCAGGAGTGCAGAATAACGCAAAGCGTGGGTGTGGTTTAAATAGCCCAGGTAAAGTAGCTCCAGGCCAAGTAGTTCCAGTCCCAGCCACACCCAAAACACTAGACCACATGGCTTGGTTCTAAAGAACTGAGCTGTGTAATAGGCCTCCATGTTGGATTAAGGTCCAAAACTGGTATTACTTTATTCCTGATAATGAACCTGGCGCCTGTCTCCATGTATGTTTCTGATGGAGTTTTAAGGCCCTTAGGGCCAGTGTGAAGGGCTTTAGCCCCACTGCTTCCAGGGGGCTGTTATACCTGTGGGGGTCAGGGGCATGGATCGTGACAACAAGGGATATAAAGTGGACAAGGAGAAGTTGCAATATTGTCAAAAAGAGGTGGTGTACGTAGGTCAGTTAGTCTCACATGAGGGGAAGAAAGTCACACCTGAAAGAGCTGAGGCAATTATAAAAACAGTAAAACCGCGCACTGGGATTGTGCAACTATGTTAGAGCATGGGTATTTTATTATAGTTCATAGACAAGACCCCTTTTGCAGGCTCTGAAGAAAGTACAAGTGAACAAGGAAAAAAATAGAATGGACTGAGGAAATGGAGGGAGGGTTTGAAGAATTGAAGAAAGCCATTTGTACAGCTCCAGTTTTAGGAATTCCCAAATATGATGTGGAATTATTTCTGTTCTCAAGCACGAATGGGACAGTCATGGCAGCAGTACTTACACAGAGAACTACATTGGGGTACAAACCCCTGGGATGTTAAACTTGGATTTTAGATCCAGTTATGAGAGAGCACTTTCCTTGCGAACAATTGCTGGCAGCAGCTGTGTTCGCAATAGAGAAGTCTACTAGTATTGTGATGGGGTGATCTTTGACGTTGTTTGTTGAGCATGTTTTGTTTGCTGTTTTGGAGAAATCTAAGGGTATATTGACATCTCAGAAAGCTTCTGTATACGAGGTAGATATATCGAACCCAGCAATCAAAACATTCAAGTGTAAAATAGTGAACCCTGCCACATTTGTAGGCGAGCCTGTGGCAAAGGGTGAGCATGTGCACGATTGCTCTAACTACGAAGAGTTCTATGACGATATTCTGTGTGTAAAGGAAAACACACTGTCTAAAGGGGAGGTTCTCTTTATTGATGAGTCTTCAAAAATTGATCAAACTGATGAGGAAAGGCATTCAGGTTCAGCTGCAGTAAAGCACAGAGCTAATGGGGAATTTGAAGTTGTAGCAAGTGCAAGACTACCGTCTCACTTTTTGGCACAAGCAGCAGAATTGGTGGCGCTTATTGTTGCGCTGGAGAAAAAGAAGGGCAGGAAGTGATGGTGTACAGTGACTATGTGACGTCAACTGTGCACACAGGGCTAGCACGTTGGAAAAGGAGGGGCTACCTCCAAGCAGACGGCACTCCAGTGCAACACGCAGCATTATTGGACAGGCTTATCAAGGCACTACAATTCCCAGTAGCCATAGCAATAGTTAAATGTGCAGCACATACTAAGAGAACTGACTTTATCTCTTGCGGGAACGAAGCCACAGATGAAGAGGCCAAAAGGGTTGCATTTTCACCAGATATTTCAATTTTTGATACTCCAGATGTAAAGGAAAAAGTCGTAATGATTATGATTGTAAACAGGGTTGTGCACCCCAGGAAGAGCAAGAATTGTGGAAGCGGAGGAGGTGTTCTTTATACCCCTCTGAAGCATTGTGGTGACAGGACAGCACCGGAAAGCCGGTGATGCCTGTAGCCTTATTAAGGGTAGCACTTGAACAGCTGCACTACCCTGCGCATGTAACTAGCGAAAGCCTCGCAGCAGCTATTATGGAGGACTGGTTCGTACCGAACATGTTAGAACATGTTGCATTTTATGTAGTAAATTGCAACGTATGTCAAAAGTTTACCGCTGGACACACACTGCAAATCAGAAGAGTGATTCCTCAACTGAATGGTCCTTTTCAGCATTTACATATTGCCCATGTTGCAGTGGATACAGGTATATGATAGTGGTGCTGTGTTCCTTTTTGAGATGGAATGAGGCAAGTCCATGTACACACCCTGATTCCACTTGCGCAGTGAAGTTTTTAGTCCGAGACGTATTTCCTAGATGGGGAGTATGTGAGGTGCTGAGACCTGACAATGGGCACAATTTTGTTAATGAAGTATTTGCACAGATTAGCCTATTGCTTAGTATAAACCACACATTTTCTTGTGCTTATCACCCGCAAGCGAACGGTATATGTTGGAGACTCAACAGCCTTCTTAAAGAAAGAATTGCCAAGTTAAAATTGACATTGAAGAAGGGATAGCTGTACTGCCTGTCTCTTGCATTATATGCATTAAGGAATCAGCCTGGGTCAGACCACCACCTCACACCCCACGTGTTAGTGACAGGAAGGCGAATGAGAACGCTCTTGTCTCCTCCATCGAGGAGCAGAAGTAATGCCCAGACGACTGCAGAAATGTTAGGAAATTAGTTACATGCTTATCTGACATGTATGACCGCTAGTATCTCTGTCAATTCAGATCAACTCCAGCATAAGGGGTGTCGGTATCAGGACACAGATGAAGACCATTCAGCAACCCAACTGCAAGAATTACTTACTGTACCTAAAATATTTATGGGACATCCAATCCTAGTGTGCACCTTCAAAAGGAAGTGGTACGAGCCCCGTTTTAGTGTTCCTTACGTTGTTGAAAATATGACTCCCTCAGCAGTAAAAGTCAGAGAAAGACATGCATGGATACATCTAGGCGACGTCAAACCGTATGCTGGTGAGACTGATGCACCCCCAACCATTGATTCGGAAGCAAGACAAGAAGAAGTTCAGCACGTGCAAACTCAATCGATGATGAGGAAGTGTTAGACGCTCCTCTGCACACCAGAACACTGCTAACATCTCCACAACACCTTCCCCGGGTTCCCACACTACTCCCTCCAGGTTTCGAGACTCACGTGATGTAGTTACGCCAAAGGACCGAAATCTCCGTACTGGGTACAATGTACGTGCCCGGTTGCAGCCCTTCCTCCATTGGCAGTTGCCATGGAGAGCATATAGCAGAAGGGGCGGCAGAACGCTTCTGCACCGATCATTCATCCGCTCACGTGATTCAGAGCGGCGTTTTCCACGTGACGATGGAGGGCGTCACATGACTCGGAAGCGCACAGTATATAACGCTTGATGCACGGAGCACTCACCGCTTCTCAGCTGTCTTTCGACTCTGTTTGGCGCTACGTTTGAATTTACTCTGCTGGTTACCTTGACTTTGGATCACGCATCTGGACTCCCTCGGATTATCCTTTTGTACCTTTGCTTAGAACTGTTTACTCATTGCTGAACCTCGGCCCGTCCCTTACCTGCCTTCGGATCTTCCCTTGGAACTTTGTTGGACTTCTACGCCATTGCCCTTTGGGGACTCACACTACGCCTCCAGCTCTAGTTTCAGGTGGGCTTTCCTGTGTCCACATGTGACTCCGGTCCCTGTTGTTCTGGGGACCGCCTCTCATCTGAGTCTCAAACCTCCCTCACTAGGTCTCCCGGGTTTTCCAACCACCGGATAGGTAAGATTATTCAGATCCTGTGATTCTTGTATTCCATTGTATTTGCCTGGTACTTAACCCTGCTTTCTTTCAGCAGCATCGGTGTACCAGAGGTTCCGTGGATCCGGGAAGTAACATCTCCCACCAGTGGCTCCAAAGGTCGCAGAGCGGAGTTCTTTTGATTCCCCTGTGCGTCACTTGGGGACGGAGGTCTCCACGGTCTACACGACACTCAAGTCAGAACAGACTGAGAAGCCGTATAGTCGTGTTGACCAATGCAGGGATCCACGGAAGAACCCATTGCTGCTTTAGTACAGGCAATTACAGTATTAAGGGCAGAGATGGCCGCCGCAAACACCGTGATTCACCAAAGGCTAGATTACATACAGAGTGTCCTGCATTCCCTCCCTGCAGACTCTGACTTCGGGGATGTTGCCACTCCAGCCACACCACCTCCATTGGCTAGTACCCCAGCTCCAACCCCGGTGGTCCTTCTAGCCCCTTCTCCCTTGGCTGCTCCTGAACGTTATCAAGGCGACCCCAAGAAGTTCAGGACCTTCATCAATCAGTGCAAGTTACACTTCCTGTGCAGACCTCTGGCCTTCCCTAGCTCCACTGCTAAAGCGGCCTTTACCCTCTCACACCTGGCCGGAACGGCTGCCGCTTGGGCTAATCCTTTATTGGAGAACAATAGCCCGGTTCTCTATGATTTTGATCTGCTAGTTACCGAGATGTCCCGAGCCTTCGACACCCGACATAAGGCACAATCCAGGGATCTGGAGTTGTTAGAACTAACCCAGGGAAGAGGGACCTTGATAGACTACATCACCCGCTTTAACCAATTGGTTGCCGATACATCATGGCCAGAAAGCAAGCGGGCGGTCGTCTTCTATAGAGGGTTGAGTAATCCAATGAAAGATGCCTTAGCAGTGGTCCCTTCCGTGCCCACTCAGTATCAAGAACTAGTGGATCTTGCCCTGCAGGTAGATGCACGTCGCTCAGAGCGCAGGGATGAGTTGGGCTTTTCCCATCCTACAACGGTCAGTACTTCCACCTCCAACACTGAAGAACCCATGCAAGTGGGAGGTTTACGTAGTCCCATCACGACATCCGAGAGAGAACTTAGGAGGGTGGATAATGCATGCTTTTATTGTGGCACCACGGGTCATTATGTTAAGGAATGCCCTCGACGTCCCAAGAAGTCCCAGGTTTTTCGGACAGCTTGACCCTAGACCCGGAGACCAGGTCGAGCTTCCAGTCCTCATCTCCGGGTGCCTCTCCTGCTTTCGCTCGTGTCCAGCCCATCTCTGTGCAGGCCACTCTTTGTCCCTCTGCGGGTATCTCCCACGCAGTCATGATCATTATTGATTCTGGTGCCACGGGGAACGACGTAGACATTACTTTAGCCCATTCTCTCAACCTGCCTTTAGTGTTGAAAACCCGACCCGAACCGGTTCAGGCTGTAGACGGCACTGCCCTAGGCTCTGGTCCCGTTAGGCACCAAACTGCCCCCTTCTTATTGACTATACAAGACATTCACACAGAGACGTTAAGTTTTGACCTAATTACCACACCCCAGTTCGGTATCATATTAGGAATACCCTGGTTGCGTGAGCACAATCCCCTCATTAATTGGCAAACAGGCACGGTGCTCTTTGAGTCAGATATCTGCCAGAACTATTGTCTCCCAACCCATCAGGAAACAGATACTCCGTCACGAGCCTTGGGAGCCCTCGCTCAGCTCACATTGAATGACGGTGGATCAGTGGTTGTGAATTCCCATGCTGTTGGAGGGGTAGTTAGCGGAATTCCCCCTGAGTACAAAGCATTTGAATCAGTGTTTGATCGCGGTTCTTCCGAGGTGCTTCCTCCACACAGACCATATGACTGCCCAATTGAACTAACCCTGGGTCCTACCATTCCTTCGGGCAGGATCTATTCTCTGTCCCCCTCGGAAGAACAGGCTCTGAAACAGTATGTCCAGAACGCCCTACTACTAGGCCACATCCGCCCCTCTACTTCACCAGCCGCAAGCCCTATTTTTTTTGTCCCCAAGAAAGAGGGGGATCTACGTCCTTGTGTGGATTACCGGCGCCTTAATGCCATTACGAAAAAGGACAGGTATCCAATCCCTTTGATCACCCCCCTCCTGGACCGCTTATCCCATGCCTCCGTTTTTACCAAGCTGGACCTTCGGGGCGCATACAATCTAGTGCGCGTCCGCGAGGGCGATGAGTGGAAAACTGCCTTTTGCACCCGTTATGGGTTGTATGAATACCTAGTCATGCCCTTCGGCCTATGCAACGCCCCGGCCACATTCCAGCGTTTTATGAATGAAATATTCAGGGACATTCTGGACGTATACATGGTTGTTTATCTGGACGACATCCTGATCTTTTCGCGGGATCTTGATGACCACGTACAGCATGTTCGGGAGGTCTTATCCCGTCTGAGGAAACATTCGCTGTTTTCAAACCGGAGAAATGTCAGTTCCATAAAACGTCTGTTGAGTTTCTGGGCTTCCACATCACCCCTGGGGCCCTATCCATGAACGAATCCAAGGTGAGGGCGGCCCTAGATTGGCCGATTCCTCAGATACTCAAGGCCTTGCAGGCCTTTTTGGCTTTCGCCAATTTCTACAGGCGCTTTATTTCATCCTTTTCTACAATTGTGGCCCCACTCACGGCTCTGACTAGCCCTCAAGTACCCTATCAGTGGCGAAAGGAACATCAAGAATCCTTCGAGGCTCTGAAGACCGCTTTCACCACCGCACCGATCCTTCAGCACCCCAATCCCGAACTTCCATTCATAGTCGAGGCGGACGCCTCTTCTTTCACCCTCGGTGCGGTGTTGTCTCAGACATGCCCAACTACGGGCAAGTTGCACCCGGTGGCATACCACTACCGCAAGTTTTCCAGTACTGAGGCCCATTATACAGTAACGGAGAAGGAACTTCTCGCCTTTGATTTTCACATCACTCATCGTCCTGGGGTCACTCATGAAAAAGCGGACGCCTTGTCACACTCTCCGGGTGGGGTCTCGTTGCCAACCTTCCCTGATACTGTTCTAGGTAAAAGTCACGTGATTTGTCTCTGCACTCCCTCTCTCTCATTGTTGGATTCTGTACGAGCATGGACGAGCAGTCACTCTGACCAACTGCGAGATTGGGATCCGGTGTATTGTGACGGTTTGCCTTTCGTGCATGATCGCTTGTTTCTCCCCACGCCTGACACCCGTAACCTGGCCCTTGAATGGTCTCATGATGCCCCCTTTAATGCCCATCCAGGCCAGGAGTGCACCATGGATCTCCTAAAGCGCTGGTGCTGGTGGCCTCTATGAAGCGCGACGTGAAATGCTATGTAAACTCTTGGTCTGTTTGCGCTCAGGCCAAACATCGAAGAGGTCGCCCAATCGGCCAGCTGCTTCCGCTACCGGTACCCCCAAGACCTTGGCACACACTGACTATGGATTTCGTGACCGATCTCCCCAGGGTGCGGGGTTTTGATACCATCTGGGTGGTGGTGGATACATTCACCAAAATGGCTCGCTTTGTCCCCTGTAAGGGGATCCCTTCGGCCCCGGTCCTTGCTGATTTGTTTTTCGAATCTGTTTTCACGTTGTTTGGGCTCCCTTCTGTCATTATCTCCGACCGAGGGTCGCAGTTCACCTCTCGTTTTTGGAGAGCTTTGACTAAGCTGCTTGGCATCGATACCAGGTATTCCTCGGCCTATCACCCTGAGACTGATGGGCAGACTGAAAGGACGAACCAATCTATGGAGCAGTATCTCCGGTGTCTTATCTTGCAGCAGCAGTCCTCCTGGTTGAGTGTTTTACGGCTTGCCGAGTTCGCATACAATAACGCGGCTCACTCTGCTACGGGTTTCTCTCCTTTCTACGCCCTCTATGGCCAACACCCCAAGGTCTTGCCTGTCCCTGACGCTTCTGTCTCTTTGAATCCTGCGGCCACGGCTTGTCTTAGGGATCTGTCTGCTGTTCATGCTCGTACTCTGGTCCACCTTACTGTAGCAAAGGCCTCCATGAAGTCCCGTGCTGATGGCAAGCGCTTGGCTGCTCCTCCCCTTGCTGTGGGTTCCCGGGTGTGGTTGTCTTCCCGTCACCTTCGCCTGGTTGGTTGTCGGAAACTTCTGCCTCGCTTTGTTGGGCCGTATCTGATCTCCCAGGTTGTGAATCCAGTGGCTTTTCGTCTGGTTCTCCTGAGCTCTTGGCGAATCCATCCTGTTTTTCATGTCTCCCTTCTCAAGCCTTGCCCTGATTCCTCCTGTCTCCGTGGCCCGGTATCCCCCGGTGTCCCTGGCCTCCCCTGATGTCTTTGAAGTGTCAGCCATTTTGGGTTCCCGTTGGTTTAGGGGTGGGCTCCAGTATTTGGTGGATTGGAAGGGTTATGGTCCGGAGGAGCGCTCTTGGGTTTCCGCCCTGGACGTTAACGCTCCTCGGTTGGTGCCCTGGTTCCATCGGTATCACCCGTGCTGCCCATGGGCGTGGGCCGTTGGGGGGGCTATGTTAGACGCTCCTCTGCACACCAGAACACTGCTAACATCTCCACAACACCTTCCCCGGGTTCCCACACTACTCCCTCCAGGTTTCGAGACTCACGTGATGTGGTTACCCCAAAGGACCGAAAGCTCCGTACCGGTTACATTGTACGTGCCCGGTTGCAGCCCGTCCTGCATTGGCAGTTGCCATGGAGAGCATACAGCAGAAGGGGCGGCGGAACGCTTCCGCACCGATCATTCATCCGCTCACGTGATTCAGAGCGGCGTTTTCCACGTGACGATGGAGGGCGTCACATGACTCGGAAGCGCACAGTATATAACACTTGATGCACGGAGCACTCACCGCTTCTCAGCTGTCTTTCGACTCTGTTTGGTGCTACGTTTGAATTTACTCTGCTGGTTACCTTGACTTTGGATCACGCACCTGGACTCCCTCGGATTATCCTTTTGTACCTTTGCTTGGAACTGTTTACTCATTGCTGAACCTCGGCCCGTCCCTTACCTGCTTTCGGATCTTCCCTTGGAACTTTGTTGGACTTCTACGCCATTGCCCTTTGGGGACTCACACTACGCCTCCAGCTCTAGTTTCAGGTGGGCTGTCCTGTGTCCACGTGTGACTCCGGTCCCTGTTGTTCTGGGGACCGCCTCTCATCTGAGTCTCGAACCTCCCTCACTAGGTCTCCCGGGTTTTCCAACCACCTGATAGGTAAGATTATTCAGATCCTGTGATTCTTGTATTCCATTGTATTTGCCTGGTACTTAACCCTGCTTTCTTTCAGCAGCATCGGTGTTCCAGAGGTTCTGTGGATCCGGGAAATAACATCTCCCACCTGTGGCTCCAAAGGTCGCACAGCGGGGTTCTTTTGATTCCCCTGTGCGTCACATGGGGACGGAGGTCTCAACGGTCTACACGACACTCAAGTCAGAAAAGGAAGAAGGACACTAAGATTGCTGATTAAATAAATGCAAGTGTGCATTTGGACTGTGGCTCACCCAGGACACTCTTTATAGATATTTTAGTAGGAGTGCAAAAGCAAAAAGTTCTTGAGCCACAGGAATCTCTGAATTGGACTTTAGAAAGCGTTGATCTACTAAATATGCCAAACCTAGAATTCTAAGGTTGATGACTGGAAGTGCGAACAGTTTCCAGATTCCCTCCTTACTGAGTTTCTCTTCGGATAAACCCCATGGTTCTGTCAAATATCGATGCCCATAGACTACTTATCGCTATCTTTGTATACATACTCCGAGTCTATCCTGCTCTTGTTTGGCATAATACTAATATACATGTGTTTCTACAACATCCTAAAAAGGGCCCTGCAATTGCAAGGTTAGTTATGACGATAACTGAACAGATCAGGCAGCTACCTGAGCATTAAATGAGGTTGCCTGATTAAAAAGGTTTTTTCCTTCCTTAAAGTAGTACACAGGCACAATGTGGACTGTTGAGAATAATGCAGTTCCAGAAAGCGAGCAAACTCAACAACGTAGGGAGAAACACAAATGGTGGGGTCTGATGTATTGGTGCATAATATATGCTTGCTCATCATTCTTTATTGTTTTTCTGATTTTGCTGGTCCATACTGTTTACTTAATTGGCCCAAGAAAGATAAAAGTCCCTTTTTGATTCGTCCCACTCCAGTGACTTATGCAGAATTGTCTATTACTGAAAGGCCAAGGCCATATGTGATTATCCCAACAACAGTGACACGTGTAAGGTCACCCATTTCTCTGACAAGTGTTCCTATGATTCCTCCTGTATGAAGCATTGTTTTTTATATACATCATGTGCATTATTCACAAGTTCTCCTTTTAAAAGCGAAACACAAGAGAAGATGATTATGAGTCAAATAATGATCTAGACAGTAGAGCACATTTGGGGGATACCATGTGGTATCAGCACATGAAACAGGTGGGAAAAAGAACCTCTAAGGAGAGTTGATACATTTGTGCTCTCCTACCTTATGCTATGTGGAGTTCCAAGATATTCATAGCTATAGAAATAGCAGTTCGGACAGCTCATCGCTTGACGCACCTTGCTCTCTGCAGGGAAAGAGGTTAATTTCAGGGTTGAACAGCATCCTTGGTATGGGTGACTGAATGGACAGCTCAAAAGAAGATGATTATGTGCAAGATTTAAAGACAAGAGAAAGACCAAACACCAGAGATCATGTGATAAGCTACGAACAGCCTGGAATGAAGGGAGCAGGAATCAGATGGGAAATAAACAAGAATCTCAATTGTCAAGGAAAGAATGATGAAGAAATACAAAGATGCAAGGAGAGAGGCCAGATGCAAATCAACGGAACAGTACTTTCTCCAGATGGTCCAGATGGTTGGGAGGAAGGCATAGTTGTATGCAGAGCAGTGGTAGTAACAGGACATTACGAGACAGTTATAGATAGTGTGGAGAAGGGATGCAAACCTCTTTGGTCGAAGCTTGCCAAGTTGCTGACATGGGTCAATGACAAAGGAGGCCTGTTGCAGATAGTGCCTCTAGCCAGTGCGGAGCTATGCTCCAGAAAAAATGGCACAAGAAGAGCTGGAGAGAATCAGCAGTACGGACGAATTCTTGAGGTACCAGGAATGAAGGATGGAACAGTAGTGATAATGGACCACTACTGGGCCTGTGGATCCAGAGCTTTGATGAAACTGCCCAAGAACTGGGGAGGGCTGTGTTCCATAGTGATTGTCCATGTTCCAGCGCTGGTGATTCCGAAGAGTGACTTGAACATTGGAGAGTTTCCAAAGGCAGATGCTCACCTGAGAAAGAGTAGATCAGTAGATGCTTTCGATGCCGTTCCTTATGAACACAGATTGTTCAGCCAGACTTCAGCAGTATTTGCGACTATCTTCATGCCAGGGATCCAGACGATGGCGAATGCCAAATGGTTACAGATAACCAGATGGGTGCTCCTGCAGACGATGAACACTACCATAAAAGCATCAAAAAATGTGTCATGGGTGCCCCTCTATGAGAATGAACACAGCAAAAAGGGCCTGTTCTATGGGAAGGTACCCACTCTAGAGGCCGCAGCCACATTTTAGCTCACTGTACCTTTCACAGATGAGAAATATCCATTTGCATGTCAGTCTTTGTCCCGCCCACATGGGCAGTCCAGCACCGAAATGCTATGGCAATTCCCTTCTGAACAAGAGTACCAACAGCAACCCCATACACGTGTTTCAGCCTTGTTGGGCATCATCAGTGAGGTGAAGCTGTGACTCTCTGAACATAGTGAGCAAGGGGTCCACGTCTGGATGACCCTAGTACACTTAGGGTGACTAAACCTAAGGCTCTTGAAAAAAATAAAAAAATAAGTCATGGGCGCCACTCTATGAGAACGAACAAGGAAGAAATGGCTTGTTCTATGGGGAGGTAACCACTCTAGAGTTTGCAGCCACATTTTACCTCACTGTACCTTTAACAGATGGGAAATATCCATTCGCATTTCAGTCTTTGTCCCGCCCACATGGGTAGTCCAGCACCGAAATGCTATGGCAATTCCCTTCTGAACAAGAGTACCAACAGCAACCCCATACACGTGCTTCAGCCTTGTTGCACATCATCAGTGAGGTGGAGCTGTGGCTCTCTGAGCACAGTGAGCAAGGGGTCCACGTCTAGATGACCCTGGGACACTTAGGGTGACTAAACATAAGGCCCTTGAAAAAATCAAAACATTTGTCATGGGCGCCCCTCTATGAGAACAAACACAGCAAAAATGGCCTGTTTAATGGGAAGGTACCCACTCTAGAGTCTGCAGCCACATTTTAGCTCACTGTACCTTTCACAGATGGGAAATATCCATTTGCATATCAGTCTTTGTCCCGCCCCCATGGCAGTCCAGCACCGAAATGCTATGGCAATTCCCTTCTGGACAAGAGGACCAACAGCAACCTCATACACGTGTTTCAGTCTTGTTGGGCATCATCAGTGAGGTGGAGCTGTGCCTCTCTGAGCACAGTGAGCAAGGGGTCCACATCTGGATAACTCTAGGATACTTAGGGTGACTAAACCAAAGGCCCTTGAAAAAATCAAACAAATAGTCATGGGAACCCCTCTATGAGAACAAACACTGCAAAAATTGTCTGTTCTATGGGAAGGTACCCACTCTAGAGTCCGCAGCCGCCATAAAAGGATTCAACGCTATCAAAGAAGAGCTGAAAGCCATAAGACTGATGACTCTTCCAAATAGATATGTCTTGGACATGATTACAGCCATGGATGGAGGTGTGTGTGCCAAAATCGGAGAATCATGTTGCACATTCATACCTTCTCACGATGATGAGAATGGGACATTGATAGAGGCCATAACAATGCTGACGAACGTCCACATCAAGATGGAAGATGAAACAGAAGATATTGCAGATGACAGCTGGTTTGCGTCGATATTCTTATGGGTTCCACATTGGATGGCAAATAGCTTCAAGTTCCTTGGAGCATTGTTGGTGATGATCATGTTTGGATTCTGAGTGATCAGAAGGAACAAGTTACTTACCTG
Organism: Ambystoma mexicanum; assembly: GCF_040938575.1. Classification (NCBI taxonomy): domain Eukaryota; kingdom Metazoa; phylum Chordata; class Amphibia; order Caudata; family Ambystomatidae; genus Ambystoma; species Ambystoma mexicanum. Next base: position 1,453,186,790 of record NC_090935.1, on the reverse strand, counting down.
TAACTGTTGTTCTCCAGCCTGGGTCTGGCATGGATTCACATGCTCATGAATATTCCCCCGTCGTCAGGCTGGGAATCCTTGGTAAAGAAAAAATCAGTATCAGTTTCGTTTCTGATCTGTCTTTCTTAGTAGTAACCAATCACTGATCTCTGGGTCATACTGCCCCAAGCGAATGACTGCCCTCTCCTTAAGCCCCGCCTCTGGCAGCCATCCTCAGATTTGGTAGCAAGGCAAGTGGCAGTATGACCAAGTGAAGAGCCGCAGAGGGGTAGGTGGGAGGGTTCGCATGTGAATCCATGCCAGACCCATGCTGGAGAACAACAGTTACAGGTATGTAACTTGTTCCTTCTCCAGCATGGGGTCTGGCATGGATTCACATGCTCATGAATAAAAGAATGCATAGCAGTATACACATGCACAACCACGGGAGGTGGCAAAGGCTCAACATTAAGCATTACATACAACTCAACATTAAGCAATTCTTACCTCCTCACCAGGCTCACCTTAGGCGAACAGGTTGCGCAGCACTGCTTCGCCGACCCTGGACTCCTCCCTGGAGTCCCGATCGATGCAGTAGAATCTTGTGAAGGTGTGCGTCGACCTCCACGTAGCAGCCCTCCAGATGTCCAGCAGGGGCACACCATACAGGAACGCTGTGGTAGCAGCGATCGCTCTGGTCGAATGGGCTCTCGGACGGCCGGGCAGTGGTCGGTTTGCCAACCGGTGACAGTGCATGATGCAGCCGGAGAGCCATCTGGAAATGGAAGTCTTCGAGAAAGCCTTCCTTTGATTCACAGACCCAGTGACGTCTTCCGAAAACTCTTTGGGCCTCATTACAACTCAGGCGTTAAGGGTTAACGCCACCGTTAACCCTTAACGCCTGATTCTGATTTTAACGCCTGCTTTTAGCAGGCGTTAAAATCCATGGCGCTAACCTGCCATGGTGCTAATTACGCCGCCGTAATTTACGGCGGCGTAATTAGCGCCTTCCCCACTCCCATTATGCCCTATGGGGCAAAAATGGGAATGGGGAAGGGAAAATGGGAAATGGGGATTTACCGCCCCCTCACCTTGGAATGGGGCGGTAAATCCGCCATCCACCATGGTGTAAACGGAGTTTACACCATGGTGGTAAAGTTGGTGCACTTAGCACCAAGGTTGTAATGAGGCCCTTTGTGCGGTCCACGTAGAACTTCAGCGCTCTAGCTACATCCAGTGAGTGCAAAGTCCTCTCGGCCGGCGTCGAAGGCGATGGGAAGAAAACTGGTAACATCAAGGGCTCGTTGAGGTGGAAGTCCGACGGCTCCTTGGGCATGAAGGAGGGGTGCGTCCTCAGCACCACCCCCGTGTCATGAAAAGTCAAGTATGGAGGCTTGCAAGATAGGGCCTGGATCTCTCCCACTCATCGTGCGGAGGTGTTACGCTCACCTGACTCCCACGGAGGCACTGGCCAGGATCGTGCTGCTGTGACCTCTTCTAAGGTGTTGCGCGGGGCTCAGAAGATGGACTGGACCGGACTCCCAATTCCTGCTTGTCCGGCTTGCAAAAGTATCCTTCTTAGGGTCTTGAAGGGCGAGCTCTCCTTCCTGCTTCTGATGCAGGGGCGCGTTGGTATCCAGTTACTTCACTGAATTCTTGGTTTTATGAGAACCAAACTTGCTTGGCTTCCAGGTAAGTTCCTTGAAAGGTTCCCCTTTTGTCCTTGCATCAATATGCTAATGTCAATGTCTTTTTCCCCATAGGGGCCGGGGTACGGAATGCCGGGGAAAAGGCACCGACCCGAGATGCGAGGTGCAATCCCTGTAGAAATCAGGTAAGTCTTGATGAGCGTTTTTGGGTAATGTCTTTTCATTCGCTCATTGACGCTAATGTCTTTTTCCCCATAGGGGCTGGGGTCCGGAAACGCCTGGATGCGGCGCGGACCCGAAATGAAGAGGGAATGACCCAACAGGTAAGTCTTAACATGGAGGTTTAGGTTTCCTCATTCCCTTCTCTCTCTCACATTTGCTCTTGTCTTTTTCTCCCTAGGCGTGGAAGCGTGGCTGCGAATCCGGGTGATTGCTGCTGAACATGGAGGCGCCCTGTGAAGGTGAGTGGAATGCGGCGCTGCGGCGGTCGATGTGATGTGCTTTTAAATTAAGTGTCTTCCTTTGCAGGATCGTCGGCGAGCTGACTCCGGAATGCGGATCTTGCAGGTAAAGTCTTTTCCTTTTCCTATTCTCTCTTTCTCTTCCTTTGTAGGTGATCAGGATGCTGGCAGGCGTGGCAGAAGTCCGAATGCAGGAGCAAACACGGTGAGCGTCCAGCTGCTAGATGCAGAACAACGCGAAGCATGTGCTGCTCTTCGGGTGTGGTTTAAATAGCCTGTAAAGTAGTTCCAGGTATGTATCCTTCCACTCAGGTATGTATTCTTCCTCAGACCACACCCGAGTGATAAAGTAGTCCAAAAGATAAAGTAGTCCCAATCAGTCCTCAATAGGGCCTGGATGTAGCAGCACGGTCTGCTTCAGGTAAGTGCACATTAAAACACTTACACACATGTCTTGCTTTATGAGCCTGGCGCCTAAGGCGCCAGGACTGGGGTCCAGAATGAGCCTGGCGCCAAAGGCGCCAGGACTGCGTCCAAAAGGCCCCAACTTGGGCCCGCTGAGACGTCCTTGGGGAAAATGATGTCTGCCTCTGTGGTTGCTGGGCTGGGCCTGGCTCCTTGGAGGTAGGCATCATGACAGGAGGTGATGGTCACAAGGAACGCTGTCTTCCATGACAGGAACTTCAAAGGCGCCGAATGCATAGGCTCGAATGGGGCCCCCATGAGCCTGGTCAGCACCACATTAAGCTCCCACGCCGGGGCAGGAGCCTTCACCGACAGGAACGATCGGAATAGTCCCTTCATAAATTCCTTCACCAGGCGATGAGACCACAAGGACGCCCTGGTATATCGGGAGATGGCAGCCAGATGTATTTTGATGGAGGCGTGAGCCAGTCCAGCTTTGGCCAGCGACAGTAGGTACGGCAGTACTTGAGGGGCCGTAATCCGCAGAGGGTTAATCTTCTGTGCACGGCACCAGACAGAGAACCTCTTCCATTTATGACCGTAACACTTGAGAGTTGAGGACGCCCTGGCCTTTGCAAGAACCTCTCTGCAATCAGCCGGTATATCGTACCCTCCAAACTCTAGTGCTGCAGGAGCCAGGCCTGCAAGTTCAGCAACTGTGGGTCGTGATGGAGAATGGCACCTCCTTCTCTGGAGAGAAGATCCGCGTCCGCCGGCAGCTTGACTGATGGGGACGTTGACAAGTCCAGAAGGTCCAGGAACCAGATCTGCCTCGGCCACGCCGGTGTGACGAGGATCATCCTGCACCTGGACTTCTTGAGCTGGTTGATGAGGCGGAGCAGCAACGGCAACAGAGGGAACGCGTAAAGAAACAGGCCGTCCCAGGGGAACGAGAAAGCATCGCCCATGCTCCTCGGCTGTGGGAACCTGCTGGCGAATCTCTGGCACTTGGAGTTCGTCGCCGTCGCGAGCAGGTCAATTTGGGGTTTGCCCCATCGTTGGTAGAGCCGATCCACTTGATCCTGACGCAGTTCCCACTCACGGCACGAGTGCAGCTCCCTGCTGAGTGAGTCGGCGATGGTGTTTTTTATTCCTGCCAAGTGGAAGGGAACCAGAAACATCCCCTGGGCAAGTGCCACAGATCCTGGACCTCCTTGGATAGGGCTGGGGATCTGGTGCCCCCTTGCTTCCGTATGTAAAACATTGTGGTGGTGTTGTCGGTGAAGATCCACACCACCTTGTCCTTGAGGGACGGAAGGAACGACTTGAGAGCCCAGAACACTGCTCGGAGCTCCAGAATGTTGATGTGGAGTGACCTCTCCTCCAGGAGCCAAAGGCCTCTTGCGTGGAGATCTCCGGTGTGGGCCCCCCAACCCTCCAGAGAGTCGTCCGTCGTCACCGTCTCTTGAAACGCCGGGATTTGAAAGTCCGTGCCTGTAGTGAGGCGAGCACGGGTGCCCCACCATAGGATCGCCCGACTGAACTCCTCGTCGATAGGGATCCTGTCCTCGAAGCAACCCGTCACCTGAAACCAGCGGGCGTCGAGGAACTCCTGTAGCGGATACATCCGAAGTCTGTAAAGGGGCACAAGATAGATGCATGAGGACATCATCCCAAGAAGAGACTTGATGGACCTCACCCTGGCCACGTCCGTGGCTAACAGGTGCCGCACCTTGCCCAGGATGGTCTTGGTCCTCTCCTCTGAAGGGGAGGCCAATTGTCCCACTGTATCGAGCTTCGCTCCCAGAAACAGTGCTACTTGCGATGGAACCAGGTGGGATTTGGGGTAGATGATGGCGAACCCCAGATCCGTGAGCAACCGGACGGTCTTCGTTGTGTGTTCGATGGCGAGTTCCCTTGTCCTTGCCCGGATTAGCCAGTCGTCCAGGTAGGGGTAGACGTGGATCCCCTGCAGGCGCAGCTGCGCCGCCACTGGTGCCAGGCACTTGGTGAAAACCCTGAGTGCCGACTTTAATCCGAACGGTAGGGCTCTGAATTGGTAGTGGCGTCCCTGAACCACGAACCTGAGGAACTTCCTATGCCGTTTTAGAATGGGGATGTGGAAGTAAGCATCCTCCAGGTCCAACGACGATAGGAAGTCACCTTCCTCCAGCTGTCCCAGCACGTGCTGGAGGGTGACCATCCTGAATTTCTGCGCCTTGATGTATTTGTTTAACCGGAGCAGGTCCAGGATGGGGCGCCAACCGCCTGTCTTCTTTCTGACGAGGAAGTACCTTCAGTACACTCCGGAGCCCCGGAGCCTACTGGGCACGAGCTCGATGGCACCTTTCTTGAGCATCGCCCTTACCTCCAACAGCAGTTGAGGGACGTGATTCTCCTTCCTGGCCACGGGAGGAATGCAAGGGCACTTCTTTTGGAATTCCAGCGAGTGCCCGTTGGCCAGGGTGTCCAACACCCAACGGTCGGTGGAGATGGACTCCCTTACGCTGATGAACTTCGTCAGCCGGCCTCCCACCGGGGTGCTTCGGTGGGGACCCGACAACACGGCCGGGTCAGTCTTGCTTGGAGGCGGCCTTGCCGCTTTGGCCTCCTTGGCGACGATGGCGGGATCCCCCTTGCTTGCCGCAACCTCTCTACGCCTCCTGGGAAGAGGAGCGGGCCGCCTGGCGGTAAGTGGAGGAGCCACCGCTGGATCCTTTGGAGGCACCCTGTCTGCCTCCGGAGCTCCGAAAGGGCTGTCGCTGTTGAAGCACCCCTAGGGCCCGGGCCGTCTCCGAGTCGGTCTTGTTGGCCTGTAGAGACTTGTCCACCGCCTTGCCAAAAAGGTTGTTGCCGTCGAACGGCATGTCCAACACTCTGGTCCGGACGTCCTGGTGAAAGTCTGTCGCCTTGAGCCATCCTCGTCGCCGGATGCAAACTCCGTTGCCCAGTTGGCGAAATCCGATATCGGCAATGTCCGTTGCCACCGTTATGGCGTGATCCGACGCCACCTCGCCTTCCTGCAGAATTTCTAGGGCCTCCGCCCTCTTGTCGTCAGGTAGGAAGTCTAGCAGGGGAGCTATCTTGAACCAGAGCTCCCTGTCGTAGCGGGCCACGATCGCTAAGGCATTGGCCGCCTTAATCGTTGTTGCCGCCGATGAGATGATTCGTCGTCCCATGGAGTCCAACTTCTTGCCCTCGCTGTCCGGCGGGGAAGTGGAAGTTGAAGCCGCCGCACCCGCTGCCTTCTTCTTAGCCGCTGCCGAGATGACCTAGTCCGGCGTGGGATGGGCCCTGAGGCACAACGGGGCGGCATCGGGGACTCGGTACTTGTTCTCGTACCTGTCCCTCTTGGCGGGTGTCGTGGAAGGGTTCTTGAGGACAGCAAGCCCCTCGTCCCAGATGTTGTCGAGCAAAGGCACCGCGAGGACAGTCTTCCTCTTGGCCTCTCCTCGTTGGTACAGAAACCCTTCCTTTTTTTGTTCTTCAGGGCAGAGCTGGAAGAGCTCGGATGCCCTGGTTATCATGGCGTGGAAAGAGCCAATTTCGTCGGCTGGAGAAGCCTGCGGGGGAGGGGTGATGACGGGATGTCCGCTGTGTCATCGCCTCCGTCGTCATTGTCCGTCCACGTCGCTGTATCCGTCGCCGTATCCTCTCTAGGGTCTGGCGAGGGGGATGAGGGGTCCACAGGTCTCGCAGGCATGAAGGGCGGAGCGGGGTGGACTCTCCTCCGCTTGTTCGGGGGGGCTTCCCGACGGGCCTGGTTCTGGATCCTCCATCGGGGTCTGTGGTAATCTCGTCCTTATCTCGGTACATAAGGATTGTATTGCCAACAAAATGGCCGCCGAGCTATCCTGGGGCTCGGGCAATGGCTGCGACGGACGGGATGGCCGCTCCACTGGGCCCTCTTCGTCGCCATCGTCGCTATCTTCGATCACGTCAGCAGGGAACGCCCCCTGGGATCGAACCTTCTCGAACCTCTCGTTGAGGCCTATGAACCTCTCGTTGAGGCCTTTGCACCTCTCGTTGAGGCCCTTCTCGGTTTCCACCAGCTCCTCCTCAGAGGCTGATTCCGAGTCTGTAATGGCCACGACCCCCCCCCCCTCTTTTTCCGCCGGGGACTTCACGGGGGTCTTAACGATGGGCTGGAAAGAGGATTCCCTCCGCGGTGGCAGGGATACTCTGGGCCCAGAGGCCGTTTCCACTGGCATAGTCTCAGCCAGCTTCGCCAGGGTCGCCGCAACCACTTCGATAGAGGCCTTTGCCGGCTGGATCAAAGCCCTCACCACCTTAGGTGCGTACTGGGCCTTCGCCTTGGGAGGAGGGTCAGCGCCTCGCTCCCCCTTCGAGATCGACCGGGTCCACTCCAGCGGCTTACCCGGGTTCTCGGATTTCCTCTTCCCCGAACCAGAGCGCTGGATCGTGGTCGAACGTGCCGGGGAAGTAGCGCCCTGCCTGGCAGCCGAAGAGCCGAACTTTCGGCGCTCCCGGTGCCCACGAACTCGCGGTATTTGGCCTTCTGTTGGGCCCCCATCGCCGGGGCGCCCTCACAGGACTTAGAAGCCCGCTCAGACTTTTTCTTCGCCTTTTCACCTGCTGCGCCCTTCTCCAACCAGGCGGCGAGGCGGGAACGACGATCTTGTTTGGTCCGTTCTGAAAGGTTCTTGCAGAACGCACATGCGTCTTGTCCTCATGAAGGCAGTAGAGACATCGCGAATGCTCGTCCTCCTTGAAAACGTTTTGAAATCCGCATCCAGGGCAGCACCTGAACAGCTTGGATCCGGGCGTCGAGCTTCCCTTGTGCTGGGCCATGTCCGATGAGGTAGGCCGCAGATCTTCCGGAAACCTCCAAGAAGTGTAAACTCGATGAAAACTTCACCCTCGAGGGCCGTAGAAAAATTCTGAAACGGGTCCCCGTTGTCGGAAGTAGAAACGGTGGAGCTTGAGGCTCGATTAAACCAAAAAAATGAGAAAATCTCCTGAAAAAGCGTGAAAACGCAGCCAAAAACTCGAGAGCTAAGCACGAGGACTCCCAACACTTGAGCGTGCGGTAAAAATCTGAGGATGGCTGCCAGAGGCGGGGCTTAGGGAGAGGGCAGTCATTGACCCAGAGATCAGTGATTGGTTACTACTAAGAAAGACAGATCAGAAACGAAACTGATACTGATTTTTTCTTTACCGAGGATTCCCAGCCTGACGACGGGGAATATTCATGAGCATGTGAATCCATGCCAGACCCCTTGCTGGAGAATAATAATCACACAGTGCAAGAAGACAGAAAAGAAAGCTTTAGGAATGAAGATCATGATCGATGTCGAGTCAAAATTAGAGACTATATAAAGGCCAGCATCCTAGCACCTGAGGGAACAAAGTTCCTGTATCTGAGGAACCACAAGAAGTATGTGGGAAGACGGATCTACTGCAGTCTGAATGGGCAATGTAGTATCATGACCTGGAATGTTGATGACCATGTGAAATCAGCAGGATCTCTGAAAGGAGTAATGAAGATATGGACTCCAAAGAAACACTTTTTCAGACGAGGATGCCTAGATGTGAAGACTGATAGGAGAGGGGTTGATGAATCAACCAGAGGGGGGAGTGTAGAGGAGGAGCCAAGTGCCTCTACCGGAAGGCCCGCCCCCATATTCCCTATACGGTGGAAGCCGGAAATTGCGACATACACAACGCCAGTAATGATCACTATACCGCAAAGAGTCCTCGAAACAAGGTATCCATTCAAAAGGCCCTATGTAACAAACCCGCGCAGAAATGACAGCCTCTTGAAGGAGGTTCTCGAAGAAGTGTGAGGTGATAAAGATAAGAGCCTGGTGACGTCACACAAAGCAGAAGTGACGCACACAGAGTAGATGTCGAAGACGAAAGTATATCGACCTTATAGAATCTGATGGTGAAGTGAAGAATTGAGCTGTACAGATGCTGAAACTCAAGTACACTAAGTAATCATAAGGCTGATTATATGTAGTGAATAGACTGCAGGCGGTGCCGCAAATATATATAAATATGTATAGATTCTGGATGTTTCACGTCGTAGTTTAGCAAATTAGGACTCCATGAACAGAAGGGCTGAAAATGTGGCCCAGTACAAGACAACAGCTGATGCCGAGCCAAGATTCGAGAAGGGTTGTCTGGCCCAGTGTCAAGAGTTGGGTCTGCCAAGAACCTGGTTATTTATTTGAGAAGATCCAATGAACGTGAGTAGCGAGGTGAGCTTCTGTTGAGGTGTAATGGAAAAACACTAGAAGTGCCAGGTTTTATTCATTTAATAGTGTTAAATGCGAAGAAGGAGCTCAAAACACGGTCTCCTGTCACATGCTCAAGATGAGAATAGACTTGGGGAGAGCTGCACCGAGACCAGAAGACAAGGCCATGCTCACACTCTCTTCTTTTCTCAGGCGCAGTGATACTTGCAAGGCCAAGTTCAAATGACTAATTGAATGGCAGACATTAGGAGTGATGATGGATGTTGGGATAATTAGGTGGGGAGGCATGACCAAGTCCAACCCTCAAGCACCTGGGGTACCAGCTTGCGTGCTGCTAGCGAGTGAAATATTCCAGAAGAGTACAAGCGTGCCAACCAATCATAGAGGGCCACATAGTGTGGAGCGCCAGTGAAACGTGTATTTGTATAGTGCAGAAGGTGACTTGCACTAGGGGTGGGCATAGCTGTCCACCTGACCTTAGAGACCCATTCCCAGTCCAGTCCCCCATAGAAAATATACTTAGATGTTCCCTTTAAGCCTACCTCAATCCAGCTTAGGTTTTTCTTATTTATCACGTAGTATGACATCACTCATGACGAGTTTTTGTTACAAAAGAACAGTTTTTTATGAAATGTGTTGAGAATGCTTGTGCGGCGTCCGTTGATGCCCGTTGTACTCCCTGTTTTAGATAATTGCTATTAAAACTGCTACGTTTTGCCAACTTCCTGAGTTGGTCTGATTATTAATGTTAGAGTAAGATTTGCAGCACCATCCATTCCAGATAGCGCTACCTCGTCTTAAAGGACCTTCTGGTTCAGTTGTATCTGTGTAGATCCTTGATGAGGCATGAAGACGCATGTAGGACACTTCTCAGGGGCACAACGGAGGACGACATGAGGCCCTCGTGGAGTGCATTGCTCCATCCAGGTGGGATAGGACCAGTGCTTGAACAGTGGATCTAAAGTTGTCCGGAGGGAGGTAGGGCTTGACTTTCCGCAAGTGGGAGAGCTGATACCAAGCTGTTTGAGTTTTCTTAGCTATGTGTGTCTTGAACGAGAGGTGTTTGTCGATGTGGAACCCGAGGGACTTGGCGCAGGAGGTGAGGTCAGGGTCCATGGTTGATTTGGTGTTGTTGGTGAGGAGTAGGAATTCAGTCTTGGAGGGGTTGAGCTTCAAGTATGCAGTGGACGTTCAAGACTGGATCAGCGATAGGCAGGTTTGGAGCCTATGACTGTCCTTGATGGAGTCGATCAAGAGTTATAGCTGTGTGTCATCTGCGTATTACTGGATGGGGATGTTGTGTGTGGCTAGGAGGGCTCCCAGCGGTTCCATGTATAGACTGAAGATCACTGGGTAGAGGACGGAACCCTGCAGCACTCCACAGGTGACAGGTAGCATTGGCGATCTATAGGAGTCCATTGGAACAAACTGCTGGATGTTGGTAAAGCAAGACTTGAACCAGCATAGGACAAGTTTGCTGATCCCCAGGCACCGATATAGGGTGTCCATAAGCGCCTGGTGGTCTGTGTCAAGAGAGGTCGAGTAGAACCAGAAGACAGGGGTGGCATTGTCAATAATGTTGAGGGTGTCGTCAACCACCTGTATGGTTGCTGTCTCTTTGCTGCATCTGGGTCTGAACCAGGACAGTTAGGTTTGGAGGAGATTGTTGGTGTCAATGTGTTGCTGCAGTTGTGCAGCTACCGCTTTCTCAATGATCTTACCTAGGAAGGGAAGATGGATGATGGCGCGATAGGTACCTAGTTTGTCGAGATCCAGAGTGATAGATTGATTGTTTATTTACTATGCGCTTATACACAAGTGTTTCAAAGCACATCCATGCATGGGAGGGGAAGACATAGGGAAGACAATACAAACAATCTTACTAGGCAAGGTACATTCAGATCAAGCAGGTGAACAGAACAGGAAGTGCGTGGGGGGGCAATAGGGACTAAGCGCGCCCAGTGCCATCAGAACATAGGTTCAGTGCAGAGAGATACCACTCTCATGGGTCATAACTGAAGTGCAGAAGTGCTGTGGCAAGTGCAAGGTCCGGGGGCAAGTGCAGGAAAATGGTGAGGAAGCTTGGGACCTGTGAGGCTCTGAAGGTATATCAGGCAGCCAGTCAGTGAAACTGAGCAGAAGTAGAGGAGAGAGAGCATAGAAAGAGGTGGTTAGCAGTGGAGAGGGTGAGGGAAGGAGGAGGCGAAGAGGAAAATCTTGAAGAGTTTCCGTAACTTAAGGAGATCTGGCTCAAGATGGACAGAGGCAGGGAGGCACCTGCAGTGGATAACAATCTCCCCACAAGTCTCTGCTTGGAGAAGCAGCTAACCCGCAGAGAGTTGGAGGAAGATGAGCAGAGGGCTCAGGAAGGAGAGTTGTCAAGAATCCAAAGGGGCGACAGTATCGACACTCTCCCCCGAACCACAGAAGCCGAATATATTCGACCCTCCCACCATGGTTGGCACGGGCGCCTGATGTCTGAAATAACAGGAAACCACGTGGCAGTCAATGGGGGGAAGAGGGATTAGGGAGAGGTTGTCGATAGGGAGGGGGAGGTAAGGAAAACCAGAAAGAGGTTAAGGGTGAGCATAATTGGATAGGTATGGGGGAGATAGGGAAAACACACATATATATAACCTTCTACTCCTACCTCTTGACCTGCCTGGCTAATACCATAGAACCTTGAACCTTCTATACCTTCCTATAACCCTTCAGACATGTGGCAATGTACACATAGCAAGCAGCATGATGAAACATTGAATGCAATAGCATGAAACAAACAAGGGAATGACCCTATTTGAAGAAACATACTCATGGTCGTTTGGGCGAGCAAAGCAACACACAGCTGACATGTAACCTACTAACATGAATGGACCCTGCGATCTGTTTCTCCCCACACCACTGACCGAATCGTGTGTTAATCTCTCACACCCTACATTAAGTGATGCAGGAGTTCGACATGCTTCTGCCGACTAATAACGTTCTCAGTAATGCTCAATATTTGCGGTGCATCAGTCTTTCCCCACCGTCCTTTTCCCCAGGAAGATGAGCTTGGCAGAATCCACAAACAGCAATGTACATATACACGGTTTGCAGCAGCCAACTCTCTGTGCACTCATAAGCTTTCCATGAAATACATACACTTGTGTAAAAACTTCAAAAGACATGCAGTTACTCAGCTTGTTGTCCGGGCCCCCCGCGCGACTACCCGGACCTGAAGAGATGCCGCTGTGATAAGCCCCTGCAGCGTTTCCTCACCGCCGCGACCTGGGCTGCCTGAAATTCACTGCGCTCACCCTGTGACCCGGCTTGTGCCTTAGTCAGCAGTCCATGACCCTCCAATCACCACCGTGAACTGGGTGCATAAACCAGTAGTCCTCTGGCATCTGTATCCTCATGAAAACACTGCATAAACGCTGCCGTGACTGCCCGTGCCGAACGCTTCAATAATCCGCACCTGGGCACGGGCGGCCAGCGTGTAAAGTAGTCCCCCATAATCACAATCAGCTGGAGACCCGCTCGCACCGTGGGACTACAATTCCCTCCCACTGCTGCTGTGAATTGTAGTCTTCTAAACAGCAAATACCAAACTAACGTTTCCCCAGCCCCACATGTCTACTCCTGCCCCAAACCTTAAACCTGACAAGAGTATTTAGGAAGAGAGCATTGCAGATAGAGTGGGTCCAGGCCTCAGAAAGTCTTGTGGACAATGCAAAGGGTTTTGAATGTAACCCTTGCAGCCACGGGAGCCAGTGAAGGGATTTCAACGCCAGAGAGATGCAGTCCCTGGGCTTGTGTCATGTTCTCTTCAAAACCTTCCGTAGGAGCTGCTGGACCCCACAGACCCACACCAGCTGCTCAGTGCCCCACCTACTTACTCACAGTGGAGATCAGTTTAGCTAGAGGGGGAAAGGGGAAATGGGACAAAATAACTAACAACACCAGAGCTCTTCTTGCTTCTTAACTTGCTTCCTGCATAGGAGTTAAAGGGTTAATACAACATTATATTTTAATGTTAAAAAAAACGTATACTTCAATTCTAAACACTAAGTACCTGTGACTCCTCCGCCAATAATCTGGAGGAAAAGCTATTTTTTTGTTGATTCAACTCTTGCAGTTCAATTAATTTCCAGTTTATTTTCAAAATATTGTCTTTGCCATATTTTCTCTACTATCTTCTTCACAGTTAGCTTACAGTTACCAGGACATTTCACATTCTACAGTCAAATACAGAACTCATAACCAGCCTTTTAAGCAAACATTAGTTGACCTTTGAATTCTATTTCCTGCTTACACCTTCTCACTGGATTAAAACGTGTTGACTGCTGTTTGCGTGTAATAACTCAAACCTTTTAGTTCAAAACCTTAACCTAAATACCTAAAGCTCCAAAGAATCAATTGATGGCTTCTTTTTTCCCAACATGCAGGAAGCACTGCCTCTTGTTGTAGCACGCATGCGCGTACACTGAAATTGAAGAGATAACTTTAATGTTCAAGCTGATCGTGGCTTGTGGAAAAGCTGCGTTTTCCTATTGTTCGGCGTTTCAAGGTACGTTCCCTTTCTTTATACACTACTTGGATTCAGCTGTTCATGTAAATACTCACTTGCTCATTTACCGCCGCCCGCAGTCCTCTTGCGAAACTGCGTAGTGAGGCTAACGTTTCTTTTTTCCTACGCGCTCATAAAATGAAACCAAGCACGACGGGAAAGATAAATCCCAAACGGGCTGACTGCTGAGCTTTTAAACTAGATTCTTCCTCGCACACAGTTGCGAAGTACGACTACTTTTCCAATACTCCGCCCCACTCTCCTTTTACTAGCGGTCACACGCGAGTCCAAAAATACTTAACTAATGTCTTCATAAAATATTATATAGAAGGAGTGTATTTGGCTTTGGAAGCTAGTTTAGGCGGTGACTCCTCTAAGTAAGCCTATTGAGCTAGCTTTGCTGATATCGGTTGACTGCTGAATTGTGCACTGGGATAACTCGCGTTTTGTACAAAAGCGGATATAGTTAGAAACCGCTATTGGAAAAGTATACCGTAGAACATTCTCAAAACAGCGCCAGCTGACAATCCATATCACTCAATTGGTATTCTTTTTTATTAATAAGTATTTTGCAATGCCCTTAAGTGACAAGTGTTTCGGCTACTTAAAGCCTTTCTCAAACCTGGGCAGAGTCTAGTTCATGTCGTGCTCTTATTTGATGGTGTTGAATCGCATATTTCCGTACAAAGTAAGATCTATGCGTTCTAGTGCGCGTTAGGTAGACATATAAGAGCACGACATGAACTATTCTCTACTCAGGTTTGAGAAAGGCTTTAAGCAGCTGAAACACGTGTCACTTAAGGGCATTGCAAAATACGTATTAATAAAAAAGAAATGATGAGTACCAATTGAGTGATATGGATTGTCAGCTGCCGCTGTTTTGAGAATGTTCTACAGTATTCATAAAATATTACGTTGTTTTTTAAAGTAACGTGTGCACTACCAGCTCAGTCAAAAGCACTTCAGATTGATTTTACGAGTTTGATAAATTATATTCCATTTACACAAGACTGTTCCTCATGACCTGCTAAGCAGTTCACTCCACACAAAATACAGTTTAAGTCCTGGATGCGCTTACATCAAAATGCTGCGCTCCCACCAGATTTAGTTGCTTGAAGTTCACGCCAAACTTGCTTGCTGATATTGGCTGGTAATGTTCAAAAGTATAGGTAGGCCTTAAGAGAACTAAAAGAAACTTGACTGCTCATACTAAGGGAAAGTGATGAAAGGCAGTTTAGAATGGGCAGTCAGGACTTTCTTCACTTAACATTCTAAATTGGAACCCAGCCACAAAGGTCCACCACCTTGGCCTGGGTTCAAGCCCAATCCTCCATTTTGAGCGCTGAGCTCAGCAGATCTCTGTGAGAAAAGATAAAGTAAAACTGACAACCTTTTCCTTTTTTGCCAAGTCACCACCCACAAACTTAGGTGTACAACCAGCACAACGAACACTAGTTCTAGGCCTAAACTTACCCATCTGGCCCCTGATGTCCCTGTAGTACCCCCTCTGCAAGGACCTGTCCCAGGGCCAACCTTCAAGGGAAATCTTCGATGGAATTTAGAGACAAGCAATGGAGCATGAACATCCTCAGATGCCTCCCAAGAGCTCTCTTCAGGACCAAAACCCTTCCAATCAATCAGGTACTGCAACTTTCCTCTGCTATTACGAGAGTCTAAGATAGCTTTCACCTCAAACTCTTCAACCTCAGATTCTGCCACTACAGGCAAAGGTTGTGGAGAAATTCAAGTTCCCTCAATCACTGGTTTGAGCAAATTGACATGAAAAGAATTATGGATCTTTAATTCCAGAGGTAATTTAAGCTTGAAAGTTACCAGATTTTAAATTTCCTCAATAGAAAACGGGTCAATAAACCCTTGGACTGAACCTGTTTTTTCCCTTCAATTTCAAATGTTTAGTGGCTAACCAAACCAAATCTCCAACTCGATAATCAGGGCTACCTCTTCTATGTCGATCAGCAAACCGTTTCATGGTTTCCTTAATACCTAGCAGAGCACGTTGTGCACGTTCTAGGTTTTTCTTCATCATCTGAATTCTCTCCCCCCACATCAGGACAAGAAACATCTAGAGAAGATTGTGATCTCAATAATCGAGGATGATAACCTTGATTATAAAAGAAGGGAGTCATCTGAGTGGAATCTTCGGAAACATTATTGTAGCTGAATTCCGCCAACTAAACAAAATCCACCCAACTATGATTTGAACACAGAAAACACCTCAAATATTTCTCAAGTTCTTTATTAACTCTTTCCGTGAGGCCATTAGTTTGGGGATGATAAGTAGTAGACAAATCTACCTCCATTCCAAGCTCTTTACAAAAGGCCCTCCAGAATTTCGATACAAATTGAGTTCCTCTGTCAGAGATAATCGGAGCAGGCAACCCATGTACCTTAATTACATTCTGCAAAAAGGCATTCACTAAACTGGCAGCACTTACCGCCCCCCCTCATGGGAATGAAATGTCCTGCTTTAGTTAAATGATCCACCACTACCAAAATGGACATAAACCCCTGATCTTCCGGCAATTCCACAATAAAATCTAAGGATATGGTATGCCAAGAACGTGGCAGAACAGGTAAAGGATTCAGATACCCCGCAGGCTTACCATGCTCACCTTTGGCGTGTGCACACACCGCACAGGTTCTCACAAAATTAAATACATCGGTCATCATTCCTTCCCACCAAAAATGCTGTCGAATTAACTCAAGAGTTTTCCGATAACCAGGATGACCTGCTAATTTAGTTTCATGGCATTCCCTCAAAGTAACCTCTCGAATGTCGGAACAAGGTAGGTATAGACGATCATCAATCATGGGTAGACCCTCCTGAATTTTCCTCGTAGGATCTCTTCTTAACCATTCCTGCATTTGATCCTCCGACATTTGTTGTTTAACCAAAACTGCGAAATCCAAAATCAAACTGTGAGAAAAATAAAGACCGTCTGAGTTGGCGTGGAGTAAGAGTCTTGGCCGACATCAGGAAAAGCAAATTCCTGTGATCCGTGAGTACAGTCACAGTATGCCAACCCCCCAAAAGGTAGTGTCTCCACTCTTGAAAAGCTTTCATAATTGCCAACAGTTCACAATCGGTAATCGTGTAATTTATCTCCGCCCGAGCCAACTTCTTTGAAAAATATGCTACTGGATGCATCTGTCCAGTCAACTGATGTCTTTGGGATAACACTGCACCCACCGCTACATTAGATGCATCTGCTTCCAAATAAAATGGTTGATCCGGCTCTGGGTGAATTAAAATTGGGGCTGCAGTAAAATTCTTCTTTAAATTTTGAAACGCCAATTCCGCCTGCTCAGACCATTTGAATTTCACTCCTTTTCGCAGTAACCTTGTGAGTGGTGACACCTTCAAAGAAAAATCTTAGATGAATTGTCGACAGAAATTTGCGAACCCCAAAAAGCTCTGCACCTCCTTTACACTTGCTGGAGACGGCCAATCAAAAACTGCTTGAACTTTACGAGCATCCATCTCCAACCGTTGGGGAGAAATCACAAACCCCAAAAATTCAACTTCATTTGTATGAAATTGAGACTTCTCCCTCCAATTTTACAAAAAGATTATTGTCCCGTAATTTCTGCAAAACTCTTTTCACATGTAGTTGATGCATAGTTTCATCCTGTGGATAGATCAAGATGTAGTTGATGTAAACAATTACAAAAACATCCAAAAATTCTCTGAGGACCCCATTGAAGAAGAATTGAGGCGCTGCACAAACCAAAGGGCATGACAAGATATTCAAATAAGCCAAATTAAGCGGTTTTCCATTCGTCTCCTTCTTGAACCCTTGTGTGATGATAAGCCCCCCGCAAATCCAACATGGTGAAAAATATTAGCTCATCGAATCTGATCGAGCATGACTGAAATTAGTGGGACGGGATAACGGTTCTCAATCGTAATACAGTTAAGAGCCCTGTAGTCAATGCAAGTTCTTAAGGTTTTGTCCTTCTTAGGGACAAAAAAAGTGGCGTAGCTGCAGGAGACTGAGAAGGTCTGATAAACCTCTTGGCCAAGTTTTCATCTAAATAAGCTTTGAGATGCTCATTTTCCTTTTCTGTTAGAGCATACACTCGACTACAGTTTATGGGTGCTCCTGCCTCCAAGTCTATCATACAGTTGTAAGGACGATTGGGTGGTAATTCCCCAGCACAACTTCATCAAAAACATTCCAAAACTCCTCATAGCACTCCAGCAATTACCCAGTAGCTGCCAGATACTCGTCTTCCCTGCTCCACTATCGACCAACCAAAAGGCTTCATTGCCTTCCCCCTCCATAGCTATCAAAAATTCCTCCCTGGACTTATTTCCTCCGTCAAAACAATGTGCCACACAAAATTGGGAAACCAAGCTGATGGACCGCTTCTCCCAATCAACTGTCGGATTATGCAAAGTAAGCCAAGGCATACCCAAAATCAACAACAGTTGAAGAGCATCGATCATTTTGAAAGCCAGCTCTTCACCATGTCCACCTTCAATTTCTAACCACAAAAGTACGGTCTCATGAATGAATTATTGGTCCTGAAGAGAGCTGAGTACCATCAACAGCCCTAACACGTTCAGGGCTATCCTTCGCACTTACTGGAATTCCAAGGGACTTAGCCAACCCCCAATCCATAAATGTTCCTGTGGCACCTGAATCTAACATTGTGGGCCCCTTCCCTTTTACCTTCTCAGCCAAAAATAAGGATACATTCAAGGTGAGATGATGAACCGCCGACTGCACAGAATTTTCAACTAGTTGCGGGTTTGGCGAAGACACAGGACCCTTTCGAGAAATCTTGGGACAATCTTTAAGTAGATGTCCTGAACTTCCACAATACATGCACAAGCCTTCCTTGACTCTTTTTGTCTCTCTTCCTTAGTCAACGGACCACTGGGCTTAGAATAACCTTCCTTACTTCCTATCGAAGATCTGAATTCTCTGCTCACAAAAACTCCTTTAGGTGTCTCAAATTTTAGACTTGGCTTAACATCAGCTAAAACCTTCCTACGCTCCCCCTACGTTCACTCAAGCTAAAATCCAGTTGCATAACCAATGTGATTAATTCCTCATAAGACGATAGTCTCTCAACTATGGTAGACAAAGCATCCTTGAGATCATCCCGCAACCCTCTATAAAATAATGTAGATCTCTTTTCTTCAGGCCAATTGGACTCTAATACCAAAGATTAAAACTGGGTAATGTAACTAATCAAGTCTTTACTCCCATGCCGTAACTCGAACAAGTCAGTGTCCACTTCCTGCAAGACTGAACGGCTATCAAACATTCCCTTCAATTCCCTCATGAAGCCCTTAAAATCTTCCAAAAAATAACTCTGCTGATTCACCAGTAAGACTGATGAAGCTGCCGCCTCTCCAGACAGATACGACAACATAAATGCTACATTTGAAGTTACTGTGGGAAAAACCTCAGGTTGGCACAAAAAAATGTAGTTGCCATTGAGTCACAAAAACTGAAAATCTTTTAGAATCACCCCTGTAACGTTCAGAAGCCGCCAATGGAATGGGTAGCTGATGGCATTCCCGATTTCCACCCACCTTCTCCTTTCTACTTCTGTCCACTGGCTCATCCATGTGAGTAAGAACTGGTGGACCCAAATCCTCAATCAAATCGTCCGGTAACGGAGTTCCTTGAGTTTGTAATTCACTAAACCACTCTACTAAACCTTCCACCTTCAGATTCAAGAACTTGTTCTCATTGAGGCGAAAGATAAGTCTCGTTATTCTGTTGTGGATGAGTTGAAGATGACGGAGGGTAGAAGAGGGCAGGTTGAGAAAGAGGCTGTTGGAGTAGTAAAGCCTAGGGAGGACCAGGGCTCTGGAGACAGTGAGCCTCTGGGGGAAAGTGAGAAAAAGGTAGGATACCTCTAAGAAGGTACAGCTGGTAGTGGGACAGAGGTTGGGTTCTTGCGTGTACTAGGGTGCTGAAGGTTTTGGTTTGCAGGTGCATTGTTTCAGGGGCTTGTGTTAGTCGATGAAGACTGAGAGGGTGGCATTGAGTGCTTCCACTAGAGAGTTGCCATTCAGTTGGGGGTGTTCAGGTCCATGGCAGATGGGGAGCAGGTGCAAGTGGATCTAGGTACCTGGCCTACGCCCCGCCCACCTGGTGCCTTCCTGTCTGCCGCTCGTTTTCACCACTTAGCAAGCCCCGCCCACCTGGTGCCTTCCTGCTTGCTGCTCCTTTTCACCACTTAGCAAGCCCCGCCCACCTGGTGCCTTCCTGCTTGCCGCTCCTTTTCACCACTTAGCAAGCCCCGGCCACCTGGTGCCTTCCTGCTTGCTGCTCTTTTTCCTACTTAAGGAGCCCTCCAGCCTCTTTTCCTTTGCAGATGGGGAGCAGGTGCAAGTGGATCTAGGTCACCTGGCCTAAGCCCCACCCACCTGGTGCCTTCCTGCCTGCCGCTCTTTTTCACCACTTAGCAAGCCCTGCCCACCTGGTGCATTCCTGCTTGCCGCTCCTTTTCACCACTTAGCAAGCCCCGCCCACCTGGTGCCTTCCTGCTTGCCGCTCCTTTTCACCACTTAGCAAGCCCCGCCCACCTGGCGCCTTCCTGCTTGCCGCTCCTTTTCACCACTTAGCAAGCCCCGGCCACCTGGTGCCTTCCTGATTGCCGCTCTTTTTCCTACTTAAGGAGCCCTCCAGCCTCTTTTCCTTTGCAGATGGGGAGCAGGTGCAAGTGGATCTAGGTCACCTGGCCTAAGCCCTGCCCACCTGGTGCCTTCCTGCCTGCCGCTCTTTTTCACCACTTAGCAAGCCCCGCCGACCTGGTGCCTTCCTGCTTGACGCTCCTTTTCACCACTTAGCAAGCCCCGCCTACCTGGTGCCTTCCTGCTTGCCGCTCCTTTTCACCACTTAGCAAGCCCCGCCTACCTGGTGCCTTCCTGCTTGCTGCTCTTTTTCCTACTTAAGGAGCCCTCCAGCCTCTTTTCCTTTGCTGATGGGGAGCAGGTGCAAGTGGATCTAGGTCACCTGGCATAAGCACCAACCACCTTCTTAGCCCTGCCCCTTCCTTCCTGCTCTTAACTATTAGATCAAGGGCGTCTCTCGCCCGGGCGTCCTAAGCAAAGGGCAGACGAAGAAAAGGGCAATTCCTGTTTTGACCTGTTCGGAGCAGGAGGACCCAGGTCCCGACCCCCTGCTCAGACAACAGGTAAGCATGCACCATCATGTGTTACCCCCTGTCCCAACCTCTCTTGTCCACCTGTGATGTTCCCTTGTGCTTCCCCCTTCTCGCACACAGGTGTTGCCTGTTTTGCTTGATTCTTCTACCCTGCTCCCCCTCAACCTCCTCCAGCCTACTTCTGCAGGAGTCCGTCCTGATACATTCTAGTTTCACCGTCTTGTGGCCAATGCTCGATTTGACTTTTATGGACTGCATTCATTCACGGTGCGTCACCCTTTCTCAACTCTCATGCTGGACTTCCTTTGCATCTTGTACTCATGGTGACTCTGAATCATGCTGTTCTCATCTTCATTTTGTATCCTGGCTTGCAACATTATGTGTTACTACTGAGTTCTGCAATTGTATTCGCTCTCCACTCTTGCTTTTCCACTCTTTTTGACTGCTTACTCTCTGTTCTCTCCTCCTTTCCCTTTTCCTATCTCCTCTCCTTACTTTCTTCTATGCACTTACTCTATCAGAATTGTCCCTGGACCTAATATGATAGCAACCTCGTTTGTTTCCACCACCCTCCCATTACTGTTTTTTTCCTCCCCACACACCCTCCAGCACTATCTGAAATGTTGTCAGGCCTAGTATGATAGTCGCTTGTTTTGTTCCTCCCCTCCCTTCCTGCACCCCTCGCTCTCACCTTTTGTTTTCTCCGTCTCTACCAGAAATGTCGTCAGGCCTAGTACGGTAATCGCCTGTCTGTTTCCATTTCCTTCCCACTCTCCCCCTCCCTTCCTTATCTATGTCATAGCTCTTGCACTATCTGAAATGTCGTCAGGCCGAGTATGATAGTTAATTGCACATCCTTACTGTTTCATGGCCTGTAAGAATGTCATTGTATTTTCCCTTGTTCCCTCCTTTGCCTTGAAGCACTTTGAAACACATTGTGTATAGGCGCTATATAAATAAATAAACTATCATATCATATCATCATATCATATCATGTAAGGTGGAAGTTGGCGAGGGTTCTGTGAGGGCTTCCACCGTGAAGTTCTTGAAGGACGTGAAGGTTTGTCTGCTGGGTTTCTGCTGGAAGTGCTTGCCTGGGATGGTGTGCAGGATGTTAAAAGGCACGGCTAAGTGGTCAGACCAGTGAAGCGGTAGAGGAGAGCTTTAGTGGAGGGAAGACACAGCTCCATCTATCTAGCTCATCCAGAACAAGGCAGTCAGGATGACTCTAGGCCTAAAAGCCAGGGACCACTTAACTGCTTCCCTCAATACATTACTGTGGCTTCCCGTCAATCTGCAAAATCAATTTTGAAGCTTAATGCATCATCCACCATGTCCTGGAAAATAGGACCTACATACCTCCACCAAAATAAGAAGCACTACAGCATGACCGTGCATCGAAGATCCACTGAATCTATGAAAAACACTCCCTCACCCCACAAGAAGGAAAGAACAGAGCGCCGGCACACGCTGGTCTCACTCAACGGGACAACCTCTTAACTCCCTTGCGTTGCAAGGAAAACCTCCTGAGGTTTGGGAAATCCCAGAAGATCTGGCTCTTTAAAGAAGCCTTCCACACTTAGAGCAACCTCCCCCTGGCTGCCTGTTCGGCCCCCACACCCATCAACCCCCTTCATTCCTTTGAATAATTGCAAGGAACATGCCCTCCACATGGAATTGGGTCCCCTGAACCTTTCAAACCTTTTCTTCCGCCACCCTGCACTTGGCCCTGTTCTGGGGCCTGACCAACCTGCAGGACCGGCTTGATCCTCCTCAGTGGTATCAGAGACCACCCAGATGGCATATGCCATGTAGAACAATGTCACCTACCCCACCATCCTCACCACTTGCTTACTCCTTGATAAACAGGATGGCCGAAGAAGAGCACTCGCCTGCATCCTCTGGATGCTCTCAGACTTATTTAAGTTGTCAATACACTCGTCATACTGCTCTACTCATCTCCTCTCCCCTTCTCCTCAAACATACCAGATCTGAATGCCAAAGGACTGTGAACAATCTAGTCCACTGCTCATTCCTTTTTCCTTGGGGCCTAACAAATTAAACATGTTCACAGTGGTTGTCTAACCAAGTTAACAATGATTATCTAAATCAAGATGACATTGCTTTGTATTAGTATTTAAGGTGCATTAATCAGTTTTCCGTTTTGGGTTTGTAGGCGATAAAATCCCAAAGGATACCAATATATATCACAACATGACCTGCGGTGCATCCTGAATCGTTTATACTGTGGCGGTTGACCTCAAAATGTTCTATGAGGCTATTTATCTTATGGTGTATATCCGAGTGTAGCATATGACTATTATCCTAATCTACAACATTTTGAATTTATGAGCAGTCCTTTCAAGCCTTAGCACTGTTCCCATGCAGTAGTGGTCCAGTCTCAGTACTGGATAATGAACACACATTTCTAAGAATTGAGGCAATGATTCTGAGTAACGCATTCAATATAACTGGGAGAAAAATACTTGTTTTTTATGTTAGACGTTGCGTTCCCCACTCACCAGGCACATGGAAAGGCTTTTCAACTCTTTTTTTTTAAGAATGTGAAATATCTATTTGGCCACAATGGGTCTTGCTACAATGGGACTTGCTATGAGCTGTTGCGTGTTCTGTTGAGTTCTGTTCTGTTGAAAATCAGAAATCAGAAATAATTTCTGCTGGTTTACCTCAATACACTTGTTGTTCAGAATGTTGTTTGAACAGATTTTGAAGCTTAAATATTCGGGGGCAAGGGCAAGATGTAATCAGACAATATATCAAAATTGACAGTTCCTGCACCACTCACAATCTCACCATCCCACCCAGGGGCAACACAAGCCTGAACAATCATCATACCTGGCATCTTACCAGGCACCCAAAAGAACAAGAACCTCAATGATACTCTTTTCGCCTTCCTCCAAATAGACAATGCCTCGCTCGAACAAGGAATCTTCCCAAGCACTTTAAAAACAGGATTAATCTGGGCAGCCTTTAAACAACCCACTCTAGACACAGTCAACTTTACTCCGTACGGTGAAAACTTCCATTATCAAGGACAGCAGGACAGGGGTAGAGGATTCGAAGAAACAAACTTCGACAGGTGGGGATGCTGGAGAGGGTTTCGGCGTACAGGATTCATTGGGTGGGGAATCGAGGCTCTGTGACTCAACTGATTTTTATTCTGTCAAATCCCATAGATCCCAACCAGCCTACTGGAACACCATCCCTGTTGCAACTAGAACCACTCCAATGCACCTGTGGTACAAGAGAGATATCAAGACCCTCCTCTTCAGGGAACATCTGGGGCCACCTAGGACCTGGCACTCCCAGGTATATATCACTCCTCTAGTATGGAATGTAGTATGGAAAATCTAAGCTATCTTTGTTAACTCCAAATTACTTGTACAGCACTCTGTGCTTCCTAGCTAGGTCTGTACTATTTAACACGAAATACCAATACAAACCTCCCACAATCTACCTTGGAAGGTGATTTCTGTTTACTGTTCACACTGTCTGCAGCCTGGGATGACACTCCCCTTCATGAATGTGGTTATATGGTTGGAACATAATTGCTGTGGTGCAGAGAGAGGGTGAAAATAATTGTGGTGAAAAAAGTCAATGGGGTGGGGAGGATCACCTTGGTGGAGGGACCTTGGGGAGTGGAGAGAGGATGTCTTTGTGTGAGGCATAGTATCCCCTTTTCCCTCGTCAGAGTGAACCCTCCCCTCCCCCTGCCTTCGTAGGTTATTGTCAGTCTTTTCCTTTTTACAAACACAAATTGTACCACAATCATATTCTGTTAAGACTGGGATGAGGAGGAGGCACCACCATTCATTCACAACACTTTGGTACTGGGACGAAGAAGAGGACTATGGAGGAATACTATTACAATGGCCAGGCATGTCCCACTGATAGTTAACTATGGTCAGGCAAAGGACTTGCACCTGCAACCAATTAAGAGGCTACAGGAGCCTACAAGGAGAGACCGGCAAGAGAAGGGGAGAAACCCGCCTGGTGAGAAAGACACATTGACTTGACATGGAGGTGGCGAGTGCTACTCGCCAGAGCTCCCCACAAGCACAAGGGGAGCAAGCGAAAGCCAAAGATGAGAAAGAAGAAGCCCAGAGGAGCGGCCGCACACCGGTGAGTGAAAGTAAGGGAACACGCATACCAGGGTGCATCAGTGGCTGGAATTGGGCAGAAGCAAATGCAGTTCAAATGGAAATGTATAACAAATGGGTTTGAAGACTGAATAGAAGAATTCTTGAATACCAAACAAGCTGCAAAGTACTTTTGAAATACAAGAAGTATTATTGAATACCGAAATACTGCACGAGTGGAAAGAAAGTGATATGCCTTTATGAACGCAGTGCACACAAGTAATACGCATTAATGGACAATATGACAGTATGAACAAAGTGAAAGCTAGTAATGAGCACTTTTGAACCAAGTGGAAAGCAAGTGAATGCACTAATGGTCAATGTGAAAGCAAAGTGGTGGAAAGGAAAATACACCACAGAGTGAGCTGTGTGAAATTCACATTGTGTCACAACTAAGAGACTGCACCGGAGAAATCGATTGAATGTGGACTAATGATCAGCGGGAAGGCCTGTGTTGGCAAGTAGGTCCAAAGGGAACATACAAGTCTAACAAAGTGCCAAGGGTTATCAGATGCATGACCTGTAATGGGTGGACAGTGTTGTCCGGCAACTGCACCTAGACTGAGTAACCCCTACTTGGAAAGATCCAAGGAAAGTCAAGAAGCAGAAGCTGTCTTGTATAATAAGTGCCAAATTGATTGAAGACATTTCTATGTGAACTATTGAAAAGATTGAAAGGTTACAAAGTTGAACTGGAATTATCTTTGAAAGCAGAGAGATTTGAACTGACTGCGGTTTTGGAGCTGGAAGAGTTGCCTTCTTGGGGAAGGGAACCACACAATGTTGTGAACTAAGTTGAACTTGGGAAGGTAACCACGAGGTTTGTTGGAACTGTGTTGAACTTGGAGAAGAGGAATCTGAAAAGCAAGCCAGGAGCTGAGGGAACACTGTTTTATTGCTGACATACCTACACATTGAATATCTTTAGTTGTTAGGGTAAGTACAGTTTTTGGGCACAGACGTTTGAGTTGTACTTAATGACAGAGACTGTCCTTAGTTTCTTTAGGTCGGGAAATTCCACCCTAGCATAGGGCAAGGTAGGCCTTATTCCATCCTGACATTTAAGAAAAATACACCTGTACAAACGTGAATCTGTTGTCTGTGTCTTACTTCAGGATGTCTTCACAGTATGCAATAACAATCATTGTAGAACACCTATTTTTAAACAATTTGCTTTTCCAACATTTATTTTATATTGCCATGTTATCTAGCCTTGACAAATGAGGGTGAGGATCCTATAAGTAACACATTATAAGAGCGGCCTCTTAGGTTACATGCATTCCTCTTCATCCATGTACATGCATACCTCTGTTTGAAAATTGAAAACAAATATATATCCAACAAAGGAAAGGCAGTATTGCACTATGAAATATGCTTATGAAATACTGTTGGCACCCACATGGTCTACAGTTTTTAAAACTAAAATCTAAGAATTCTTAATTTGGTACTAGGACACATGACATCCATTACAGGATATTGCATGTATCAATTGCACACACACTTTAGTAGCCTCCGCCTCCGCACCTCACAATATGCATCATGGAGTTAATGTAGCAATCACCCCCACTTAGGTGGATGGACAGGGCCGGTAACGGCCCCCAGCCTGAGCTTAGGTAGGGCCAGGCGAAGCAAGGGCCTCAGCAAGGGCTCAGGGCCGTGGCTGGCCGTGTAGCGCCCCACCCCAAGCAGGAATGATTTCTATTTGCTCCACTGGGTTTGTCTGGGGTGCAAATAGTTATTTTTGTTTAACGGGAGACGGTCTCCGCATGTATTGGGTGAGCCCAATCTACCATATAAAAACTTGAAGTCAGCCGCCATGGAAAACAGAAAGGGAAAGAGCAGCGGTGCTGGAAGCCATAGGAGGTAAGTGGAGTGGGAGGTTGTGTGGGGGGTGGGGGCGACATGGAGGTCAGGGGGAGGGTCAGGCAGGAACAGGGAGGTGCCACCAAAATGATGGCACTTGGGGAAGGGCCTTAGGTGGCTGGAAAAATGCGAGCAGTATACCACTGTGCTCTCGCCCGCATTGTCAGCCACCTGATTGGCTGAGTGCCCATCCCTGGGTGCAAATACCCCTAATACTTTCATCCCAGTGAGAGAGATGTTGCAAACTCCAAATAAGTTTTTGCAGACTCAATGACACCTTGGTAGAACCCAGATATGTTGAGAATCATATTTTACTTGGACGTCCACAATACATTACTAAGCATCCTACAAGCAATTTATTTCAAATAATGTAGAGGAGCAAGTGGACGCATTCTCCCTCGTTATTGGCCCCTCAACCCTGTCCTATTGGAATGGCAGACGAAGAATCACAATTGGGAACCCACGCACAAGTTTATGTGACATGTCCATACCACGTCGATTATATGAAAGACGATATGCACTCAGGCAGCCAATCAGAAGATACCCTCACGTTGAAATAGTGGAGGAAAGCTACCATGAAGGATGTCCCTTGCTGAGTTGTCGGAATGCAGCCATGAATAAAAGGGTGCATGACATGGATGTACGTTAAACAAAGTCTAATGACAGCAAAACAATGCCCCAAAGAAGACTTATGAATCTATACTGAAACGTTATGAAAATACTTAAGAATAATGATGTAACTGGAGAACTAAGAAAAATACATGCTTTATAATGCAGTACGTATGAACACAAAGAAGAATAAAGTGACCCTCTGGTCAATAACTGTAAATACGCTGAAACACAAGGTAGAAGGAATACGTAGAAGCTTGCTTATAAGACGTATATATTCAACGTTTAGGGCGACCATTAGAAGAATATGGACGACGGCTTATGTCAATCGACCCTGCTACCTCAAAATACGAGCCAAGGATCTTAACATGGAAAAATTACAAAGAAGCTGTTTTCCAGTGCGAAATAAAGGAGTACATTAGCTTGGAATCAAGGACGCTATTTTGAGAGATGGAAGAAAAGCACAAAGTGAGTCTACGAGCAGGCCATGCGCAAGGACATATTTCCCAAAGATTAGAAGGAACAAAAACATTTATTGATGCCAAATATTGGACAATTAAAATGGCCCGAAGTTAATATGAGATAGAGTGAACAAGTCTGTAGAGGCCAAAAGGAGCAACTGCACTCAGCATTATTGAATCAAATGGTGTTAAAAGCACAGTCGATATATAGACAATTTCATGGTCTTGTAGCATGTGACAAAGAGCTCGCAAACAAGGACTATTCATTATGCCTGAAGCAAAGATAATGATGTTCCTGCACTCCCTCGAATGTCCCGAGGCAGTGCAGATGGGCAAGGTCAGCCTTCAAACAGAAGAAACTGACATGAGGCCTACCGATGAGAGAGGGTATACTAATTGGGTTAACAAGGGGAAAACTGAGGTATCTCCATGCACCCGGGTTTCGTTTCTATGCACGTGCTGCTAGCAAGCCAAATGTCCAAGGATGGAGTTGGGTTGCCAACCAATTAGAATAGCCTGCCATGCACTTTACATACAATGTTGCAGAGTATTATTCTGCTGCCACATTCTCTGCTATAATGAGTGTCTTACAACATGTGTATAGAAGTAGTTCAGGATGTGTCTTACAGATATGAGAACACCATATGAGGAACAAACACGTGTATATTCTATAGGTAGACATGTTCACCTAATCCAATCCCACCCCTCAATAGGTTTTTGCAACTTGCCACGTAGGATGACGTCATAGATGACACATCTAGCATTATATAAACTAAGTATAGTTGAAAAGACATTGTGATCCTGCATAAATCGACTTGATGAGTGTTTATTCGCCCTGCTTTGCTTCTTTGAGATTAAAGTAGCATTTTACCATCTCATTTGAGTCTGTCTGTTTTTTTGGTCTGAGATATTTTTTTTTTTAAACTTTGGTTTTATTAACATTTTCTTGATATAACAAACAGGCTCAAAGCATGATCAAAACGATAGACATTCGGTACGCCCTGCAACCCCAACCCCTCCTCCCCTCCCCCCCAAATGAAAATAAGAAGAAAAAAGAAACAAAGAGGGGAAAAAACAAAAGCACATTTCAACTTGTGCAAAATAACTGGGAGACATTTTGAGTGCACATTTGTAACCAGAGCTTGGAAGTGACTGTGGACACTGAAGTATTCCATGACTGTTGTTCGATCACCGTTCCCCGGGCCGTGGGCATCCGCCCTCCACCGAGCTCCTGGCTGTTCCCCCCCAGCCCCCCCTCACCCCCCACCAGGCTTCAATGAACATCCCATTCCCAGGACTCCTGCACCCCATACCAGTTTGCTTGGAATGAGCCAGTCATTGTTTACCATTGCCGTCAATTTGTCCATCAAGAACATCTGCTTCACCTTCTTTAGCCAGTCCTCTTACAATCTCTTTCAACACCTCGCCTTCCTTTTATGCCAGGAAAGGTACTCACGAATCTTCGGGTTTTATCCGGATGTTTGTAGAGTAGAGAGACGTCCAGAGACCGTGAGTAGTACTCTGTGCACCTAGGGGGCCACCCCCTGGGAAACCCTCGTGGGGAAGAAAACCCAGAATCAGACAGGTTCCGATTGTGTAGAATGGTAGTCCACAGGATCAATGAAGAAGTAGAATAGTAAGCTTGCTGTTCAATTGAAGAACTGGATGCGGGATACGAATAATCCAAGGTAAGGTGCTGGGGAGGAACCCAACAATACCAGGAGAAGTGAACTGACACTCGAGAGACGGGACTCCAGAGGTAGGAGAGGAGAGAGAAACAAAAGTGACAGCAGGAGGAGAGGTGCCGAGGGTGAGAGGGGCCGACGGCAGATGGAGGAAAGAAGCAGAGAGAGGTAAGTAAAACAGAAGCTGTGAGCATGGGAGTGGCAGACGCCGGAGCGGAGTAAAAGATGCCGAGTAGGAGCAGCTAACACGGCAAACCGTGTGGAAAAGGAAACAGCGAACGGCCAAAGTTGGCAGACGCCGAGCTGAGGAAAGGCGCTGCGAGCAGCGAGTACGGCAAAAGGCCAGGGGCGGTAGAAGCCGAACTGAAGAAAGGAAAATGAAAATACGAGTGAAAGGACTGCTGGAGAGCACAGCACCAAGGGTTAGGGAGCAATGCATACACGGGAACGAGTAGCAACGCAGAGTGTGTTAGTGATTCAGTGTATAAGTAGGAGTGATCACGTGGAAACTGAGTGCGAGAACTAGACCTGCACTGTTAGGTAGTGGAAACGTGATCCAACAGGCGCCATCTTGAATTCCACTGGGTGCGCCGATGATGGTGAATCTTCCAGTGTTTCCAAGGACTTCTAGGGGTGTTCCTAACAGTATGCCCTTCCCGTGGGGTGGAAGGTCCGGGTTTCCACGGTTGAGACCTGTGGAATCGGCGCACCAATGTAGGTGCATGAACTGCAGAAGCTGGTTCCCAAGTCCTGTCAGACGGTCCATAACCTTTCCAATCTAGGAGATATTGAAGAGTTCCCCGATGGTATCTGGAGTCCGCTATGGCCGATACTTCATATTCTTGTCCTTCAGAGGAGTCAATAGGCAAAGGTTTGTTTCTTTCTTGCCTTTGGAACCTGTCTGAAACATTGGCCTTTAGCTGAGAGACGTGGAAGACATTATGTATCCTAGACCAAGAAGGAGGTAACTGAAGGCGATATGCCACTTTCCCTACTGTTCCGAAAACCGTAAATGGACCAAAATACTTGGGGGACAGTTTAGTAGGTATCAGTCTTTTTGGGAGGTATCGAGATTTTGTACAGCTGCGACGAGCTGCTGTATCTGTTGCTCCATGGGCGTTGCTATCTCTTACAATCTCTTTCAACACCTCGCCTTCTTTTTATGCCAGGAAAGGTACTCACGAATCTTTGGGTTTTATCCGGATGTTTGTAGAGTAGAGAGACCTCCCCCCAGGAGTCCAGAGACCGTGAGTAGTACTCTGTGCACCTAGGGGGCCACCCCCTGGGAAACCCTTGTGGGGAAGAAAACCCAGAATCAGACAGGTTCCGATTGTGTAGAATGGTAGTCCACAGGATCAATGAAGAAGTAGAATAGTAAGCTTGCTGTTCAATTGAAGAACTGGATGCGGGATACGAATAATCCAAGGTAAGGTGCTGGGGAGGAACCCAACAATACCAGGAGAAGTGAACTGACACTCGAGAGACGGGACTCCAGAGGTAGGAGAGGAGAGAGAAACAAAAGTGACAGCAGGAGGAGAGGAGCCGAGGGTGAGAGGGGCCGACGGCGGATGGAGGAAAGAAGCAGAGAGAGGTAAGTAAAACAGAAGCTGTGAGCATGGGAGTGGCAGACGCCGGAGCAGAGTAAAAGATGCTGAGTAGGAGCAGCTAACACGGCAAGCCGTGTGGAAAAGGAAACAGCGAACGGCCAAAGTTGGCAGACGCCGAGCTGAGGAAAGGCGCTGCGAGCAGCGAGTACGGCAAAAGGCCAGGGGCGGTAGAAGCCGAACTGAAGAAAGGAAAATGAAAATACGAGTGAAAGGACTGCTGGAGAGCACAGCACCAAGGGTTAGGGAGCAATGCATAAACGGGAACGAGTAGCAACGCAGAGTGTGTTAGTGATTCAGTGTATAAGTAGGAGTGATCACGTGGAAACTGAGTGCGAGAACTTGACCTGCACTGTTAGGTAGTGGAAACGTGATCCAACAGGCGCCATCTTGAATTCCACTGGGTGCGCCGATGATGGTGAATCTTCCAGTGTTTCCAAAGACTTGTAGGGGTGTACCTAACAAGTCCTCCTTTGAGGGGGTCTCCGGACTCTTCCATTTCTGGGCCAAGGCCACCCTCCCCACCCTTAGCATTGTTTCCCACATTCTAGGGTATCTATATGTGTCCGTGTCTTCTGGGGGGAGACCCAGAAGCACTGTCAGGGGGCTCTGGGGGAGCAGTTCCTCTGAGACTTCCGCGATCCAACCCCTTACCCTCTCCCAGTACGCCTGTACCTTCGGGCGGTCTGAGATATTTTATTGATAGTTTAATCTAGCACTCAGATGCTTCAAGGTGCTAGAGCACATTTGGTTGCAGTGTGGATGGTTTAGGTCTAATCGACCTAGAGCTCAGAACTAGATTCACGGACGATCGACGACTCCCGCCATAAACCAGACGAGCATGGAGTTGCATGCGGTGAGCGGTGCAGAAAAAAGAATCGCGTGTTCAACATATGGTCGACAGGTCCCCCTTTGGGGAAATTCATGTTCGGTCCCCGCGGACAAAAGGTGAACTGGTTGATTGTGGGGGAGCCGATGCTGGGGGACTGGAACTGAATACCAAACGTAAGTAGACCATCGTAGTTGGTAAAAAAATAAGGGGGAGGGATTGTAGTTGTGTCATGGTGTAAATAGGAGACATAAAGAGTAACTGGATTTTTAGGGATTATAAAAGGAAGAGAGATAAGGATACCTTCAATTCACTGCCTCAAGAGAGACGGAAAGAGTACATGCTATAGTTCCATATTGGAGCATTAAGGATTCCTAAGGGCAGTGCGTATTAGAATAGCATGCATCTCCTAAAGGGGGTCATAAAAAGAGAGAACACATCCACTAAGGTTAGTGGGGAAAGACATACGTCAAGGGGAATATATATATATATATATATATATATATATATATATATATATATATATATATATATATTGGAAGTGCACATATATAAAGGTTATAATATGATTGTGTAAAAGTTACATGTTTAAAACGAACAAAAAACAAAGAAAGAATAGCGCAAATAAATAAATAGATTTTTCCTTACACTTTTTGACAAAGGATCGACATCGACCAAAAAGCTAGAATTAGACGAAACCAAAATAGAAGTGAAAAAGACAGTTCGAAGATATTAACAAAAACAAGAACGATATAAAAATAATTGAAGGAAAGTGTAAAATAAGGAGCTAGCAAATTAATATCAAAGACATTTTGTTTAAAAAAAATAATAAACAAAGGTAGGGAAAATATCCTGATCTCCTGGAATACGAGTGGCGATTGATGGTGGCTACTCAAATTTATTGAAACCATATATTTAATTAATTTGGAATTAAGAGTACATTTGAGTAAGTATTGACAGTCTGAATCTGCTTGTTGTAATGGAAGAAACATTTCTCACACATCTGTGCAGAAAACTGCCAAGATATACAGCCAAGATTATGCAGTACCATTCTGACTGGCTTAAGGGCACGACCAATGAGACAGTTATGCCCTGGCCTCCAGTTGTCACAAGTTTCTCCCCTTCTCACCTGTTTCTCTTTACTTGCGACCTTCTTGGAAGTGGCTTCCTTCTTTCGTACTGTCCGAGATTTATACAGGCCCATGCGCGGGTCTTCGGATTCCAGCGTGAGCTTTAGGAATGAACCACGGGAGTAGGTAAGGAAAGGAAAGGGAATGAACGGGAACTAGAAATAGGAAGATGGGAACAAGGATTCAAAAGAGAGCATGGAGAGGACTCCGACAACACATGTCTAACTACTCCAAGCAGTAGCGTTGAGACGCGCAGAGCCGCAGGGGAGTGGCTGTTTAGTAGGAAGTTGAACGTAACGCGCAGGGGCTGGTTTGCAGCGTTTCGAAACTGACGGCCATGTTGGAAGGATCACGGAGTTCAGACCATGGTGCATCATGGACCAAGAAGTCCAGAATGGACGTATTTGGCGGTTCATGACACCAGTAGGCTTGTTGTCAAATACAGTATTACGAAACCTGATGACATATTTACATGCCGTTCATAAGGGAAAGAAGCTAGAGAAAAGATTGGCAGTATTAGAACTTTGGAAAATGTACCAGAATGAGAAAGCAGACCCAGTCTATAGGGAGTGCATGCTTAGTCAGCATAAAGGGGACGAAGTAACGCCTTCAGCTTCCCCCCCAAGAAACATGACGTAGGTGAAAAAGAGAAAGGATTTTACCCTCTTAAGGAATTGAAAGCAGCAGCGCGGTATTTTAATCCAACATATGAACCCCCTGCCTATACTAGGGAAGAGACAGAGGAAGTGAGTAAAAGCAGAGAACGTGAATATACATAGACACGCAATGAAAGTAAACAGCGTAATGAGAAATGGGATAAACAAAACAAACAGATTGAAGAAGAGGCAGAGAAACAAATGAGAATAACAGATATAGCTAAGGGTACAACAATAGTACAGAATTAATGGATGGGACGACAAATAGACAAAAAAGTGAAAGAGGAGGAAGAAGAGAGGTTATACAAACAAGAAACGGACAAAGGAATGTAAGCGAAGGGAAGAACAAAGAAAATATGAGGCAAAGAAGGAGAGGCTAGAAGAAGAGAAAGGAGAAAGAAATAGAAACCTAGCGATTGAAAGCATGTAGGTTACAAAGAAGGTGAGAGGAAGAGGAATTACGGGACATAAGGAGAAGGGAGGAAGAAATGAACAGAAGTAGGGGATTTAAAGATGATGAGATTGAATATTTATGCCATAGAAGCATGACACCCATAGAAACGCAAGAGCGAACCGAAGAGGAGAGAGGGTCACAACCGTCCCGTTGAGGGTTGTGATGACCATTAGATATGCCGACATGGAGAACAGAAGATACAGAGACCATAGGAACAAGAATTGGGAAACTATATTTTCAAATGACGGATAAGGAAGGGTATGGAACTCAAAATAGCGAACAAGGAGCATCCAGTAGAGGAACAGGAGGAAGCTTAGATGGCATCAGAATGCATGATCATAGCACTATATCCTTGAGTGGGTTAGATCTTGAAGATGCAGAAGAGCACAATAGTCATACGTGTTGGAGCATAATAATGTCAGATAAGGAAAGGAAACATATTAAGAAGACACGAGCAGAAGGTGTCTTTGAATTTTCAAGAAAATCAAGCGTAGATAAAGGGGTAAAATGGTTAGATCTAGTGGACCCTATATAAGAAAAAACCCAGAACCGATACCATATACTGAACAACCACAAGTACAATCGTATAGTACAGGGGATGCGTCCCTGCCCTATGTGAGCAGACAAAGGACATTACCAGGGAGAAGACAAGCAGGTGTTCATAAAGCTGCCTGGAAGACAAGGAGTGTGGGTAGGTATGACAAAGGATCACAGTTCCCATTATTAGAGAAAGGAGTACGGGGGTCGACCACAATATATACCATGGCCACAGATGGATAAGGATAATTTAAAATGCACACTGATGAGTTTGACATCCGGTGTGGGAAAATGGATTAAGGAATCAGAGAAAAGTGCATGAGGAATGACGATAGCTATAGGCAATATAAAAGGCCTATTATCAGCCATTCTAGGGGATAGATCAGATGACATATGGAATAGCGCAGTGTAACCCGAAAGCAACTGCGCAAAATACAGTGCATGATGGGGCGCCATTCAATAACTGTAGAGCAGACCTATGTCGGGCCCTTGGAATACAATATCCAGATACATTGGATATTGTGGCAATAATGACTAGGAAGAGGATGCAGGATGAAGACCCCATTGCTTTTATTCAGGATATTCATGATAGATGGAGTGCAGAAATGCACGAACTGTGGGATAAAACAGTAGCGTTATTTTACCACATATTATGTCAGGGACAACCAGTACAGAGGCAGTTAAAGAAACAGGTGGGAATGGGAGCAAAACCATGGTCAAAGATACAATTGGCAATCATGCACTATTGCAACATGCTAAAAGAGAAAGACAAGAAGAAAGTCCAGTGTAGAAAGCAATAAGAGGAGGAGCTAGTGCAGAAAAAATGATCAAAGTTCACCATAGAGGAAGAAGTGTTGACAAGTAATGAGGGAAACACGGCACAAATAGTACAATTCCCGCAGCCAAACAACAAAGCCAATGCCCAAGATCAGAATGGGGATAATTATATGCCCAGAGGCAGAGGGAATGGACCTTGAGGAGGAGGATGAGGAAGATTTCAAAACCCTCAAGGAAGGGGAGGATTCAATGTCGGACATTCCTTGATATACTGGAATTGTGAAAAAATAGGACATGTGGCTAGACTATGCAGAAGCAGAGGGGGCATGCAACAACAGAATTCTCAATCTCCAAGAGGGGGGATAGGATATGCTCCACAATATAATGCAGACTTGCAAGGATATTATGCCCAAGATCACACGCAGAAACGGGCATATGTGCCACACCCACAACAGTTTCAGCAAGTGCCAATACAGACACAACTGGCAAATAAGCAGCAATTTCAACAAGTATCAATGCAGACACAGTCAGTGCAGGGGCAGCGACAGCAAGCACCTATGCAAATGCAACAGGCACCCACACAACAGACACAACATATCACAATGCAATAGACAGGTGCATCATAATGGCAGATGGACACAGGAGTTACACAAATGGCAAAGACTAAATTAGGGAGTGTGACTGGTGGGAGGGAATCCTTTCACAGGTACGAGGATGAATGTATACCCACAATAGGACAGCTCACAGGACGACCTGATGTGTTCAGTACTATCTGTAATACCAGACCCCCAAGAGGAACCAAGGGTCACGGTGACCATAGGAAGCAAGACATTTTCATTTCTTGTAGACACTGGAGAGACGTGTTCCTGTGTCCGTGAGGGAAAATACCCAATTTCAGACATTGGGCCTCATTACAACCCAGGCGCTAATGGATTAACGGCGCCGTAAAAGGCTGCAGCGCCGTTAACCTATTAGCGCCTAATTACGAGGTCCCTTTGCGGGACCCGACCTTAACGGCTGGTGTAGACCAGCCGTTAAAAAAGGGACCCGCAAAGGGACCTTGGTGCTAATTACGGTGCCGCAATTTGCGGCACCGTACTTAGCGCCTTCCCCATTCCCATTGAGCCCTATGGGGCAAAAATGGGAATGGGGAAGGGCCACAGAGGAAGGGGGAATTACCGCCCCGCCAACCTTGTAATGGGGTGGTAATTCCCCCTTTCTCCATGGTGGAGTCGGTAACTTACCGGCATGGACCATGGTGCTAATAGCACCATGGTCTTCCGCCAGGGTCGTAATGAGGCCCATTGCCATGAATGCTCAGAGATTTACTGTGGTGACGAGTTTAGTTCCATTTACATACAAATGACCCATTTCTATACGGGAACACAGCATGTCAATGTCATTACTATATATTATTTTTCTGATACATTTTTATTAACAGTTTTCAAAAGAACAGATACATAGAAGAGACCAAACCCACCCCACCTTCCCCCACCCCTCCCATCCCCCCTTCCCTGATCCAAGAGTTCAATTGGAGGCCTGACCTCAACATTGGAAAAAGAAGCATAGTGAACGTTGCTTAGGCCCAGGTGCCCGGGCAGGACATTCAGCTTGGTTCTCAAAAGGGCATTCCGTCGGATAAGTACAGTCACCCCATGAAGTCTTTACAGGTCCGAATTGTCTTGAGGGCGTATTATTCCCAGTAGTTCCATAGCTTTGGGACACCAGGCCTGGCGGGCTCCCGCCTTTAGATAGGACAGCAAATTGGCCCAGTCTGACAGGAACCGCATATGGAGCCCTTGGATAGAGTATGTGAGCCATTCCATGGCTAGCAATGACCACAGCTTCGCAACCGACTCATGCTCCTGCGGAGGGACCTTCGACTTCCACTTCCGGGCTAAAACCAATGCTGCCGCCAGCATCATTATGACATAAAGCTTGCGGTCCGCTCTAGTGGGCAGGGACTTCAACATCCCATTGAGGCCAATTAAGTCCCTCCCTCTATTATTACCGTGCTTGATGCCCAACACCTGGACGATCGCTCGCTGGACCTGAGACCAAAAGGGATCGATTTATGGGCACTCACACCAAATATGAGCCCATGTACCCACTGCGCCACACTCCCTCCAACAAAACCATGATTCATTAGGGTATATTTTATTCAGTCTAATTGGGGTTAGGTGCCATCGCAGCATCAGCTTCAGCCAGATATCCCGGATCTGGATGGATCTTGCAGGTCTCAGGATCTGAGACCACAGCACCCCCCCATTCCTGCTCCTCCAAGTCCATCCCAACCTCCTGCGCCCATTTGAGTATATATCCCCTAGACTTCACAGATTCTCCCCTTTTTATGAGTTTATAAATGGATGACACCACCCCCTTGTCTCCCGTGTCCGTGTCCAGATACTTTTCGAACTGAGTAAGGTAACGTGCCCCCGTCTGCTTGACCAACGGCTGGGAGATCCAGTGCCTGATCTGGAGATACGAAAACCTCTGCGATTCCCCCAGGCCAAAGTCCTTCTTACAATGCTCAAATTGTTTTACCTCTCCGCCCGTCAGCACATCGCAGACCATCCGGAATTCCCCGTCATTACTATATTTTAAACAGAACCCAGTGAACATTCTAGGATGTTATTTGATGACAAAACTTAACAAGTGTGCCGGTCGTGGTAACAATGGTGCCGGTAAGCTACCAACACTATTGTTACCGGACCAGCACACTCCGAGTTCTGCGGGTAGCTGCCATCTCACACACCCGGACTGACTTGGCGGGTGGAACGGCACCCGCTCGCAGACGACTGTAGCCTCTTCCCCCATTATGAATTGTGCTAGCCGGTGCTACTGCCCTCCCCATTCCCATTTGAGTCCTATAGGACTCAAATGGGAATGGGGAGTTTCTTTTTCCGACGCCTGGCTTTGGGGAATTACCGGGACCGCTGGGGCTGTAATGACCCGGTAAGTCCCCATTATCAGGCACCGGAAAAAAACATGACTCCAGCAGCAGCCGTGCCATTTTTACCAGTACGGCTACCGCCGGAGTCGTAATGAGGCTCAATATCTTTTACTGACAAAGGCATAGTGTGCTCAGCCCCGGGGATACATTATATAAATGTGAGGGAACTTATATTAGCATTTGCAGGAAAGGAAGCCTTAAGGTGAGTCCCTCTAGATGAGGAAGTGTTCTTGTATGGAGTGAATGTTCTATTATCATGGTTACCTAAACTGACAGATAAAAATAATAAGGATGCTGGATACTTTTCTGTTCAGGCCAGAAATTCTCATGGATGATGAGGAAGGGCAAGTTATTCGTTTGGAATTAAAAGCAGCAGTAGTAAGAGAAGAAAAGGTGATGCTTCAGGGGACAGACGATGAGGGAAGGGGATAGAGAACGGCAATAGCCCTCCATGAATGGATATAGACTGACAGATTTGACAGATGAGGAACTATTTAGAGAGGACTATTCAGATGACGAATTAGTATTTTTTGTAAGTCTCACTCACAGTGTTAAAGTTGAGAGCACAGAGGTACCACAGAGAATGGCGTTGGTAAAAACAAACCCATACATTTTTCAGGAAGCCATGGAAAAGGTGTCAAGTATCTTATGGACCACAAGTTCATATGACGTGGGCCTATTGAAAGGAGTAGGGGCAGTGAAAATTAAACTTAAACCAGGAGCTATTTTGCCACATGCAATACAGTACTTGATGTCCAGAGAAGCAGGTGAGGGGATATTCAAAACTATATCTGTCCTAATGAAACAAGGCATTCTGGTGCTATCAGAGTATTCATGCAATATGGCCATGTACCCTGTCAAACAACCGAAGGGGTGGGTCATGAAGATTTATCCAGGACTGTCACCCTCTAAACCTTATAGTCGAGACAGAGTTTCCTTTAGTTCCAAACCCTGCAACAATATTGTGTAATATCCTGTCAAAAGCCAGGCATTTTACTGTTGCCCTTACACAAAGACTTGCAGGAATTTACTTCCTTTTCATATAGAACAGTTCACCTGAAACATACTCGTTTGCCTCAGGGGTACTGTGAGTCCCCTTCTATTTTTAATAGTCCTTCAGATGGACTTAGGAAATGTTGAGCTTGAGAGCACCATAATTCAATTTGTGAATGACATTTTAGTGTGCAGTGAGACAGAAGAAAAATGCAGAGAAGACTTTGGCAAACTTATGATGATACTTGCAGAGAAAGGGTACAAAGTAGACAAAGAAAAATTACAGTATTTTCAAGAAGACGTATTATACATAGGACAGTTAATCTCACATGAAGGGAAAAGAGTGACATGTGAAAGAGCAGAAGCCATTATGAGAGCCGTGCAGCCAAACAAGGTGAGACAAATGCAGCAATTTTTAGGTCTATGCAATTATTGCAGAGCCTGGATCCTCGTCTACAGTACCTATATGCAACCACTTTTATAAGTGCTTTAAGAGGCACAGGTGGCTAAAACTAAAATATTGTGGACAGAAGACATGACTGAAGGATTTAATTAATTAAAAAATGCGATTAGAACAGCTCCTGTATTAGGGATTCCAAATTACAGTGAAGAATTGTACCTATTTTCCTTTTCAATTGGAGAAATCATGACAGCAATCCTTACACAGAAAATGACATTAGGACATGGTCACAAACCATTAGATTATTACAGTGGAATTCTAGCCCCAGTTATGAAAGGACACTACCCTTGCGAGCAGTCTTTGGCAGCTGCTGCATTTGACGTAGAAAAGGTTTCAAGTATAAGTACGGGCGGTGTTCCGTAACTCTATTTGTAGAGCACAAATTATTTGCATTCTAGAGAAACCCAAAAGTTTGTTGACCCCTCAAAGAGCATTGGGTTATGAGGTAATTGTCTCAAATCATATGATCAAAATTGTAAGATGTAGAATAGTGAATCCAGCAACGTTTATAACTGAACCAATGGGAGATGATGATGTGCATGATTGTGTTATATACACTGAATGTTATAATGATATTCCCCATGTTAGAGAGAATGCTTTAGGAAGAGGAGAAGGTGTTTTCATTGATGGTTCATCTAAAATTGACCAACAAACTGGGGTGAGACATTTGGGATCGGCAAGAAGTAAGGGTGACCCGAGAGGGCACCTTTGAAGTATTAATGATCAGACGATTACCGTTAACCTATTCAGCACAGGCTGCAGAATCAGCTGTGCTTATTGGTGCACTACAAAGCTTTGAGGATAAGGAAGTAACAGTGTACTCTGACTCCGCCTATGTGACGTCAACAGTACACGAAGGTCTAGCACATTGGAAGAGGAGGGACCTCCTCCGCGCAGATAGCACTCCAGTTCAACATGCAGGGCTATTGGACAAACTCATTGAAGTCGTAAACTTTCCAGCAACCATAGTGATCGTGAAATCAGCAGACCATTCAAAAATAACAGATTTAATTTCTCGCAAGGAACAAAGCCGCAGATGTAGAGGCCAAACGTGCCACATATTCAACTATGTATGACGATGAGTTAAAAGATTTGAAGAAAGTGGCAGGGCGATGCATGTTGGTTAAGGAAGGATTTAATATGAT
This sequence comes from Ambystoma mexicanum, assembly GCF_040938575.1. NCBI lineage: Eukaryota > Metazoa > Chordata > Amphibia > Caudata > Ambystomatidae > Ambystoma > Ambystoma mexicanum. The sequence goes on along the minus strand of NC_090935.1, from coordinate 1,453,146,058 downwards.
ATTGAAACAGTGGAGGAAAGCTACCAAGAAGGATGTCCCTTGCCGAGTTGCCAAAATGCACCCATGAATAAAATAGTGCACAACATGTATGTACGTTAAACAAAGTCTAATGACAGCAAAAGAATGCCCCAAAGAAGAAATATGGATCTATGCTGAAACGATATGAAAATACTTAAGAATAACAATGTAACTGGAGTACTAAGCAAAATATGTGCTCCATGATGGTAGTACATATCAACACAAAGAAGAATGAAGTGATCCACTGTTCCATAACTGTAAATACACTGAAACGCAACGTAGAAAGAATACATGGAAGCTTGCTTATGAGAGGTATATATTCAACATTTAGGATGACCATTAGAAGAAGATGGACGACGGCTTATGTCAATCAACCCAGCTACCTCAAAATACGAGCCCAGGATCTTAACATGGAAAGATGATGAAGGAGCTGTTTTCCTTTGTGAAATAAAGGAGTAAACTGGCTTGGAACCAAGGATGCTATTGCGAGAGATGGAAGAAAAGCACAAAGGGAGTCTGCGGGCAGACAATGCGCAAGGACATATTTCCCAAAGATTTGAAGCAACAAGATCATTTATTGATGCCAAATATTGGACAATTAAAAGGGCATGAAGTTAATATGAGATAAAATGAGCATGTCTCTAAAGTCCAATAGGAGCCACTGCACCCAGCATAATTGAATCTAATGGTGTTAAAAGCACTGTTAATATGGACAATTTCATGGTCTTGTAACACATGATGAAGAGCTCACAAACAACGGCTACTCATTAAGCCCAAAGCTAAGATAATGATGTGCCTATACTCCCTCGAATGTCCCGAGACAGTGCAGACTGGCAAGGTCAGCCTTCTAACAGAAGACACTGGCATGAGGCCTACCGATGAGAGAGGGTAGACTAATTAGGGAAACAAGGGGAAAACTGTTGCATCTCCAAGCACCTGGGTTTCGTTTCTATGTATGTGCTGCTAGCAAGCCGAATGTCCAAGGTTGGAGTTGGGTTGCCAACCAATTAGAATAGCCTGCCATGCACTTTTACATATAATGTTGCAAAGTATCATTTTGCTGCCACATTCACTGCTATAACAGGTGTCTTACACCACGAAGTAGCTCAGGGTGTGTTTTACAGAAAAGAGACCACCAATGAGGGACTGACATGTGTATATTCTATAGGTAGACATATTCTCCATATCCAATCCCACCACTCAATAGGTTTTTGCAACTTGCCACGTAGGATGATGTCATAGATGACGCATCTAGCATTATATAAACAAAGAATGATCGAAAAGAGATTGTGATCCTGCATGTATCGACTTGGTGAGTGTTTATTCGCCCTGCTTTACTTCTTTGTGATTAAAGCAGTATTTTACCATCTCCTTTGAATCTGTCCTGTTATGCTTCAAGGTGCTAGAGCACAACACATTAACCGATAAGAGTGTTGGTCATGTCAAATTGATAACTCAAATTCTAGTTAATGAAAATCTTTTTCTATTTATTAGGTGGGGCAGTCCAGAACATTTCCAAGAAACGTCCTTTGGTATATGGAAATGCTCTAGAATTTATTTGACATCTGACTCCTAATGCAATCACATAAAGATTCATTCATCACTTAAAACAAGTTTCTTCTGCAATGTTTAAGAGGTGTTATAGACCAACAATCTTAAAAAAGAGGATGCTCAGTCTTAGCTCAAAGCAAATTGTTCACAGGAAATGCCTCGTCTCCATCTAAGCTTGGACGACAAGCACCTACCTGAAACTAAATACCACCAAAAACAGAATTCCTCCTACTAGGCCAGTGATCTAAAAAGGAGGCCATCTAAGGGTGGCTGAATGGCATGCACCTTGATTGATTCACACATCAGTTGGCCACATGTTTCAAATGTAAAGCGTCATTAGATCCAGTGTAGAGTTAACCTTTGGATTGCGGGCCCAATCCTCTTGCTGGAGTTATTCGGTATGCATGCTTTGATGTGCAATAAGAGACTTTTTCCGAGTGAAGCCTTTTTTACATTGGATACAATGATAAGGTCTTTCTCCGGTGTGTGTTCTCTCGTGTGCAATAAGTGATCCCTTCTGAGTGAAGCTTTTTAGGCAATGGGTACAATGGTAAGGTCTTTCTCCTGTATGCGTTCGCTGATGTGTTATAAGAACCTCCTTCCGACTGAAACGTTTCTTGCATTCAGTGCACTGATAGGGCTTCTCTCCTGTATGTATTCTCTGGTGTAGTATCAGATGATGCTTCTGACTAAAACCTTTGTTACAAATGGTACATGGGTAAGACCTCTTACCCGAATGTGTCCTCAGATGTCGAATTAAATGTCTGCTCTCTAGAAAGATTTCCTCACATTCAGTACATTTGTACTTACGCAAGTACTTCTGTGTGTTTTCTGTACACACATGAAGACTGGAGCTCTCCAGGGTTTTGTCACATGTATCATATTTATCAAACATAGCTGCTTTGGGAATTTCAGGATATAAAGTGGAGTATGCTCGGTTTCTTAAACCATGTTCACGATGAATATTTAAATCGCCTTCCTGTTCCAGGCTGGTGTTCCGCCAATGATGGCTTTGGGGGTGTATTCTGTTCAAAAAGCTGCCAGGCACATTCTTTTTTTCTGATGATTTAGCTGGTATTGTAGCTTCATTATACGTCACGATCTTTCCACCTTTTCCTTTTCTGATCATATATTTGTCATCTGTTGGATTAAAATATATTACATTATTAGCATTGCCACTGTGAACTGCTATAACATATGGAAAGTATTGCCTGATAGGTCCAATCTTTTTTTTTAACAATATTTTTATTTGCATTTCTTAAACATTTTGAACATTCTCCCCCCCTCCCAACCCCTATGCACCCCCTTGAGGAACCACTGCTCATCAACTGCGTCTCTCTAGCACATCTACTTCCATCTTCGCTGTCCTCTCTCCACCTAAGAGTCAGTTCAGGTCTAGCACCCGGATGTTCTGGGGGCACCATTGTTGCATATAGTCACTTTTTAGGAACCTTAATATTTCTCCCCATTCCCTCTGAAACTTATCTGCTACCCCTTGGACCTTGTATGTGATCCATTCCAATCGCCACTATGTCCCAGAGTTTGCAGTACCAGCTGATTATCGATGGGGGGAGCTTTGATTCCAGTCTTTGGCGATTACTAACCACACGGCTATTAGGGCTGTAGTCGGTGCTATTTTCTGGGATTTAGAAATAGTGTGGAATTCTGGTCTCAGCAGTCCTCCCATGATCTCTCCTGAAGTGAGGGGTAGCGCTTAAGGGACAAATTCCTGTACGTTTTTCATGATCGCCTCCCAAAAACCTTTTATTCTAGGACAGTCCCACCAAATATGTGCCCAGTCCCCAGTTCCCTTGCATCCCCTCCAGCATTCTTCCGCTACGGATCTAAACATCTTGTGCAATTTGCTGGGGGTGTAGTGCCACTGTACCATCATTTTATACCATGCCTCACAGAGTTGGAGTGACTTGGTCAATTTCGGTAAGTTCCTCCATAGCTCTTCCCAGTGGTCCGGGTTATTTCTCTACCCATTTGGCTCTCCCATGTCACATGGTATGGCCAACGCGTTGGGGCTGGGCATTCATGGAGCAGTTTATATATGCCGGCCACCAGATGCTTGTCCTCCGTATGGGAAGTGATATACGTCTCAAATTGCATCAGTGGTCTTATTGCAGCTTGATAGGTTTCTTTCTGACGCAGCCAATGTCTCAGTTGTGTGTATTCAAATCTATCCCCCTCCCCTACCCTCACCTGTGTTTTGCATTCTTCGAATTACATTATGTCCCCTTCGCAAATCATATCTCAGATCTTTACGCATCCCTTTTCTTTCCACCTTTTGAATTCTCCCTTTGTCACACCGGGGGTAAAATTGGGATTATCGAACATAGGGGTGAAGGGAGAGGGTATAGAAGACAAGTGTTCTTTTTTAATCCTCCTATCCCAGATATCGCATGTCGAGCGTGGAAGCCTACTACGTCTAGCTGATGGAGGCCTCTCATTCACCCACAACCATAGTAAACCAGACAGGGGCATCCCCACCACTGCTCTATCCATATGGGCCCATATTTTGTCTGTGTTTCCCGAAAACCACTCCTTAATCAAAGTCCAATCTTTTAATATTAGTGTCAAGTGCTGCAGAGCTCACATCATCTCTAAACAAAGGTCAGCCCAGACGGCAGATATATGCGTGAGGAGGTCCAATGTTGGAAGCGCAGTGATGGCACTGAAGTGACCCCGGGAGCTGGGTGTCACTGCACGCTCCATTGTATAGGCCGCAGAGGGGGACACAGAGGATCCCCTCAGCACCCCACTCCATCACCAGCTTAACAGTTACCCCTGGGACAACTCGTAATAGCCCCAAGTATAAAACACTCTGTGATCGTCAAGCGGGCCAGGTCTCCAAACTCCCATTCGTCTTCTCAGAAGAGAACTTGGCCAAAGAACTAGTAGGAAGAAAAGGGACAGGAGATTCCTTTCCTGTCAGGAACCCGTCGACTGCCACAAAATGTTTCTTTCAACATGATCAAGGAACAGGAATGAGCGGTAGTCAGTTAATCCCCTAGAATATGTAGAATATGCCTGCTGAGAATATACAGTTGGTACAATCACTACTCAGGCCAGTTCAGGTTGGGAAGAGGACTGCTTTGCCAGTCTTTTTCTGTCTTTATTGTGAATTGGTTCAGTTAATTAACCCTACACGAAATAACTACATAACAACACAAATCTAAAATATCCAATGTATTACATCTAAAATATTATGTGCAAGAGATTATACAAGGTTAATACAAGTTACTTTGAAGGAAGATAAAACATTAAAGTTAAAAAATACTCAATCATTAGACAGAGTAGGGTCCATATCGATATCCATATCAATAAATAATTTAATAATCACCATCACAAAGTAATTAATCCAATTTGACTCAGGAACTTCAGTGCAGCTATAGCGAGTTGTATCTCATGCTCACTTAAAACGTTCCCAAAAATTCTCCCCAAGCAGCGATTGTTCATCATGTGCAAATCCACCAAATAACAGCACTCTCATGTTATATAGAGCAGAACATTGTATGAGAAAATGCTCTCTAGTTTGTACAAACTCCTCGTTGTTATAGAATTCACAGGGCTTACTAGTGTGACTAATCCCAGGGTATTGTCACTGCTTCCATAGGGGGAAGCCCCTTCTAAAGAGGCCAGGGGAGTGAGGCCGCTACCCGATAGTTCCCCCTGTGGTACTCCATGGATGGAACTCAAGGGGAGAGAAACCCTCCATAGGACAAGTGACAATCCCTTTGTGAGAACGTGGTATTCCCCTCCCTTAGTTCTGTCCCGTCTATCCTTTCACCCCACTCAGTACCCTGTTGCCCCCACACCTCTATCTTTCTGTGTAGAGTTGATGAAACCAAGTCCCAGGAGAATACTGAGATGAAGAAGAGTGCCACTGAACTCTCCGATGAGCATCAGCTCAGTACTGTGACAAGGATGAAGGCTGGAGCAGTGAAGAATACCTATGAAAATGAGCATACACAGTCTAGTTGCTGGAAACTGTGTATTGGTATCCCGAAGAACAAATAAGAAAGACTGTGCCATTGGTCAAGCCTGCCCCAGAGGAACTGAGAGCTAAGTTTGAATGTTGCAAACGGGGAGACACAGGAAGTAGTTGTAGACTGGGACGACGGCTGAGAGAAGCCGCCGTCTCTAAGGGCCCAGCCAAGAACCGACAGGCCATGAGAAACCAAAGTGAGACCAAGTACACAGAAGACTTGAGACGCCTCCTGGAGGGAAGCCATGCAGCCTGACTTGCTGAAGCAGGGAAGCGGACCACAGCGGGAACAGAGAAAGACAGATCACAAGCTCGCCCAAAGAGCTCAGAGAAGCACGAGCAGGATGCCACGCAGCAGGAATTCAAAAACAAGGTGCGGGTTCTGTCTGGGTCCATGGGAGGGGCTGGGGAATGAACAAGGGGAGCCTAAGACGGGTTGGAAACCTGATACGAACTAAAGAGGATGATATATGGGTCAAGAACCATAGGAGAAATATAAAGACACAGATATATGCTGCATCAGTAGACATTTTGGGAGGGGGTAAACCAAGTGTCCTGTAAAGCCACTACAAAGGGGTCTGAGAACCAAGTGAACCGGAGAGGCAAAGCCAAAGTAAATGGGTTAGGAACATGAAAGGAATACAGAGGCAAAACCGATATAAGAGGGTCTGGGACCCGGAGAAAATCCAGAAAAGAGAGATTGAAACAAACCTATGCAATATGCTTTGTGGAACAGTACCTGGCAGAAATTACACCAAGTCTGTTCAGTTGGACATTTAGTAAAGTTGGGTTAGAGAACCAGGTTCAGGGACCCATATGAAGTTGGGCAAATCTCACAACAGCAAAGCATAAGGGTCAGGGACCAATACAAGAGCCAGGAAACATATAATCAAGGTGCTGAGGCTCAGAGCAAATCAGAGAGTGCCTGAGAGAGTATAAAGGGGCCTAGGACCCACCCAGAAGAGTAAGGAGTTGCAAAACAAGTTGGGGAGTTACAGAAACAACCCAGAGGCATCTGGAAACCATGTGAAGGAGAAAGAGAAATTTTCTGGACTTCTGAGTTCTATAGTCAAGTGTGGCAGGATAGTGCACCATACTTGACGCTACAATTTTGACTTGGAAGAAGAAACAAGCGGAAGGGACTTTCCCACTGATAAAAAGATTTACAGTTAAGCCTGACAGGATAGTGAAACAGACTTGCCACTTGGGAACTGATACTTGGAAACTGTGTTTAAAGAGTCACTCATTGTGTTTTCACACCACAAACTGAACTTTAAGGGTCTGTATCCAGAACAAGAGAAGCCTCCTTCTGTATCAAGAAGACACCCAGTTGTTCCTTTGTTTAGTGTAAGATATGGAAATTGGTGGACACATTATTTCATAAGACATCCTGCCAGAGTCCTTAGTGTTTTTATTGAGGTAGGGCAACCCCTCATTGAAATAGGGCGATAGGTTTTTCCTTTTCTTTATTTTTATAATAAAAGTCTTTGCCAACAAGCATGGCACCACAGGGTCAGACTCGTACTTCCTACATTAGTCTTACACTCCTTCGATAGAATAGTCATGATTTCACCAGTTTTTAAAACATTTAGCCTAAAGTGTAAAAACCGATCCCTCCAGAAAGCATTTGGGAATTTGTGCAGGTACAAAGGTAAAACTTTCAATGGCTTACCACACCTTGAAAAACTGTTACAATGGCTAGCCTATAACTCCTTATTTTTTCATTTTTTTGCAGAATACATTTCTTTTTAACAAGGAGAGGATTATCTCTCAGAATATCCTCGGACATATGAATGCCATTTAAAACGTATATGGCAAAGGCTCTTAAATTTGAGAGCAGGCCCCAACTGTTAGTTGTCATAATCAATTTCAGGTCTTCTAAAGCCGAATTCGGTGGAGGAACCGGAATCTGTACTAGACACTTGGTCTAATTCGTACACAATTTCCACCCACCACCGGGAGGCAGTCATATAGAATCAAGGCCCTTTTTCACACTGCCCCCTCAATTCCATCCCAACTAACCTGTCTTATTAGATGACTAACCACAGTGGCATACAGAAGGGCTGGGATAATTTATCACAGGAACAAAAGAGAAGCTACTATACCGTCCCTTAATTTGTTTAATCTGCGCAGAAAATGGCCCAGCCCTATTTTTGAATCTGGTTACCACTCAGTCCTTGCTTGGCAACCTCAAGATATCACATCCATATTAAGTGATACAATTAACAGGTGTAATCTCAGCTTGTGCAATTTTCCAGTTAAAATGATAGGATCTTTTTTGGTTTTTGGAAACATTGAACAATATTTGATTTCCCTATGTTAATAACCAACTAATTTTCTTCTGCATATTTGTTGATAACCGTTAGAAGTTGTTATAATCCTAGTTGAGTATGGATGACGAACATACATCAGCAGATGTAAGCCAGTGTACCGCGAGAGAGTTAATTTTAAGTGGGACAAAAGCAAAGGCTAGCAAATAATTACCCAAGTCTGACACATACAGATTGAACAGGCAGGGGGCCAGACGCAGCCCTGCCTAAGACCCCTAAAGGATTTGTTATGTTCCCTGATTGTTCATTCGCACCCAATGAGAGGTGCCTTCCTGTATATGAATTTAAATTGCCAGAAGGGAATCTGATATATTCCAATCTCTCAACTTAGACTAAAGACAAGATCTATTTACAGTGTCAAACGCCTGTGTGATGTGTGAAAACCCAGAAGGTGTCTCACTCACTAGTCCCAGTGGATTTCTCTCTTAGGTGGCCAGGGCACAGCCATTGCCTCTGGATCCAGACCCTGGGGGTGGACCAGTGCGGGAGGATCACCTTGGTGAGGGGTCTTTGTGGAGTGGAAGTGGGATGCCAGATGGCGAGATGCTGCATCCCTCCCCCTGTAACACCTATACCCCATCCTACCAGGTAGGATACGTTGGAATTTGACCCACCCCTTTCCCTTCACAAACTCTTCCACATGGACAGCCAGCTCTGGGAGAAAACAGACTCACACCCGAGCAGTGTACCTGACATGTCCCGCTACTATGGTCAGGCAAAGTCAGGCAGTTACTGAGAATCACTCACACCTGACTTTCATTAAACTTCCCCACATGGATAAAAGGCAGAGCACGAGAGCACAGTCAGAGCGAGGCATTGCACATGAAGGAACAGCAGTTTGGAGTCGGCAGCTGTACGAGGGGAGAAAGACGGCAAACCAAGAAGGGTTCGCAAGGAGGGAAATACCCTTCACCTTTTCAGGCCAAAAACCTCAGAGTCAGAAAGCCTAGGGACAGGAAGCCAAGCTGAAGAATCCTGAATTGTGTGTCAGAGATACCAGGGGCTCTCCCGCGTAAATGACCAAGGCGGGGAGGAGCAGCAGCTGCTGTGGTATCGTCCTTGGCTCCAAGAACAAAAAAACGCCAGAGAGATCAACACAGCCGGTGAGTTGGGGAGACCGATGCAATACCGGTCTGTGTTGAAATCAAGGTTGCAAGCAGCAACATTGTATAACGAGCGCTGGAACAAACATTGTTAAACACGTGTGATGAAAGATGCGAGTAAAGCTAAATGGCTGGTGAATGTTTGAACTTAAGAAGGAAAGATACAATAAAATGACAGCGTGGTACTGCACCGTGAATGAGCTCAATTGAAGGTCTCTGTAAGGTATCCTGCCAAGAAGTGGTAGAAACTAACATAGAAGATTCATCATAACATTGTGCAAAGTGAATCGAAGTGGTCCTACGAAGGTTTAAGCAAAACCCATCGCACATTTGAAGGTTTTTGATTTTGATATCAAGAGGAAACCATAGAAAGCGAGATTTCATTGTCTGAGACTGAATGAGGGAGACCAAATGTGAATATTGTGAAAAGGGTATCTGAGCCCGAATGAGGGAGATCCATGACCCAAGCCCGAACGAGGGAGATCCATGGTCCGAGCCTGAACGAGGGAAACCAAGTGTAAACATTGTGGTAAAAAGGGGGTCCAAGCCTGATGGGGGGAGACCCATGAAGATCATGATAGGAATGGAACTTTGATATTTGTTTGTTACGACACTCCTTCTGCAGTAAGCGACTGTTATTGGAAAAGAGGCTTTGGCAAAAGCCCATGATACTATGCTTTGACCTGCATCATCATGGCAGAGAAGACAGAGTGTGTGCGAACCTCGTACATGCCACCTTGCCCCGTGCTGAAAACGCAGGGAAGGGAAGCCAACTGCTCAACCGTCCTGACATATTATTTCTTGAACACTTTTCTTTTTGCATACACAATTGTCCCGCACCCTTTTTTATTTAAAAGTAAGGATTGGCAATAGGTTTATTAGTATAGGCCCTTTTATTTTGACAGACACGCGACTAGGACAGCGTTATTATTATTTGATGGTCATAGCTTGCTCCCATCCTTAGATTTAGGTTAGTTAGGCTTGTAATTAACCACTGAAGTTCAATTAACACCTTTGAACTGTGATCATGTGTGTCTATCTTCACTGTTTGATACCATGCCTTCCTTACAGACGTCTATAGCAGCTACATAAACTGCGGAAGCATTGTTCCACCATGCCTTTTCGAGAAACCAGTTTGCACTTTATGTAATCGTTTGGTAGCAACTGCCCACCTTTCTAGCACCTGTAGAATAATGAAGGCAAAGATTTTGCTGTTAGCATCTAGAAGGGCTATCGGGTGGTAATTGAACGGATCCGCCCGATCTTCTTTCTTATGAATAGGAATGATAACTGTCCGGTAAGCTCTTTTTTGACATAATGTTCTTAAAAAATAAAAATAATATATTAGTCCATAAAACCACGTCACTCTTTAAGATGTAATTACTTAGACCATAAGATATTGTATGGTTTCAATATCAAATCTCAAACGCCATTTAACATTTATGGCGATTCGATCATTTATTTGATCAGAATTTTTATATAAAGATTTAAAATGAAGTTCCCAATCTACCTCTGATACCGGATTACACTGCAATCCTGACTAGTTGTCATGTCATTAATTAAACTCCAGAATTTGAGAGATTTCTTCGCAGTTACTGCCTGCAACATAAATGCTCCCTCTTTCTATAGCTGAATATGATGATCAGTTCTAAGACGATTCTTATAGTTTTCTTTATGTTGCTTATTTTTTTTTGCTTCACTTTTTCACAGACCAGCCTTACTTTTCTCACAAATTGTACTTGGGATTTCAAGGATGTCTTTCTTGTTGTGTTATGGGGTCAAAACATAGGGCCTCATTACACGGAAGGCGGTAATCATGGTGCTATTAGCGCCATGGTTGCCGCTGGTATTTTACCGAGTCCGCCATGGTGAATGGTAGAATTACCGCCCCATTCCAAGGTGTGCGGGGGTGGTAATTCACCATGGCACTTCCCCATTCCCATTTCTGCCCCCACAGGGCTCAATGGGAATAGGGAAGGCGGTAATTACGGTACTGCAAATTGCGGTACCGTAATTACTTTCAGAGTCCCTTTGCGGGTCCCTTTGGTAAAACCAGCCGTTAAGGTAGGGACCCACAAAGGGACCTCATAGTAAGGGATTACCGGTACCCTTACCGGTACTGGTAATCCCTTACTGCCATCGGTGTAATGAGGCCCATAGTCTCATATTTTTCGCTACGTTCTTTATCGAATCCACTACATGACCACGGGCACTAAGTATATAGGAAAAACTATCTATTTGGAGTTATTGACTCATACTTGGAGTCAAGTAACTTTCTAATGCCACTATTCAGTCCGGCTATATTAACAGCTCTTTTTGTAATATGAAGTCCATTCCTGTTTACTGTTAGATCATTATAGGTCGAGGGTATAATTTTGCCAAGTTCTAGGTCCTAAACCTTAAACGGTTCTCAAAGTGTAGTGATGACATAAAAAGCTAATCAATACGGGAAGTCATTTTGGCATTTTTCCAAGTGTGTCTCCCAGGAATATCACATTTTATATTACTGTTAGCTAATTACAGATTCCACACCTGAAATAGATTTAACAATTGTTTCCCATTGATGTTGCTCAAAGACTTCCTTAACTGAGTTTCTGCAACACCCTCTTTCTTTCCCTGGTATGCTGCTAAACAGTCTGAATTTAAATCGCCTGCAAGAATAATGCTCTGCCCCCTCTTTATCTGCAAGAAAATTCTCACATAGTTCAGACAAAGAAATCAGATAGGGTTCAAGTTTTGAAGTAGAGGGGTTCCAATAGATGTTAGCAATAAGCAACCGATTAGGAACTTTCTCTCACTTCAGAAAACACTTGCATTGTATTGTATAGTAGTAGTGATGTATATTGCGCCCTTTGCCATTTATACGGCCTCAAAGTGCTTTGTGGTAGGAACGCCCTCGTGGACTGAAGTCCAGGTATGGGAAAGTTCTAAGAGGAGGCTTAACGTGCGTGTTTGCATTTGGCCAAGATTAGGATTTAGGAGGGCTGGCTAGGCTCCAATAAGCAACCCAAGAGGCTAGGCATATGGATGGGGCTGAGAGAGGTCACGACAGGGTGCCCGCGCAGGATGCTCGATATGTACCCAGCGAGAACGCAATTTGTCATAGGTTGTCGATGTATTCTAATGGAAGAGGTGTTTAGGTAAGTCTGGTGTTTCAGTGCGAAGCGGTTACGTGAGCAGTTAAATCAAATTTGTCATAGTTGTAGCTGCATTCTAAAGTCCGTGGATGGATGGCTGTGCCTGCGGCCGATGTCCACTGAAGTGGTTCATTTGATACTTACTTTAAGCTCAGATGGAGCTTATCTTTGATGTTGCTGTGTCATCCGGTCTTCAGTGGGGAAGAAAAAGCCAGCTACCTTCATAGAATTGTTTTCTATGCGCTATGGGCAGGTTACACTTAAGTCTGCCAAGTGCAATGGGCTGGATGTCCTAGATCTTCTTGTAGGCGGGACAGAAAGGCTGCCCTAGAAGCTAGGATAATGGAAATCTCTGAGCGCAATCAACAGGTTACCTTTATAGTCTTACTACATATGTTCTAGGTTCTATAAACGCTGATGCAAGGAGTCTACTAGGTACGATATCAAGGATAACTGAATTCAACCAGTAATCCACAGATCTTCTTAGAAAAAACTTCCATGGATACTAAAAGGAGACTTCCGGAAGGGCGTCCTCCCTGCGGTGCAGTTGCTAACTGTTGCACTGTGGTGTACTCATCCACATCAACACACCTATTCAACGAGATCTCCTGGAGTATCACAATGTCTTGCCCCTCTATTATCATTTTAGAAACATCATTATTTAAAAAACTATTGGAACCCCTTGTATTCCAGATCAACAAATTCAAATGATTAATTACATAGTCGCAAGAGCCAGGTCCCTCAAGGCCGTTGGGTTCACACATTGCATACTGCATCCCACTCATGTTAAAGGACGCACACTAGACTGGATTGAAGACCTGAACTGCAACATCACGGTCACCTCAAACGTATGCCCTTGAACTGACCATAATATCATCATTCTCACCATACCTATGTGTTAAAGGTGCTCATTCAGCGCCAAACAGGGGGATGCACCTACCAACTGCAAGAGTAAAGAAGGTGGATGGTGGGGGAAGCTACATGGGAAATGACACAGGTTTTCTAAGCCACAGACGCCCCATACAAAGGGGTTCACTGGGAACAGTAGGGGGTAATGATGCATTGGGTGTTGTAAGGAAGACATGGTATCAAACAGTAAAACAGACACAAGTGACCACAGTTCAAGGGTGTTTATTGAACTTCAATGGGGTTTGAAAAATGCCTATCTGATCCTAAATCTAAAGATGGGAGCAAGCTATGACCATCAAATAATAACAAGTCCTTGTCGAGTCTGTCAAAATAAAAGTGCCTATATTAATAAACCTATTGCCAATCCTTACTTCTAAATACAAATAATGTGGGACAAAATGTTATGCAAAAAGAAAAGTGTTCAAGAAATGATATGTCAGGATATTCAAGCCATTGGCCTCCCTTGCCCACGTTTTCAGCACCGGACAAGGTGGTACACTCGAGCTTAGCACAGTCTCTGTCTTCCCTGGTACGAGGATGCATTTCAGATCTCAGTATCAGGGCCTTCTATGTCAAAGTCTCTTTGCCATTCAAAGTCTCTGACTTCAGAGGGCCTGATGCGACAAACATTCAAAAGTTCCTTTCTTCTCAGGATTCTCATGTACAACACTTCTCGGGTGATTCTTCACTCATCCCGGCCCCCACAGGCCCCTCGCCAGGCTCAGACCTACTTTAACACAAAGCTTTCACTTCATCTCCCTCTATCGGGCTCGGACCAAATCCATGTACTTTTCCAAACTTTTATTTACTTAATCGAAATCGACTCTCCCCGCCTTGCTTACTGACGCGGGAGGGTCCGGGTAACTCTGACACACAATGCAGGAATCTTCAGCCTGGTTTCCTGGTCTTACGCTTTCTCTCGAGGTCTCGTGAAAGTAACAGTTCCGTGTCGAAAAGGTCAAGGAAAGTTTCCTCCTTGCGACCCCCTTCTGTTTTGCCGTCTTTCTACTCTTGTTAAACTGCCATCTTGGAACTGCTGTTTCCTCGTGTGCTTTTCCTCGCTCAGGGTGTGCTCTCGTTCTCCACCTTTTATCCGTGTGGGGAAGTGTAATGGAAGTCAGGTGTGTGTGATGATCAGTAACTGCCTGACCACGCCTAAACCATTGTATTGGCACACATCAGGTACACGGCTTGAGTGTCAGTCTGTTTTCCCTTAGAGCAGGCTGTCAGTGAGAAAGTGTGTTGTAAAAGCAGCGGGGGGTGCGTAGAGTTCCTAAATATCCTACCGGGTAGGATGGGGTAAAGGTGTTATAAGGAAGGGGATACCGTGTCTCACCGTTCGCCGTCCCACTCCCGAAGACCCCTCACCCAGGTGATCCTCCCACACTGGTCCAACCCCAGGAACTGGATCCAAAAGTAATGGCTGTGTCCTGGCCACCTGGATGATAGCTCCCCGGTGAGTAGTGGGTGAGACACCTTCTGGTTTTGCATATGCCCTTCCCCTATGCGATGTAGCCGCATCTTTTGGGAAACCGAGAAAGGAAATCAAGGTTCCCCTGGTCTTTACCTCTTCGATGCTCCACAGTGAAACAGTAGGGTTGCAGCTCTAGGAAACATTACATAACTCAAGGGTTAGAGTCCTTTCACTGGCATATCCACACTAATGGAGAATGATATGTGACCAGTGTGAACTTCCTTCCTAGGAGACAGTGGGCCTCATTACAAGTATGCCGGTCCAGAAATAGCGGTGCCAGTTGCGCTGTACCACCATTTATTTCAGACTGGCATATTCTGAGTCGCAATGCCGCAAACTCCATCACCGCAAGTGACCTACCGTATCCAGCAGCACCCTGTGAACGGAATATGCAGAATGATGCATTGGCCATGCCTGAAATACTGGCACAGCGGTAGTATGGGCACATTCCAAGTACTGACTTAAACAGCAGCATAAAAGTGGCGGTGGCACCGTTGATGACCGGACTGGAAACGCTGCCGTCGCAGACCAGGTGTTAAACAGTGTTAGGCGTTCAGGAACAGGCCACAGGTGGGCAAAATCAGCCCAGGTGCACACCATGTTCACTGTAAAAGTACAAAAGGACCACTCCCACACACCACACCACTTCCAACACAACCAGGCTTGCAGCAGCAGTAGCATAAATGGAGCTGGAGGCCCTGCATGCAGGGATACAACTGGAAGAGGCAGAGGAGGCGGCAGAGGCGCAGGGGGAGAAGGAGGATCATCATGGCCATGCAAAATAACAATAGCCAGCAGGTAGCACCCTGCAGGCAGCCACCCATACCCTGGATAAGGGCCACACCCTCAACTATATCCAAACACAGATCCACAACCTGTACCGGCTAAACAGGGACACCATCACCTCCATAGTGGACCTGATCCACAATGACCTTGTCAGCCTCATCCAGATCCATACTACCATCCCCCCTTGCTCAAGGTAGTGTCTGTTCTACACTTCCTTGCAACCAGCACCTACCAACACACTGGGTGAACTACACAGGCTATTCCAACCCTATTTTTCGAGAGTCCTTTTTCAGGTTCTAGATGCCTTCCTGCGGGATGTGTCTGATCACATAGCCCTACCCAGAACACTTGACCAGATAATGCCACCAAAGTTGCATTTCATGCCCTGGCTGGCATGCCCAATGTGATTGATGCGTTGGACTGCACACATGTGGAGCTGGTGGCCAGGCATGCCATTGAGGCAGTCTACAGGAACCGTAAACAGAACCACTCCCTCAATGTGCAGATGGTGTGTGATGCACAACACCTCATCACCCATTGCTGTGCAAGATTTCTGGGATCAACACACAATTTTATGGTGCTGCGGAACTCCACACTACCAGGGTACATGATGCGTCACAGAAGAGAGCAGACCTGGCTGATGGGTGAGTGTAATTACCAATGCATGTGCTCTGTGGAATTGGGGGTTATAATGGTCACCAGTGCATGTGTGTAATGCAATGTCATACACACAAATTGCATGCATGAGTTGAAGGGCATGACTCACGTGTGTTAAATGGCCAGACGGAGCATGCAAAAGCATAATAACAGCAAAGCAGGACTGGCACATAAAATGCACTACGGGTAACAGAATGCAGCACACCAATGGCAAAGACACCTGCGAAAACACACAAAGCACGAACCCCACCGCTAACGGCACAGACAAGTCATACCAATGCAGGCCACCACCCCACCTTCCCACCACTAGCGTACACCACAGCATGTTGCCAGTTCACCTGCCTGTTACACGTGCACATACCCATATGTATGTGACATGAATGGCAACAACATAGTAGGACACATGAATGGATGGGTGATATGAACATCGTACGACATGCAAATGGAACCCAAATAGGCCCACACATTTTTCAAAGTTGAAGGTGGCGTAGGCATAGGGTTGTAGGGCAAGATGGGTGTGAATGGGCGATGGGAAATTGACAGCAAACCACCCATCCACCTTGCATAGGGACTAAGGCTATTGGCTGCATGGCAATCATTATCCTGCCATCTCCTTCTCAATGAAATCAAAACCATTTTTGATAACTTTCTGTGTATACATCCACATTGATTAGTTTGCATGCTTCATAGATAATTATCAACCACTCCCATGCAGCATATCATAAAATGTAAAATGCAAGCATGACTGCACACATGTAGCCATTCCCTAAATAAAGGCAAATTAAATTTGTGCACGTTAACAAATGTTAGCTCCTGTGGCAAGTCTGTCTAACAGGCCTGCGGTGCCCGGCAGGGTCAGACCTGTTGGACACACTGGCTGTGGCAGGCAGATTTGTATTTTGCCCGCCTGGAAACAAGGCTCCTGGTAAGATCACCGGCACACTTTGATCCGGACAAGCAAAATTACCAGTTCGACCTTTTAATTCCATTGACATTGATGCATGCAACAGAAAGCCGGCAGATCACTGATTCAATGCCTAACTATCTGTACAATTTAGAAGATCAATTTCCATTGACAGTGCGCAGGATACTAGGGTCATCTGTGACATATTCTACATCTTGTGCCAATCGGATGTAATAGCTTGCATGTGTAAACAACCAACATACAGACTCCACAATGATTGCGTCCCCTTTTTGTCCCTCCCATGCAGGTGATGCTAGATACCCCTTGATGCCATGGCTGATGTCCCCCATCAGGCAACCCCAGAACCAGCACGAGCAGAGATACAACCGTGCTCACATCAGGACATGGTGCACAATCAAGCAGACATTTGGCTTGTTAAAGACAAGGTTCCACTGCCTGAGCAGATCGGGGGTGCACTTATGTACAGCCTTTCGAAGGTGGGCAAGATAGTCCTGGCCTGTGCCATGTTGCACAACATGTGTATCATGTGAAACATCCCACTTCCCCCACACATGGACATGCATCCAGCTGAGGCAGAGGATGATAATGACAGTGATGACGAACTGGCATTGCCACATTGCAGGGATGCCATGGATGGCCGTGATGCACTGATTAACCATGATTAACCACTATTTCGGAGCACATCACAGAAGCACATGGCCTAGGCCAGCTAACACACTCTGCACTGCAAAGGAAATTAAACACTCACTCACACTAAAAATGAATGTCCAGTCATGATTTCTATGCAACACCAAGTGTAATGTAATGAATGAAATGCAAGACAAATATGGAACTACACCTACCACCCCAACTATCCCTCCCCACTCCCCAGGTCATTCATGTAGTCCCTGCCAAAGACATCCAGGGCACATGTTTGTTGCCTGCCTATTTGCATGCTTGCTAACCATCTGGCATGCCACTGTGTGGAGTGGATGACAAGAGCATTGACCTACGCCTTGGGCTGCTGTGCGCTGAACATGCGGGCGTGGAGCTCGTGGATAGCGTGTGTGTCTGCTTAGTGGCCCGTCTATCCAGGGACGCCTAAAGGGACATTGCCATGGTCTCAGCAATGGACGATATTATGCTATTACCCTTGCGTACCCTCCTTGCCATCAGGACGATGGCAGTTATGCAACATCCAAGGGCACGTACATTGCGCAGGCCACTGGCCTGTACGCTTTCTCTCATCAACAGTGCCTCTTCGAGGTGCTGCTACACTAGGGCAGTTATGGCATTCTGCCGTTCCTCAATACAGTGTAGTCGTCCATCCATTTCCCTGACACTGGGGAAGGCCGGGTGTTGTGGGCTTATGAGGTTGAGGTTGATTGGGCTGAATTCTGCAGGCTCATAGCTCGTGTGGTCGTTGGTCTCCCCTGTGTTGTCTCCAGCATTGTTGGCTATGTCCTCAGCACTTGATTCCTGCCCAGGTGCTATGGCTGCTGTGATGGTGGTGGTGTGACAACAGCACTTGGAGCTGCCTAGATGAGTGCAGCAGAGGTGTCAATGGCAAGTGGGGCTGCCTGGATGGACGTAGCAGTGGTCACAATGGCAGGTGGGGTTGCCTGGATGGGTGCAGCAGTGGTCACAATGGCAGGTGGGGCTGCCTGGATGGGCGCAACACCGGTCACAATGGCAGGTGGGGCTGTCTAGATGGGCGCAGCAGTGGTCACAATAGTAGGTGGGGCTGCCTGGATGGATGGGGCAGTTGTGTCAGTGGTCGTGGTGGTGTCCTGGGTGGTGGTGGTCCATGCTGCGCTGCAGTGGCGGAGTCTGGTGTCCCTTGAGGTGCCTGCTTGGCCCACTTCACTATTGGATAATGTGCCTGAGGGAGTCAGGAAGGCATATTGTTAATGACCAGTGTGGATTCAGGGAGCACACATACATGCATTATGTTGGTCGTGGCCGTGCTGTGTCGAGGACATTGCGTACTACATGGCATGGTACATACATGCTTGTGTTATGTATTCTGAGCTGCTGGATGTATGATGTTTGTACATGGAAGATTATTGCGCTGGGGATACTGTTGTTGTGTACTGTCTCTTGCTGGGTACAGTGTTAGGGGAGGTGGCCGGTCCTGCTGTGGGATGTTGGGGAGGGGTACGGATGAGGCAAGCATGGGCTTGCTGCCTGACCCAATTGCAGGGCCAGTATGTGCATTTGGGATCAGAAATCGGGCTGGCTGGGACGAGGGGTCACATGTCATTGCCATTGTGTGCAAGGGTAGTCATGTGTGGGTGGAAATGGGGGTCAGCATTGCTGTGTTCTGGTGGCCAGAAGGAAGCACGACGGGCACACATGCAGTACGCAGTGACAGGGTGATGTGTGTCTGTGTTAGGGCAGATGCTTGGACACTTGGCAGTACAGGGTACCAGTGCGGTGTTCAACATGTATTTCGGCATGGGTCATTGTTAGGGGGCCAAAGTTTATATCCGTGTATGCACCCTGGATGTTGGTTCTTGGGTGAGAGAGTGTACATGCAGAGTGTTTTGGGGTGTGTGGATGGTGCAATTATCATTTCAGTGATATATTGGTACAGTGGTGGGAGCAGCCTGGCCAGGGATGTTGATCATTACATTTGGGTCACGTGTACTCACCAGCCTCTTTGGGTGTCCCGGCTCCGGCCTCCGCTATTGACCGCAGGTAGGTGATCAGGTTTATTGGTGAGGAGCTCCCGCCACCTGCGGCCACGCCCTGTGTACGCTGTGCAGAGGGGAGAATCCAGACCCCCAGGCAGAGATCGTCCCAGTGCTTGTGGCAGTGTTTCACTGTGCGTGGTCCTGTCCTGACTGCTGACACCTTCTGAACCACATCCTCCCAAATGCTCTTCTTGCACAGCTGTGTTTGGCGGCACTGGTCATTGCTTACTAGCTCACCTGCATGCTGGACAATTGTGACTGCAAGCATGTTGAGCTCTGGCTCCGAGAAGCATGGCTTACACTTGCAGGTCTCAAAAACTTGAGATGACATGCTGCTAGTGATATTTGTTTGGTCTACAGGGGTGGATGTCGTCTGTGAGTTGCAGATTGCAATGAATTGTGTTTTTGTAATGGCTGCCGGTAAGTGTCCTGTTCCGGCGATCACTTTGTTTCTGGTCACGGTAATAGCAGCACTGCAGTTTCCGGTGCTGCTGGCCCCGGCATCGCGATGCCGGACTCGGGGGCACCGGCACCAAGGACATTGGTGTTGTCACTTTTGGTGAGTTTTCAAGGAGTTTCCGTGATGCCAGTGCTGCTGTTTCTGGTATGCTGGAATGAGCGTGCCCGACAACCTGTAATCATCCATTGATTCCAGAACAACGGGTTACCAGAAACGGTGGCACCGGCATGCCGGAAACTAGGAAACCTTACTGCCAAACTTGTAATGAGGTCCAGTATCTTAGATGGGTGATGGCCCATTTGATGCCAAGGGCCTCCAATTCCAAAACAGACTTGTTTTTTTCAAGTGGGAAGAGTTTTCGACTAGTGAACAGGATAGGGTGTTCGAATCCATCACAAACTTGTGACAAAACTGCTCCTAACCCTGTAAAAGAGAGGTCAGTTTGTAACAAACTCTTTTGAAAATCTACTACCTTTAGGATCGAGTTCCTGGGACAGGGTTTGTTTTAAGCTGTTGTAACATACATCATCCTCTTCAGTCCTATGAATCTTATGGGGTTCGGCGTTCTTTAATTTGTCTGTGTTAAAGATGGCGTCTCTAGGGCGCAGAGTACCTGGGCTTCCGGTAGTTGTTCGTGGTGAGGTTGCCAGGCTGTCCGACAGGTTACTGTAGATGATGTAACGCGAGAAACCGGTGCAGCCCTCTCCCTGAAGTCAACAGGGTTAGGGATGGACCAGCTCCCAACGCCACAAGTGTGTTCCTTCCTGAGTCTTGTGGCGCCGGAGCAGTCTGCAAGGTTGTATTGCGGACTGTATGCTGTGGTATACTTCAGAGAGGAACTCAAAGGTAGACTGATGAGTGAGGTGAATGTCCACAAAATATATGATGCCAGATTCCGGGAAAAACAACTGGAAACCCAATAGTAGAGCTGAGTAGAGAGTTTGAAAATGGAAGTGGCCGGGATGCAGGAAGACAGTAGCTGGCAGGTCGTAGATGTGAGGCCGAAGGGCAAGGCAGTAGCAGGTAAGGCTGAGGGGTAAAGCTGAAGCAGGCAAGGCTGAAGGGCAAGGCTGTAGCAGGCAAGGCTGGAGGGCAAGGCTGAAGCAGGCAAGGCTGGAGGGCAAGGCTGAAGCAGGCAAGGCTGGAGGGCAAGGCTGAAGCAGGCAAGGCTGGAGGGCAAGGCTGAAGCAGGCAAGGCTGGAGGGCAAAGGTTGTAGCAGGAATCAACAGGGGACTGGAGCCGCAGGAGGCTACAGGAGCGAAAACACGATCCGCATAACAAATCGCGTTGAGACGCGGTGAGTTTCGGGATCTCGCTCCTTAAATAGGACCGGCAGCACTCAGGAGGCTTGAAACGCAAGCCGTGCTATCCCCGAGTGCTGCCGTGCCCGAAACGAGGCTTGGGAAGCAAGCTTGTGGCTTCCCAAGCGTCTTGAGGACCGCGCATGCTCGAAGACCGAGACGCGGCCTTCCGCGCATGCGCAAACCTCGGGATACAGAAACCCCGGAAGCGCCAAGTGCTGTGGATGACCGTGGTCCCCCCAGCCGGTATCGGGGATAACAGCGCCAGGATGGGGCGCGTCGGGACCCATAGGCGCGCCCCCTCCGACAGGTAAGTGAGGTGGTAACAGTCTGTTAATCTAACTGTTCTGTCTGAGAATTTAGGGATTAACCTATGGTAATAACTGATCAACCCTAGGAATGCTCTGCGCTCTCTCTTTGTTTTAGGCATGGGGGTAACCAGTATGGCTTTCACTTTTTCTCGTTGGGGCTGGACACAGCCATTCCCTACGAAGAAGCTGAGGTATTTACGGCTGATTGAGCCAGCTTACATTTGAATGGATTGGCAGTTAAACCGGCCTCTCTGAGGGCTCTCATGATAGTAAAGAGATGGAAAAGATGGTCTTCCCAAGTTTTACTATAAATTACTATGTCGTCAATATTGGCCCCACAGAAATCAGAGTATGGCTATAATATCCTGTCCATAAGCCATTGGAAAGTGGTGGGGGCCCTGCCTAATCCACAATGGAGGACTTTGAACTGGAATAGTCCCAGGCGCGCTGGGATAATCTGCCCTTTCTTTATCAGGTCAATGTACTGGGACCTGCCAGCACCCCTTTGTTAAGTCTAGGGTTGATAGGAAGGTGGCATTCCCAAGTTTATTAATCAACTTGTCAATGCGTGGCAAGGGATAAGGATAAACATTGAAGTCGGAGTTGGCGCTGACCTGTCGGAAGTCGATGCAAAACCTCCAGGAGTGGTCAGGCTTTGTGACCAATACAATAGGGGAGGACCATGGAGTTCGATAATATTTGCTCGTAGCATTCTGTTCACTTCCTCAACCACTATCTGTCTACGGGCTTCCAGTAGTCTGTATGGTTTTAAATGGACCACTTTTCCCTTTGCAGTTCTGCTATAATGATAAGTGCCTTACACTCTCCCGGTTTCTCACAGAATACACCGGGGAATGTTGTGGCTAAATCTTTTAAGTCTTCTTGTTGTTGACTAGATATCTCTTGGGGAATTAATTCAAAATTATATATTTCCTCTGGTACCAAACAAGACAGTGGGCCTCATTACGACCCTGGCGCTAAGTGAAAAACGATGGTGGTAAATGGTTACCGCCATCGTTTTACGCCAGGTCCGATCATGACCCGTGACCGTTAACTACGATGCCATTTGCGGCAAAGATACGCGAATGCCGACCCAAGCAGACATGCACCTAACGCCATTACCCAGCCAGTTAAGTACCTTACCGCTATGGTGCTAATTACGCCATCGCGAACCAACCGTAAAGGGCCATGTAAAGTGAATGCAGCTGCCACAGGTGCACAGAAACAGCACAGGTGAAGGCAATACAGACTCAGGAAGTACAAAAAGAGCACATCCCACCCCTTCCCAGACCCAGTCACACTCCAAAATGATACCAATACGACTAGCAATGTTGGGGCTGGAGGACCTGATAGCAATGCAAGTGCTACAACAGCAACAACAACAACAGGCAGCACAGAGGAGACGCAGGAGGAGAAGAAGGGCAAGGCAGGCCCAGCAAGCCCCACCAGCACAGCCAGTGCCACCACGCAGGCAGCCCCCAATCCCACGCATCAGAGCCAATCCATTCAACCTCACTGCTGAGCAGATCCACACCCTGTACCGTTTGGACCGGGACACCATCACCGCCATCGTAGACATGACACACAACGACATCGTCAGCATGATAGAAACTCCAAATGCCATCCCACCCCTACTGAAGGTAGTGTCTGTACTACACTTCCTGGCCACAGGCACCTACCAACACACAGTGGGGCACTTGCATGGCATTTCACAACCATTATTCTCACGAACACTCATCCAAGTGCTCAATGCCCTCCTCAAGCACACAGACGACCACATCTCATTACCACGGACTGCCCAGGAGATTGCAAACACCAAAGTGGGTTTCTATGCACTAGCCGGCATTCCCGGTTGCATCGGTGCCATCGACTGCACCCATGTGGAATTGGTGGTTTCACGTGCCATGGAGGTACCGTACCGCAACCGGAAAAAGTTCCACTCAATCAACGTGCAAATGGTCTGTGACTCCAACAAGATCATCACACATTGTTGTGCCCGATTCCCTGGATCAACCCATGATTCCATGGTCCTGAGGAACTCCACAATACCACGCTACATGGAGCGACATGCAGGCCCAAGATCCTGGCTACTCGGTGAGTCCAATGTATTGAAAGTGGGCAGGTGAATGACGTACCGATGCATACTCCACCTGGCTGAGGGGGGGGGGAATGATGCATACTCCACCTGGCTGAAAGGGGGGGGGGAATGATGCATACTCCACCTGGCTGAAAGGGGGGGGAATGATGCATACTCCACCTGGCTGAAAGGGGGGGAATGATGCATACTCCACCTGGCTGAAAGGGGGGGGGGGATGATGCATACTCCACCTGGCTGAAAGGGGGGGAATGATGCATACTCCACCTGGCTGTGAGTAGCAGAGAGAACGGAGACAGAGGATACCCTGAAGCAACCCATACTCCACCCAACACCAGTAAAGCCAATAGCCAATGCATGCAGCCCTACCATGTGAATGAGGTTGTGTCCCAACCATGACACAACCATCTACAAGTGCATTCTACCAAATCAGACCACATTGTCAACAATGAAAAGCACATACATGCACGTCACCAAACACCATCAACCGATAGGCCTGTCCCCCATAACTGCCCACGAAGGAGGCACATGACGGACAGAAACATCAACACACCATTACACAGACAGCAGGGCCCCCACAATGTCCCTGTCTACATCAGCATTGCTCACTGGGGTCATGATGAGGCCCACAGCAATGTTGCAATGATGTGCGCATTGTCATCACAGGACATGTGCCAGGCCAACTAACCAAACGGCATGAACGGACACAGTGGATGGGCACTCACAATGCACTCAACCCCTCTGCATACATTGGGTGATGGCATGCAAAACAGGCCATGGGAGCCATGAGCATATACTGGTTGCATTGCGTGAATCAATTAGTGCATGTAGAAGTGAGCCAAAGTAACAGTTGGATACAAGCCATGGTGGCACATCATGTTCTTGATCAGACGACATGACTGACACATACATTCTCGCTTACATACAGTTGATGCAGGCTATCCCCTGAAGAGGTGGCTCCTTACACCAGTCCGGAACCCGCAGAACCAGCACGAGGAGGACTTCAACCGTGCACATACACATACTTGTGTGGTCATAGAGCAGACATTCGACCTATTGAAGGCACGGTTCCGAAGCCTCAGCAGGTCTTGTGGGGCACTCCTGTACCGCCATGAGAAGGTGGCAAAGATCGTCATGGCATGTGTCATGCTACACAATATGTGCGTCAGACGGAATGTGCCCCTGTCCCCTGACGCAGAACTGCAACCACCTGACGATGAGGATGAGGAGGGTGCAGATGGGGCGGCACCCCATGGAGGAGGCGATGCACAGGAGGGGCGTGCAATGCGCCAAAGTATCATCGACCACTGCTTCTAGAACACACGGCTGGTGTGTATCACATGGAGACTGCACTTGGGGCACTGTTTGTCTCTGGGAAATGCACACTGTGGACTGTACACCAATAAAGCCACATATGCAATGAAAATGTCCACACATTTCGTTTCGGGAAAGCAAAAAGTGTATTTCAATCATAAAACGTTGTGACACAACCACTCCCCCCTCCACACCCCAACACACCCCCTCCCCCCTGCACACCCCAACACACCCCCTCCCCCCTGCACACCCCAACACACCCCATGTAGGTGTCAACAGATGCCTGTGACAGTGGCCACAGGCTGTTACAAGCCCCCTCTCCCAGCCCCCGGGGCACCCCTGGCTGTGGAGCGCAGGTTACGTCCGGAACGTCGGACGGGGCTGCTCTGTGCAGAACTGGCAGCGGAGGATGTCCCTGCCTGCCCCCGTGCATGCACGTCCTGTAGGGTGTGGGTGAGCTCAGTGAGCGCACGACGCAAGCCGGCAAGTTCACCACAGATGTCCCTGGACATGGCCTGCATGGCATCCCTCAGGGTGGCAGTGCTCTGCGCTACTTCGGCCCGTAGGGTCTCCGTGGCCTGTTCAATGGTTGCCCTAGCCCCCACACATTCCGCGGCATGCTCAGTCAGCATCGTGGACAGTTGTTGCTGCCGTTCTATGATGTCCTCGAGGGACTGCTGCCCCTGCTGGGCCATGCCCAGTGCTGGTGGTGTGATGGAGGGGCTGCTCCCCTCCTGTGGACTGAGGACTGGGCATGGGGTAGAAGGCCACTCCTCTACCTCTGTGTGCCCCTGTGTGTGATCCTTATGGGGGCTGGCGTCTGACAAACGGGGGGAATGTAGTAGGTCAGTGGGGCTTCTGACTTCGTGCACCTCAATGTCAGAGTCTGAACATGCAGCAATTGCAGCTGTTTCTCCCATGTTGCTGCTGGCCGCAGACCCGGTGCCTTCTGTGGCAGACAATGTTGGTACAGGTGGAGCTGCTGCTGCTGGCCTGCTGCCTACAGGGGTGCTTACCGGTGGCCCGTCCGGTTTGCTTGCAGTGGATTCTGCTTGTTGTGGGGTCTGCCTCACTGCAGCTGAGGTTGAGGGTGCGGGGATGGTATTATTGGCCTTCTTGGCTCTCTTTGTCGCAGGGGTGTCCTGGTCCTCGGGGTGTGAATCTGTGCCTGTGGTGGAGCAAAGGAGGGAGGGCGTTATTGATGGGTCTGCGGACTTTGGAATGACAATGATTGACATGATTCTGGTCAGTAGATGAGGCAGATTTCAGGCAGGGCCATGCAGGTTGTCTCCTTTTTGTGTGGAATGTGGATGCAGGTATGTGAGTGCCAGCAGTGTATACAGGGTGGTGCTCGCATGTGGCTATGGGCAGTGTGGAGCTAATGTGTTGCATTTACACTCTAGGGCAACCTTGGGCTACACATGAATGGACTGCAGTGACTATGGCATTTATTGTTTGAGGCACCTACCTTCATCGCCTGATATCGGAGCTCCCCTTTCCATCCCTCCGACGCCTTCCATGCCAATCGTGGTTGCACAAATCTCCTCCCACGGTTGGAGTTTTAGTGGGGATTCCGAACCTCCACCGGTACCCAGGGCTAGGTTGCGGTTCGCAGAGATGACGGCTCTGACCCGTATGCGAAGGTCATCCCAGCGCTTCCTGCACTGCTGTGGGGTGCGGGATACGGTCCCCACCACGCTGACGCACTCGGCCACCAGGGCCCAGATGGCCTTCTTTTTCGCTATCGCTGTCCTGGTCATTTCTGGGGAGAAAACGACAGCTGCGTTGTCTTGCAGGGTCTCCGCAAGCATGCAGCGTTCCTCCCGGCTAAATCTTTCCTGGCGCTGGCGGTCACATGCCTTCTTAACAGCTTTAGGCATTTTTGGGTAGTTGGATGGGTGGGTGATTGGTTGGGACAGGTGTCTGGGTTGGATCTGGTGTTGTTCGGTAGGATGGCAATGGATTGTGTTTTTAAAGATGGCCGACGTGCTGTTTCCCGTTCCGCCTCGATGACGCTATTTCCGGTTCTGCTTTTTACGGTGACCGCTAATTGCGGCCACCGCTAATTACAGTGGCCGCTAATTACGGTGGCTGCTACTTACGGTGGCGGAAGTGCACCTTGCTCGACTTACGATGCCGGTAGGGGCCTTTTCCGCCATGGCGTTAATTGCATTACCGCCATGGCGTGATGCTCGTGCGCGACGGGTCGTAATGTGGCGCTCTTTACGCCATCGGCCAACGGCGTTAACGCTCATTACGCCATGGCGGTAATGACGGCAGATTACCGCCTGGGTCGTAATGAGGCCCAGTATCGTGGCAGTGGATGCGGAAGGATTTTCCTTCCCCCCCTTTTAAGAGACTTACGTGGTAGAGATGGGTCTTTTTGTTTCCTGTCAGGTTGGGCTACTTTATAGCTACAGGTTCCTGTACGCTCTAACACTTCATGTGGCCCATGCCACTTTGAGATACATATATTGTCGGAGGTAGGCAAGAGGACTAATACCCTTTGTCCTATTGAAAAAGATCTTAAGTTTACCCTTTTGTCGTAGGTGGACTTTAGTTGTGCTTGGGCTTTTTCCATGGGAGTATAAACTACATTTCTCACAAGTTTCATATGCTCTCGCAATCAGGTAGCTGTTTCTGAGAGGGGAATAGGTGCCTCTTCTCTGTCTTCCCAGGTCTCACAGAGCATGTCTAGGACATCTCTTGTCTCTGTAAGAAAGGCATGGTATCAACAGTAAGACAGACACAAGTGACCACAGTTGGTGTGATAAACGCCTATCAAAACCTAAATCTACAGATGGGAGCAATCTACGACCATCAAATAATGATAATGCAGTCCTAGTGGAGTCTCGTCAAAATAAAATGGCCTATACTAAAAACACCTATTGCCAATCCTTAAAACTAAACATACATAGTGAAGGGGTAGTGTTCATGAAAAATAAAGAAGCGTTCACAAAATGATATTATGTCAGGATGTTCAGGCAGTTGGCCTCCCTTCCCCACATTTTCAGCACGGGACAAGGCGGTTCACTCGAGCAAAGCACACACTCTGGCTTCATCGGCATGAGGACACAGTTCCATTAGCAGCATCAGTGCCTTCTGTGATGCAAGTCTCCTTTCTTTTCAACAGTCTCTTGACTCCGAGGGTTAGATGTACAAGAACAAAATAAACGCAAAGTTCCTTTCCTTTTTCGAGTGTTCAATTAGGGTGTCTCACCCTGGATCCTCCTCAGCCGGGTTCAGAACCCTTTTTATATCACCATCAGTATCGTGGATCCCCCTCTTCTGGGCTCAGATTCCCTTTTAATAATGTTCAGAGAATATTCTTTCTCAGGCGACTCATGGTTCACCCCGGATCCCTTTCAGCCGGGCTCGGATCCTTTCTCTGTCACAATTAGTCTCTCTCAACTAGGCTCGGACCAATTGTAGCCCGCATTCAACTATCAAAGACTTTCAAATGTGCACAGGGTGTAGCTTGACCCATTCCCGGACCATTTTGATTTACAATTTCCCCTTATAATAGTTGCTAATTAGCTGGATACCTGTCGGGATACTGTCACTAGAACGGTTCACAAGTCAGAACAGACATAAATAAATGGAATGAGTCTGGATACTCACCCCGAGGACTTCTGGAGACACTGTGAAAAAAGGCACGCCTTGGACCAAGCTGTTCCGACCCCTTTTAACCTCACCAAGAGGAAGACCTTCCCTATGACACACCCTACTGCCCAATAGAATATACGAGACAGACGAGCAAGTCACATGAAAGGGTGTGAATGAATAACGCCAGAGAAGAGCACCAGGCTGGAACAAGGAAAAGATGACAATCAGTAGTGTGTTCCACTGTTGGACATAGATGCACTGAGCAGAACGTACAACAACTCACTACCCTCATCAAAAAGTCCCTGCAATCCTAGAAGAAGAACCGTGGCTGTCCCGGTCTTGTACAGCTACTATAAGGTAAAGAGAACCTCTCCTAAATAAACCTGTACAAGAGTAGAGGATAAACTGATCTGGTAACAAGTCACCGTGGTGATGGATGGTATCTAAGGAGTCTGTGGCCCAAGGAGAGTGGCTGAAAAGGGTAAGGAAAAAAATCAGGGAAGGAAGGTTAGTCCAGATAACTAGCCAGGGTGGCAAGAGGGTCGCGCTAGAGTCGGGTGGCAGCACTTGAAACAGCGTAGCGTCCAAAGTCCTAGTGCTGTGGATCCATGAGGAGTGCCAGCAGAGCTCAGGTAAGGAAAATCCAGACAGGGGGGTGGGGCTGTGGGAGTGAGGAATACCGGGATAGGGACGTCGGAAATCAAACCAGGACGTAGACTGTAGTTACAGGGCTGTCAGCGTGGCAAAACTGAGTCAGCAAGCAAGAGAATGGTCAGGATGGCCCGAGGTCGAAGATGAGCTAGCAGAACCAGATACAAAATCAAGTAGCAGAAGAGAAGTCGAGGCAAGCTGGGATCATAACAAAGCGGGCAGCGTTGTACAGAGTCAGGAAGCAGGTGAATGGTCGATAGTCAGGCAGGGGTCATAACCACGGAGGTGTACCAAAGCAAAACATAGAAACAGTAGCAGAATACAATGGCAGAAATAAGGTCGACAGCAGTAATCCAAGGAAACAAATAGCCTCACGGCGTAACAAGGGAGTTCACAAAGCTTCAATCACATGGAAAGTTCAGAAGCGCTGTATCTGTAGCTGCTTCCGGTTATATGCCGTTCTTGCCAATAGTGTTGCTTGGATATGGCGTTGACGCTGCGTTGTTTGTTTCGTGGTCACGTGATTGCGGAGGACTGCGGAGCGCAAGGAACCTGCTCCAAGCTTGCGGGAGGTACAACGTGACCATAGCAACTGCCAGGACATTCTCCAGGAACCAAACAGAGAATGTCTCCAATGCCCTGATCTAAGAACCGGGCGAGCGGTCTTTGGTAAACACGCCGCAGGTACTGTGACAATACCTGACAGGCACCTTCGAGTGAGCACCCACGTACCACCGGACCAATCTGTCGAAGGTATCTTATTTGGCCTCCCAAAGTTCAATTACTCTTCTGGTTTTCAATTATTTTAGCGTTGTTTATCGCATACGTTACACCAGCTTTTCTCTTTAGATTTCTTCATACAATGTTGCTGCCGCTTGCAACCTTGGTTCTAACACAGGCTGGTTTGATATCAGTCTCTCTGACTCACCGGCTGTGCTGTCTTTACTGGCACTGGTTTGTTGTAGAAGCCAAGGACAGTACCACAGCAGCTGCCGCTCCTCCTCGGCTTGAGTATCGATGCGGTAGAGACCCAGGTACCTCTGACACACAATGCAGGTCTGTTTAGCTTTAGTTCCCGGTCTTAGGTTTCTTACCTTCCAAGGTTCGCAAAAGTAACAGACTGAAAAGGTCAAGGACACTTCCCTCCTTGCAAACCTCTCGGACGTTGCCGTCTTTCTCGTCGTATTAAACTGCCATCTTGGAACTGCTGTTTCCTCATGTGCTTTGCCTTGGTCAGAGTGTGTTTTCGTGCTTCGCCTTTTATCCATGTCGGGAAGTGTGATGGAAGTCAGGTGTGTGTAATGATCAGTAATTGCCTGAAGTTGCCTGACCCTTATATTGGGACATGTCAGGTATACGGCGCTGGTGTTAGTCTGTTTTTGCTCACGGTGAGTTGTCCACGAGAAAGTGGTTATGTCAGGAAAGGGGGCGGAGGACTGAGTTCCTAGGTATCCTACCTGGTAGGATGGGGATAAGGTGTTACAGGGAAGGGGATACCGCGTCTCTGTTCTGACTTGAGTGTCGTGTAGACCGATGAGACCTCCGTCCCCAAGTGACGCACAGGGGAACTAATAGAAACCCGCTGTACGACCCTTGAGGCCACAGGTGAGAGATGTCTTCTCAGATCCACGGAGCCTCTTGGAACACCGATGCTGCTGTCAAGAGGGAATGAGGTTAAGTACCAGGCAAGCACAATACAATGAGGTAAACGAAAGTAACTAAAATGTCTTACCTATCTGGTGTAAGGGAGACCCAGGTAACTTAGTAGGGAGGTTCGAGGCTCATTAGATGCGGCGGTCCCTGGAATGGTAGAACCGCAGGTTTAGCGTGGATGAAGAGTAGCCACCTGTGGGAGTCAGGGCTTGACTTGAATCCCCAGTAGGGAAAAGGCGTAGAAGATCAGCAAGGTACCAAGGGATGATCCAAAGACAGGTCGAGGTGCAGTCCAAATATCCGGCAACAGGTAAACAGTTCCAAGCAAAAGTACCAAGGGGTGTCCGAGGGAGTCCGATATAGAGTTCCGTGATCAAGGTAACAAGGAGCAAGTTGTAACGCCAAACAGTGTCCGAAGCCAGCTGAGAAGCAATGAGCGTTCTGTCTCTCAGACCTTTATACTGATCGCCCCTGGGTCATGTGACTTCTCTGGATCATGTGACGTTCACCAAGATCACATGGGGAACGCCAGAGTGTATCACGTGACCGGCGTGAAGACGTAAGGCCGCCCTTTCTGCTATACGTTCTCCAAGGCAGTTGCCAATGCAGAAAGGGTTGCAATCGAGCCCGTACACTGGTACGGAGTTTTCGGTTCTGTGGGTTCACCGAATCACTTGAGCCTCGAAGCTTGGGGTGAGGTGTTGGGGGAATGTGAGCAGTGTTCTGATGTGTCGTGGCCTGGTGTGCAGAGGATCGCCTAACATAGCCCCCCCCCCAACGGCCCACGACCCCGTGGGCAGGACGGATGATCCCTATGGAAGCGGGCTACCAACCGCGGGGCGTTCAAATCAGATGCGGAAACCCACGAACGCTCCTCCGGGCCGTAACCCGTCCAATCCACCAGATACTGGAGCCTACCCCTAAACCATCTAGAACCCAAAATGGCCGACACCTCAAAAACATCAGGAGAGGTCAAGGACACCGGCGCAACAGGGGTACGAAGACGGACTGAGTCAGGACAGGGCTTGAGGAGGGAGACATGAAACACAGGATGGATACGCCAAGAGCTGGGGAGTACTAGACGGAAAGCCACCGGATTAACAACCTGTGAGATCACATACGGCCCGACAAAGCGAGGCAGCAGCTTCCGGCAACCCACTAGGCGAAGATGTCGGGAAGATAACCAGACCCTAGAACCCACCACCAGAGGGGGAGCAGCACGACGTTTGCCATCCACACGGGCCTTCATAGAGGCCTTTGCTTCAGTGAGATGAACCACTGTACTCGCATGAATAGCAGAAAGATCCCTAAGACATGTCGTGGCCGCAGGATTCGAAGAACCAGAGACATCAGGGACCGGCAAAACCTTGGGATGTTGACCATAGAGGGCGTAAAAAGGAGAATAACCAGTAGCTGAATGAGCCGCATTGTTATACGCGAACTCCGCAAGCCGCAAAACGGCCAACCAAGAGGACTGATGTTGCAATATGAGGCAACGAAGGTACTGTTCCATCGATTGATTCGTCCTTTCGGTCTGACCATCGGTCTCCGGATGATAGGCCGAAGAATACCTCGTATCAATGCCCAATAGTTTCGTCAAGGATCTCCAAAACCGAGAGGTGAACTGTGAACCTCGATCGGAAACAATGACCGAAGGGAGGCCGAATAGCATAAACACATGTTCAAAAAACAAGTCCGCCAAGACAGGGGCCGAAGGGATACCTTTACAAGGAACAAAACGGGCCATTTTTGTGAACGTGTCCACCACTACCCAGATGGTATCGAAGCCTTTCGACTTGGGGAGATCGGTAACGAAATCCATTGTCAATGTATGCCAGGGCCTGGGAGGTACCGGAAGCGGAAGCAACAACCCAACCGGTCGACCCCTTTGATGTTTAGCCTGAGCACATACCGCACAAGATCTGACATAACACTCCACATCGCGCTTCATAGAAGGCCACCAACACCAACGCTTGAGAAGATCTAAAGTGCGCTCTTGTCCGGGATGGGCATTAAAGGGAGCGTCATGAGACCACTCAAGGGCTAGATTACGTGTATCAGGTGTGGGAAGGAACAGGCGTTCATGTACGAAAGGTAAACCATCAGAATATACTGGATCCCATTCTCGTAACTGGTCAGAATGATTGCTAGTCCAGGACCGAACCGAATCTAATAGTGACAATGAGGGTGTACAGAGACAAATCACATGACTCTTACCGAGAACAGTGTCGGGGAATGTAGGCAACTGGACCCCCCCCGGGGAACGTGACAAGGCATCCGCCTTCCCATGTGAAGTGCCAGGACGGTGCATGATATGGAAATCAAAAGCGGAAAAGAAAAGATGCCATCGGACCTGTCTGCTATTGATGCATTTCAAAGAAGCCAGATCCTGTAGGTTCCGATGATCTGAGTATACCGTGATGGGATGTTTAGCCCCCAGAAGATGATGACGCCAGACACGGAAAGCATCCATGACAGCCAAGAGTTCTTTCTCCGTAACGGTATAATGAGACTCAGTACTGGAAAACTTACGGGAATGATATGCAACTGGATGTAATTTGCCTGTATTTGGACATGTTTGTGACAGTACCGCACCGAGGGCAAAGGAAGAGGCATCCGCCTCTACTATGAACGGAAGATCAGGATTTGGATGTTGGAGTACCGGTGCGGTAGTAAAGGCGGTTTTCAAAGCCTCAAAAGCCTCCTGCTGTTCTCTCTGCCATTGATATGGTACCTGAGGACTAGTCAGGGCCGTAAGCGGGGCTACAATTGTGGAAAAGGAAGAAATGAAACGTCTGTAAAAGTTGGCGAATCCTAAAAAAGCCTGCAAGGATTTGAGTGTTTGAGGTACTGGCCAATCTAATACTGCTTTGACCTTAGATTCGTTCATGGATAACGCCCCAGGGGTGATGTGAAAACCCAAAAACTCAACAGTAGTTTTATGGAACTGACATTTCTCAGGTTTGGCAAATAAAGAATGTTCTTTCAAACGGGTTAATACTTCTCGGACATGCTTTACATGTTCATCAAGATCACGA
The DNA here is from genome assembly GCF_040938575.1 of Ambystoma mexicanum. Lineage (NCBI taxonomy): Eukaryota > Metazoa > Chordata > Amphibia > Caudata > Ambystomatidae > Ambystoma > Ambystoma mexicanum. The sequence continues at coordinate 1,453,112,069 of NC_090935.1, read as the reverse complement.
GAAAAGATTAAGATGTCGTCCAAGTACACAACCATGTAAACATCCAGAATATCCCTGAATATGTCATTCATGAATCGTTGGAATGTGGCCGGGGCGTTACATAGGCCAAAGGGCATGACTAGATATTCGTACAAACCATAACGAGTACAGAAAGCGGTCTTCCACTCGTCTCCCTCGCGGACGCGTACTAAGTTGTATGCGCCGCGTAGGTCAAGCTTAGTGAAAATGGAAGCATGTGTTAAATGATCTAGAAGTGGAGTGATTAACGGGATGGGATACCTATCCTTTTTAGTGATAGCGTTAAGACGCCGATAATCTACACAAGGACGTAAATCCCCCTCCTTCTTGGGTACAAAGAAGATAGGACTTGCCGCGGGTGAAGTGGAGGGGCGGATGTGTCCTAATCGTAGGGCGTTCTGTACATAGTCTTTCAACGCCAGTTCCTCCGAAGGGGACAAAGAATAGATCCTGCCCGAAGGAATATTGGAATCGGGAAGCAATTCGATTGGGCAGTCATATGGTCTGTGTGGAGGAAGTACCTCAGATGAGCCCCGATCGAACACTGATTCGAATGCTCTGTATTCTGGCGGAATCCCAGATACCAACCCCCCAACAGTATGTGTATGCACAAGCTCTGGATCGTCGACAGTCAGTGTGAGTTGGGCTAAGGCCCCCAAGGCCCGAGAAGGTGTGTCAGGGGCTTGATGGACCGGGAGACAATAATTCTGACAGATTTCAGACTCAAAGATTACAGTGCCTGACTGCCAATTGATCAATGGATTATGTTCACGTAACCATGGAATCCCTAGTATGATACCAAATTGGGGTGTGGTGATCAAATCAAAACTCAGGGTTTCTGTGTGTACTTCTTGTATGTTTAACAAGAGGGGTGCAGTTTGGTGTCTAACAGGACCAGAAACCAGTGCAGAGCCGTCTACGGCTTGGACATGTTCCGGTCGTGTTTTTACCACTAAAGGTAGGTTGAGGGAATGGGCCAAATCAATATCTATGTAATTACCAGTGGCACCTGAATCAATAATGATATTGACTGCATGAAGAAGGCCTGTAGAGGGACATAGGGTAGCCTTTACAGAAATGGGTTGAACACGAGTAAAGGCAAGGGAGGTACCCGGAGAAGATGACGGAACACTCGACCTGTTCTCCGGTTCTAAGGTCGAGCCGTCCGAAAAACCTGACTCTTCCTGGGCCGTCGAGGACACTCTTTCACGAAATGTCCAGTGGTGCCACAATAAAAGCATGCATTATCCACCCTTCTACGTTCTCTCTCAGATGTTGTAATAGGACTACGTAACCCTCCCACTTGCATAGGTTCTTCAGTACTGGAAGCAGGAGTGCTAACAAGAGTGGGAGAGGAAGAGGCCCCCAATTCAGCTCTACGCTCCGATCGTCGTGCATCTACCTGCAAGACCAGATCAACCAATTCCTGATACTGAGTAGGCATAGAAGGGATCACTGCTAATGCATCTTTCATGGTGTTACTCAACCCCCTATAGAAGACCACCGCCCTCTTGTTTTCTGGCCATGATGTTTCCGCAACTAGCTGATTGAACCGGGTGATGTAGTCTATCAGAGTCCTTTTACCCTGAGTCAATTCCAACAACTCCAAATCCCTAGACTGTGCCTTGTGTCTGGTATCGAATACTCGGGACATTTCTAGGACCAACAAATCAAAGTCATAAAGAACTGGGCTATTGTTCTCTAACGGGGGATTCGCCCAAGCGGCTGCTGTTCCGGCCAAATGGGAAAGGGCGAAGGCAGCTTTAGCAGTGGATGTAGGAAAAGCCAAAGGTCTGCATAAGAAATGTAACTTGCACTGATTAATAAAGGTTCTGAACTTCTTGGGATCGCCTTGATAGCGTTCAGGAGCAGCTAAGGGGGAAGGATTTGGGAGTATCATCGGAGTTGGGACTATAGGAGCAGTAAAGGGAGGGGGTGTAGTGGAGGAGTTGGTATCTCCAAACTCAGGGTCTGCAGGAAGGGAATGTTGAACACTTTGTATGGAATCCAACCTTTGATGGATCACTGTGTTTGCAGCGGCCATATCTGCCCTTAATACTGTAATTGCCTGAACCAAAGCAGCTATGGGTTCGTCCGTGGATCCCTGCATCGTCTAACACGACTTTACGGCTTCTCAGTCTGTTCTGACTTGAGTGTCGTGTAGACCGATGAGACCTCCGTCCCCAAGTGATGCACAGGGGAACTAATAGAAACCCGCTGTACGACCCTTGAGGCCACAGGTGAGAGTTGTCTTCTCAGATCCACGGAGCCTCTTGGAACACCGATGCTGCTGTCAAGAGGGAATGAGGTTAAGTACCAGGCAAGCACAATACAATGAGGTAAACGAAAGTAACTAAAATGTCTTACCTATCTGGTGTAAGGGAGACCCAGGTAACCTAGTAGGGAGGTTCGAGGCTCATTAGATGCGGCGGTCCCTGGAATGGTAGAACCGCAGGTTTAGCGTGGATGAAGAGTAGCCACCTGTGGGAGTCAGGGCTTGACTTGAATCCCCAGTAGGGAAAAGGCGTAGAAGATCAGCAAGGTACCAAGGGATGATCCAAAGACAGGTCGAGGTGCAGTCCAAATATCCGGCAACAGGTAAACAGTTCCAAGCAAAAGTACCAAGGGGTGTCCGAGATAGAGTTCCGTGATCAAGGTAACAAGGAGCAAGTTGTAACGCCAAACAGTGTCCGAAGCCAGCTGAGAAGCAATGAGCGTTCTGTCTCTCAGACCTTTATACTGATCGCCCCTGGGTCATGTGACTTCTCTGGATCATGTGACGTTCACCAAGATCACATGGGGAACGCCAGAGTGTATCACGTGACCGGCGTGAAGACGTAAGGCCGCCCTTTCTGCTATACGTTCTCCAAGGCAGTTGCCAATGCAGAAAGGGTTGCAATCGAGCCCGTACACTGGTACAGAGTTTTCGGTTCTGTGGGTTCACCGAATCACTTGAGCCTCGAAGCTTGGGGTGAGGTGTTGGGGGAATGTGAGCAGTGTTCTGATGTGTCGTGGCCTGGTGTGCAGAGGATCGCCTAACAGTCTCACCTTCCAGTGCCCCACTTCCACTCCCCGAAGACCCCTCCCGCACTGGTCCACCCCAAGGACCAGATCCAAAAGCTATGGCTGTGTCATGGCAACCTGGATGACAGATCCCTGGGGATTGGCGGGTCAGAAATCTTCAGGTTTCTCACAGCTCTCTACCATAAAGCAGTTTGAAAGGAGAGAATACGGTGGATGCCTGCGGGGTCTTTCTTACTGCAAATAGGGCCCGGGGAATCATGCAATCCCAGTCCTTCCCATCCTTGTCTACCAACTTTCTTAGGATCATCTTAAGTGTTTTGTTAAATCTTTCTACCAATACGTCCATTTTGGGGTGGTAAACTGAGGTCCTTAAGGTGGCAATATGGAGCAATTCCTTGACTTCACCCATGAGTTTGCTCATAAAATGTGATCCCTGATCCGTTACAATTTACTTAGGAAAACCAACCCAGGAGAAATATGGCAATAGATGGTTTAAAATCTGTTGGGTTGTGTTGTTCCGCATGGGGAATGCCTCTGGGTATCGGGTAGCATAATCAACGATTACATGGACATATTTGTTACCCAGTCTAGAAATTTACAACGGTCCAATGAAATACATCCCAAACTGAGAGAAAGGAACTTCTATTATTGGCAAATGGTTCAAGGCGCAGGCAAGGGAATATGCGTACTGGTTTTCTGACATATTCCACATGTCTGAATGAAGTTCTTTATATCAACATTGATACCTGGCCAGTAAACCTTCCCACTAAGTGTTGCCCTGTCAACTGAGAAAGTGCAATCTCTAACACCATCTTTCGATGTGTTTTGAGGATTACTAACTGAGTTAAAAGGGAAAAGAAAAAAAGGACTTCCTTTTCTAATCCTTCCCCTTCAGGAATTAACTGAAAGAAAGCCTCTGCAAGTGCTGTACCATTTCGCTGGGCGAAGGCTAGGTCAGGAAGGATGGTAGGTTCTTCTTCCCCTTTTGCCTCAGTGGTAGATGGTTCATCAGCTTCCCCAAAGCCTAGGGTATCTCTCTGTTTCTTCTGGTTCACTCTCTATAAAACGGGAAATAGAGCTCATTCAAGAATTCCTTGTGCAATCTTGTCCCCATGATGTACTTCAAATGGAATTTCGCTGTGGTCCTGTAGGAGAACCTTTAGGTCTCCCCGGAAGTCGGGATCTATGATGTCCGCTAGGACATCCAGACCGAACTTCCAGGCCAGGTCAGATTTTGGGGCCAATCTTATATCTCGGGAGGATAGCTCTGGGGCAACGTGCTCGCCTTCGAAGCAAGACAACACAGAGCACCACAGGTTCGATTCCCAGGTCCGCACTTAGGGTATTAAGCGTGTTATAAATAACCTATCATATCATATAATATATAACACCCAGGAGAGGGGTATTAAGACTAAAGGCCTCATCACGAATTTGGCACTAACCGTTAAAATCGGCGGTAACGTTATCAGCGCTGATTTTAAGGGTCTGTCGGATCACAAGTCCAAATATCGCCGGTGCCATTACAGCCGGCGCAAGTACAGCCGGCTGTACAATCGTCGGCTGTAAAAGCGACAGTAACCATTTGCGCTAAAACATTAGTAATCACGAGTCCGGCGTAGGCACAATTAGCGCCAGAAAAGCGGTGGATAATCCGCCGAAAATACCCCCAGCAAAAAGCTGGAGGTAACAGAACACAGGCCCAAGCAATAAGGCTCAGGTGAAACCAATGCAATTCAGAGGCCTACAAAGGACCCACCCATGCACAACACACCCTCCCCAACACCATTACACCAGCAGGAGCAGGGAGGAGGCAGCAATAAGGGCCCAGGTGAAACCAATGCAAATCAGAGGCCTACAAAGGACCCACCCCTGCACAGCACACCCTCACCAACACCATGCTGCCATTTGGAGCCGGGAGCCTTGATGTTGACTTCTACCTGCTGCGCCTGGAGCTACAGAGGCCACAACCAGGCCAGGGCCCTGGGAGCGCAGGGGGCGGTGGGGATGAGGGGAAGGAGGAGGAGAGCAGCACCAGCAAGGCGGCCAGCCATCCCAAGGGTCAGGCGAACACCCTGGGCCCTGACTGATGGGCAGTTGGTGACGGAATATCGGCTGGACAGGGCCACCATCACCCAGTTGCTGGACACAATCCAGGGCGACATCGGCAGCCACATAGCCACCAGCACAGCAGTACCTCCCCTAGTGAAGCTTGTGTCTGTGCTTCAATTCCTTGGGACTGGCAGCTACCAACATACCACTGCCATGATGCATGGAATGGCCCAATCCACATTCAGTGCCATGTTGCGACAGGTGCTCGATGCACTGTTGAATCATGTGAACGAGCACATTGCATTGCCAGCCTCACAGGCACAGGTGCACCAGCTGAAGGGTCAATTCTATGCCATTGTTCAAGTCCCAAATGTAATAGCAGCCCTGGACTGCACACATGTGGCACTCGTACCACCCCAGGCACATGAGGTAGCCTACAGAAACCGGAAACAGTACCATTCCCTCAATGTGCAGATGACATGGGGTCCTGACCTCACCTTCAGCCACTGCTGTGCCCACTACCCAGGATCCACCCACGACTCCATGGTCCTGCGCAACAGTACCCTGCCGGCGTACATGGAAAGGCACTGAGGGCAAAACACATGGCTGCTGGGTGAGTAGAAATGTATACCATAATGCATGTCAATCCACAACTGATGGGGCTGGTCACACACAATGAAATCCATGATTCCCAATAGGCAGCACCATTACTGCAGCATTCACATTCAAGCAGCTTGCACAACAAACTTTGGACATGTCTAACACAGCAGAACACACCCATTCAGGATGTAAAAGACATGTGGCAGCACAGTGACATATGGAAGGCCTACCACCATAAAGCCTCCTGTGTGAGTAGCACTATGGCTCCCATCACTGACACAGTAAAGAAATTCCACACTACCCACCCGACAGTAATGAAAATCTAACCCATAACTTGCCACATCCACAAATGCACCACACATGAGCAGACTGAATAATGGCAATGTACATCCCACAAACACTGTCCCCAGAATGGCCAAGCAAATGCATGGAGAACAGTACAGAATAGTGACAACCAGCAAATGCAACTGCAGCCAAATGGAATGGCAATGATACATGAGGAAGCCACTTCTGTCATGTAGAAGTAGATGGAAGGGCCCCCTTGCCCAGTGACAAGTGAATGAGTACTGTTACATCCTGAAACATACGCGTACCAAGTTGAGAATACCTCATTGATTCAATTGTGCCCGTAGAACAGCAAACTCCACAATGTTGTAGACCTAATGACAAGTATGGCAAAATGACACTGATGACAGAGCTCTGTACACCCACTGGACCTTGGACATACCGGCTTTCTCTCCCCTGCAGGTGATTCTGGATATCCCCAGTACACGTGGCTCATGACCCCTGTGCGTCATCCACACACAGCAGCAGAGCGGGCATACAACCTTTCCCATGCTCGTACACGGATCTGCGTGGAGAGGGCATTTGGACTGCTGACGGCACGCTTCCGGTGCCTCGACCGTACGGGAGGGGCAATGATGTATGCACCAGAAAAAGTTGGCAAAATTGTACTGACATGTACCATGCTGCACAACATCTGCTGTCGCAGAAATGTGCCACTGCCCCCTGATGCTCATGTGCAGCCACCTGAGGATGGGAGTGAGGGTGATGACGTGCCAGAAGGTGTTGCTCATGCACAAAGGTTTGGGCCGAGGGAGGGGAGGCGATGGAGGGGAGGTTGGCCAGACAGGGATTGATGGATGCATTTTTCTAACACGGGTGATGGGTAAATTGAACAGATGTCACTTCAACATTAAATTGGATTTGTCAACAATCCCTACAGTCCATGCTTTGTGATTTTTCAAACATGATTTATTTTCAGTCCAACAAACCCCCCACCCCCATTGAACACCCAGCACACAATCTTCCCTCCCCCCAGTGAACTACCCACAACTGTGCAGATAGGTGCATGTGTCTTATCAGAGCACCAACAACGATGCCATGCACGACTAGGATGGTCGTGGGAGCTTTCCTTTTCTGGGCCCCTCTGGTGTGCGTGACCTCAGGTGGCGCATCGACCGGCGCCTAGGAGATGGCTCAAGGGAACCCTCCGTGGGTGTGGTTGATGTTGAAGGGACTGACCCGGTGGCCTGCATGTGCTGTCGCATGAGGTTGTTTCCCTCCGTTGTTTGCTCAGCAAGTGCTGACACTGCCTCGCTCAACTCCCTCACTCGTTGTCCAAACCCTGTCAGGGCAGCGGTACATTTTTCTATGACTCTGCGTGTGCGCGCATTGTCACGCGCTATGTATTTGCATCCATGGCGTATAGATGCACTGACAGCCTTGATGTGCCGGCTCTGCACCTTGGCCATTGATTCTACTCTGGCCTGTTTGGCCTCAATCACGTTGAGTCGGCCCATCACTGCTACCCCTGTGACGAAGGGCACCCCTGGTGTGTCATGTGCTGGCCTGCCACTTGTGCGCTGTTGGGGGGTGGGGGCTGCATGGGGACATGGCGCCGGCTTGGATTGGGCTGCCAGGATCTGAGTGCCGGTCTTCAGGGCTGCCATATGATGGCATGTCCTCGTCCGGATGTGGTGTGCGGACACGACACACATGCACATGTGGGGTTTGTGCTTGCTGTGTGCCAGGCCTTGGGGTTCCCTGTGGTGTGACCATCCCTTCTACGTCACTGCTTCCAGGTGAATGCTGTCCTCCTGCATGATGAGCACGTGGAGGTGTAACTCCCACGTCGGGCTCCGATCCACAGGTCAGTCCCTCTGCATTGGGGCTGTGTCTGGTGGCTTGGGGCGAGCTGGCGGTGGCCTCCCTGCGGGCGTGCGGGTGCTGCTGGCGCCTGATAGGGCTGCGTTGGGGTAAAGTGGGGGGTGGCCTGGGTCGTCTCCCTTCCGTGCGGCCTTTTTGTGGGGTGGTGGTGCTGGTGGAGGCTCGCTGTTGTGGGCGCTGTGTTGATGTGGCCTCCTGCCCATCATCTTCGTCCTGTTGGGTTTGATGTGTGCCTGTGGGGTACATAGGGTGTGGTCTGAGTTCAATGCTACCTACATTTGTGTAGTGCAGTTCATGCTAACAAGTGGAATTGAAGACAGTATCAATAACGCATTCAACTTGCATTCTGTTCAGTCGCCATGTAGTGCTTGGTGTGAGTGAGTATGGAGGTACACTACATGGGAATGTTTGAGTGACAAGACTGCATGTGTGGTTGGGGTGCACTGCGCTCAGGGTTTTGGGGGTGTATTCATGCACACTCAAACTCTACGTAGCTGTCCCATGGCTATAGATGTCTATCCCCTGCCCCTGACATTGATGCACTGCACGTGCAGGGTCGTCTAGGCAGCACTACGGTTCAATGGATGTAGGCCTCACTTATGGGTGTCTGCAGTTCCTCACACACATTTCTTCACATTCATTCACTCAGGGTCTGCATGTGTGGTACTTTCAGTTGCATGCATTCGGGGTGGGACTCACCTGCAGTTGGATCGATGCCAGTGCCTGCCTCCGCTCCACCAATTCCCTCGAATGTGTCAACATCTATCAGGGCAGTCATTTTCTCCTCCCAAGGTGTGAGTTCGGGTGGGGGTGGTGGTGGCCCTCCTCCAGGCCCCTGCTTGCACTCCTGTGCTGTGAAAGGATGCCGCGGACTCGCACACGCAGGTCGTTGAGGCGCTTGCGGCAATCCTCCCCATCCCGGGGCTGATGGTGCGCCAAATGTCTGCTCTGCGCTGGCCACTGGTTTTGCGCTGCTGAAGCTCCTCATAATGTGTCTCAGCCTCCTCCACCAGTACAGCTAGCTCCTGGTCGCTGAATTTGGGCTTTCTCACCCTGTCCAGGGCAGCCTTGCCCCTAGTGCGCTCCTGTGACATGTTTTGGTGTTAGATGGGATGGATGGCTTCCAGGGGCTGTGATATCCGACGGATTGTGATTTCCAAGATGGCTGCCGTTTTGTTTCCCGTTCTGACGGTGACGCGTCTCCGCTTATGGCGCGCGCTATTAGTGCGATATGGCAGTAGCGCACAGTGCGCCGGATTTAAGGGTTTGCGCTATTTGCGATAACGCCATGGACCGGGGCGCGTGCACGATAACTCGTGATTTGACGGATTATCCGCCGGGGTCCTTGGCGTTAGTATTTACGTCCGACGGGAAAACCGCAGCATTACCGCCGAACTCGTGATGAAGCCCTAAGTCTGTAGTAATCATTCCTTTTTTCCCTGGAGGGATAGTAGATTATCTGGTGTTACAGATACCAAAGCCTATGGATTCTTTTGTGGCGAAGAAGGATCTGAGGCTTTCTTACTAAGCTTCTGGACTTTTAGGGTTCCCCAATTTGATTCGATTGAGTCTGATCCCACTACTGACACCATACATAAGGAAGGCATGGTATCGAACAGTAAGACCGCACTCTATTACACTGCACAATAGCCTTATGCTGCCCGTTTCTTTATTTTAGCGAATGTACTGCTCTTAAAGAAGTTACTTTTAAGAATTTTTCATTGGTTGAAACAAATTGATGTTTTTTATTTTCATACGATTTTTAACAATAGCTAAGGTCGAATTTTACCAGTTAGCTGAATTTTGCACATTCAACTGTTGGGATGTGGGTAGACCCAGAACAAGCAGCAGATACTGTTTAGTACTCATAACGCGTTTAGAGAACATTTCTTAATTTTTTTTAAAAAATTTATAAAGCGTACTAACAGCCCAGGGGCATTGAGGTACTGGTCCATTTATGTCTGCTCTAGCTTGTTGCAAAGGCTGAACTACAACTATCAAGAAAGTTGTAGTTCTTTCCTTCTTTTATTGGCTATCAGGCACGACAGAGACCAGCCTGTCTGTGTCGGTCCATGGCAGATGTGGCAGTGGGTGAAGTCGCTTTACAACCAGTAACTCGGAAGGCAGACCTTTCTCTTTCCCAGGCAAATTATACCGGACACTGTTTGTAAGTACATTTCTTTTGTGCCATGAGGATCACATATACATCAGACGTCTTACTATCTTTTAGGGAAACTACTTTTGGCGCACTTATGCTTTGTGCCTTGAACAAGACCCCATTGCACAATATTGCTGTTGATAAATTGCAGGAATATATTTGAACAAAGATAGCTCCATTGAAAGTTGAACTCATTAATGCCCGATCAGCAATAAAGAATGTTGCATTAAATGAAACAATATCCTTCCTCTTTGGAACTTGACATATTCTTTATAACGGAATCATGGTTCACTGACAGCTGTACCGCCCACTTCCATCTGTTAGTACCAGATTCTTACCAGATTAAATGGCATAACAGAGTAAATCAAAGAGGGGTTGGGGTGTCTATTTTGATTAGATCTTCGTTAAAAGTCACTAATTTCCACTCCCCCAACTGGGATGCTGTATCCCAGGTTCTGGCCTGTACTTACCACCCATCCCCCAATGAAGCCCATCATTTGCTACTCTGCTATAGACCCCCAGGTTAAGCCACTTTGTTAATAGATGCCTACCTGGGGCTAGAAGCCCTGCAGTATGGAAATCCGATTATTCTGGGTGACTGAAACATTTGGTGCAACGATCTTGAAGACGCTGACTGTAAACATCCATTCGATGTTTTGCAGACTCACGACCTTCATCTTCTCTCCAACTCACCTACACATATCGGGAGACATTGCCTTGACCCCGTGATCCATCAAGGTTCAAGTTTAGGCAAACCTGCAATAATTCCTGTGTGCTGGCCAGAACACTTTATAGTAAGTTTTCAACTCTCTAGTTTCCATCAATCTCAGTTACAAAACACTCCCATTAAGGAGCAATTGGGCCACCGTAAAAGGGACCTGGACCGTATTTCCAGCACTGACCTTCTGTTCTGATTTTGATGGTCGTGCAGATTAATAAATACCTCCGTCCCCAAGTACCACACAGGCAGAATGACCAATCACTGCCTGTGCAATCTTTGAGGCCACAGGTGTGGTGAGCCGTCAACCAGGAACGCCGGAAGGACCCCCTGACCGCTGTAAGGCAATAAGTGGTGTTAAACAAAGTGCAATGTGGACAATGCAATATGGAGAGGAGTGTAACAAGGCATACTAATATTAAACAAGGTGCAATGTGGACAATGCAATATAGAGATAAGTTGTAACAAGGCTTACCGAAGTGTAATGGAAATCAGAGCCTCAATGTTCTGGGAAATAGCAGGGGACCAAACAGCAGAGTCAATGAGCTGGGTATCCCGTGAGGCTTGGTAACAGATCCACACCTGAGCCAAGATGTATTTGCACAAGAAGAAGTTCCTTAGCAGTCCAGAATCCTGAAGCGAGGTCAATAAAGCCAGTAATTCCAAACTCCAAAAGTTCCAGGCAAAGGAAGATCCGGTATGGAGTCCTTTTAAGTGGATCCGGGGTCGAAAATCA